>NC_092799.1:21739347-22047493 GCF_918797505.1 Bemisia tabaci | reverse complement strand
TCGCTAATCGATCATTCGCACCAAGCCACCGGTTCAGCAAGCCACTCAATCGAGCAGAAATTACGAAGGTGCGTGGGAAGTTAAGTTAAAGAAGGACGCTGCAGAGGTTCCGTGTGTCCCCCGTCCCGAAAGGACGCGAATAGCCGGGTACCTGGAGCCCGTGGGAGCCCCCCGAGGGCCGTGAGAAAAAGCGGCGGATTCCGAAAAATACGTCATCCGACTTGGGCTGCGATCGGTGACCGCGCTTACTTCCCAGGTCCCGGGTCGAGGTCGGGAAATCCTCAAAAACAAAGTACAGTTAGGCGAAAGGAACAGTGGCGAGGCGTGAACTATCGATTATTGATATTTCCCCATTTGAAACTATGGTAAATAATCGATTATTAAGGTAACACCGTGTCTATCGATCTATTTTTATAGGTTTAAATGGCAGATCAATCGATGTATCGCAAAAAGGGGGGAGACCCAGACCGAGACAAACGAAAACATCTTGATATCAGCTGAGAGTATTTGTATACAACTCACTCGATCGCGAAGAAAGCGACCTTCCGATCACCTGACCCGATCGACCGCGGTCGGGAATGCGGGGGCGGGGGTGGCGGGAGGTGGCGGGAGGGGTTGGTGGGACCCCGCGGGAGCAAAGGGAGGAAGGAGTTTAGAGTCCGCAGATGCACCTTCAACCCGACGTTGCGACCTCTCGCCGGGACCCACTCCCTTGGCCGTGATAAAAGTGGAGCATTCCGGAGATGCGACTCCCTGTTGCAGTTCTGGGTCAGGTTGTCTGCTACCTGACAGTTTCGATGGGAAAGTGGTGGCGTCTTGTCTTTCATGGACCCTCCCCCGGAATCCTTCCTCAAGGTCACAGGGCCCGGAACAAAGTGAACCATTTCTCATGGATCCAGTCCAGTAGCGTGGCGTCCTTCGCGATTAAAATCGATTGGTCTGCCATTTAAACCTATGGATAAAGATCGATAAACGGTGGTCGTTACAAACACCTTAACAATCGACTCTTTACCATAGCTTCGTATGGGGAAATATCGAAAATCGGTCGTTCACGTCTCCGCGCTGCATGGATCCTGGGGTCTCAGGTGTTTTGTGAATTTTGTTCAACTCTTCCTGGGATTCGGGGCTCGGCTGGTCCGATTTTGCACTTCCCGGTTGTGATAATTATGATGCTGTGACCATCGCATCAAAATCTTTTCGCTTTTCTCAGCGTCTATTGCATTTGTTGGCCTTTTCAGCAATTTCTAATTGGTAATGGAGACCTTCCTCTCGCGAGTTCTTCCCACGATTTTTGTGTCCGTGCGAGCGGTTTTGAATGGGAGGCGGGATTTGTATCTTTGAGTTACCTGGTTTCGAATTAAACGAATACCTAACCGGTGCCCGGTGGCAAACATTTCCATTGTGGATGTATCGGTCAACTAAAGGAAGTAACTCAACACTTGAGCCCAGAAGCCATCGAAATTCTAAACAAAATAGTTGATGGAGACAGTAATGCAAGGAGGAGTAACTTACTAACAGGAGTAAGACGCTCAATAGCGATTGGACCGGGTTCATCAGAGAGGAACCAACCCACGTTAAGTTGAAACTGAGAAATAGAGGTTTGAAGTTTTAAGTCTGCATAAGGTTTAGTGTATTTAATGAAATTTAATCCCTCTTTCCACAATTTTTTTTTTTTTTTTTTTTTTTTTTTTTTTTTTTTGTGTGTGTTTAGATTTTCAGTTTTTGGCAAATTTGGAAAATATACGGCTAATGAAAATTAAAAGCATTCATAACTTAATTATTTCGAAAACGTAGGCTTTCACTCCCGCCAGAGCGCGAAATTCGCGTGGGATCCATGCACTCAGAGTAACAGGCGGTCAAAATAACAACTGAGTAAGCGTGAATTTCGCGCCGGGATTTTTAACAGTGCATGCTTTCTGGGGGTTATGCGGAAATCGACGTACGCCCCAACGTTAGAAGGCCGATAACTTGAGAGCTCTTTTAGTTTCAGTACTTGAGGCACAGTCCGGTTGGGAGAAAAACGGCTACAAGCCGCGTGAGTTTCTTAAAAAATAGAAAAATTGAAAAATAGACGGGTCGGCGTTGTCATGAAGACTAAGCAGCGGTTCCTCCGAGGCAAGGAGTGTTTCATCGCTCCTCTGACGTAAGCGCGAATTTCGATTTCCACGTGATCCCTGCTCTCCATATGACACATCGTTATCCGGGGCTCATATAGGAGTAGATAAACGCCCTTCAGAGGAGCAAGGGTTTGAGCGGGAGGAAGGACAAACATACGAGAAAACCCGGTGATAAATCATAGGGCAAGTTGAAAGTTGGGACTCGGCTCGTCAGTGAGGTGTGTCCATTACTGAATACAATGAAATGAGCCTCGGCTGGCCTGCACCTAACTCAAACTTCAAACTCGACGCGTATACGATACCATATACCCCACTCGAAATGTAAAAAGCTACATCCACGTCACACAGCGGATCGAATCAATGGGGGAGTTTGAACAACATTTGGAACCTTTAAAAGCTTATAACTCCGTTCATACAACATTTTGAGGTTCCAAAATTGAATCCATTGTTACGTACATTCCAGTCGCTTTACAGCGCGCCCGGGCGCTCTGTGACACCTAATCGCCATCCTTGCCTATCGATCCAGAGGTCGAATGGCGAATGATAGGTTGCCTAAGAAGGTACTAGATTGGGTTCCTCCTGGAAGAAGACGTAGGGGACGCCCAGCAAAATCGTGGATTGGTGGCATTCAAGATGAAATCACAAGATGCCATTTACCAGATGACCTCTGGATCGATAGGCAAGGATGGCGATTAGAATCCATTGGTTTCCTCGTAAAATTGTCTTCTCCCATTAGAAATTTAAAACGTGACGAAATCAACATCAGAATTTGCAGTTTGAGTCAAAAATTTCATGTCCGACCTCTCGGGTTGACTCGCTCCACTGTGCGTCGGTCAGAACCTAATACGATCACTGGCCTCGAGAGTTGTGTGTGACCATGCCGTACGGCACCGAAGGAGGGAAAACGAACCTAGGTTCTGGTTTTTTTTACAGGTGATTCCATTATCTTAAGGTGATTCCATTATCTTTTGAGGTGATTCCGTTTTTCAGAGTTGAAGAAAAATTATATGTGAGTAATCTTCGCGTGTACGACTGCCCTCGACCAAAGAGACCTCGGCCAATCAGAGCAAAATATTAAGTAGACAATTTCTTTACTGTTAGGACAAAAAAGTTAAAAGTGATATAGCACACGACATCATGCCCAGAAAGTTAGTGCACATGGAACAAAAGTATCACAATCCCAACTATACTCCAAGCTGATTTTGGCGCCAGATATTAGAGTAGTTGCAGAAGCCAGAGGTATGATTAAGTTAGCCGAAAGTGTGGTAGGATCAACCATACCTCTAGCTGGTGCCCTCACAGTCAGCATAGCTGTGGTTGTATTAACTATACCACTGGCTGGTGCCCTGACACTTCTAGCTAATGCAACCACTCTTATGGCTGGCGCCGAAATCAGCTGGCAGTATAGTTGAGATTGTAATACTATTTTCAGTGGAGTATCTAAGTCTGTCTGAATGTTTTACTGGGCTCGTCGTATTCTGCGCAAAATTTGATGTGGTAACATATTATTCTACTCCTACAAAAAAAAAATAAAATAAAAATAAAAAATAAAAAATAAAGTATAGATTGTGGTTCTTAATTTTGTATTCTGTCTAGTGGTCCATCATGACTTTCTCCGACCTCGAAGAATTCAAGAAGAGGACCCCGTTCTGCCGTGCTAAGAAAGAACGCCGTATGAACATTCGAAAGTTGCCAAATTAACCATGATAAAACATGTATTTTCGACGACATTTCTGCACGTTTTTCCTTGAAATTTTCTGATATTATGGCTTAAATTGTGTAAGAAACCGCCTGAAAATCTTGGAAAAAATATCCACAATTTTCCCAGTAAATTCAGTTTTTATCGAAGGAAACTTGGCAATGTCTGAAGGCTCATACGCCGTTCTTCCTCGGCACGGCGGCGTTGATCCAAGTCATTCGAACAAGGGTGACAAATAAGTTTTGATGCACGAGCTTCGTCAGCGAAACAAAACGAGTCTTTCCGTGAGCCGCGCGCTTTTCTATCACAGAAAAGCGACCGAAAAATCGAGGAAAAACCATGAAGCCTCATAAGTATTTCCGTTGGAGTTGTGGTGTTCTTGCAAAGAAAGACGCGTCATGAGCCGGTGCATCAATCACGCTCGCCGCCTTCGCGTGGTGCGTGCTCGAACACGGCGCGATCATCTCCATCGGTCTCGGACACAAACATCAAAACATCGGCACATCCCTTTCCCGTTAATTACTCGCGCCGTGACTAATCGCGGTAGCGGTCTGCGGAGGTTGATAAAACCCCGACCCGTGAGATATCACGAGGACTCCTGTCATATGCGAAAACCACGTATCTGGACGGGAGACGCGCTGCCGTTATGCGGTTCTTCGTTGGCGGAGAGGCAGGGGTCTCGAGAATGAGCTTTTCGGATGCTGATAAATTGCTGCGGTCGAAAAATGAGCGGGTAATGTACGGTATTGTCATTCAATTGAAAAAGAAACACATCGGTTGGGATTACTGATTAGGGTCAACGAGGGGTTGTCATGTTGAACGCGGGCTTTCCATTCTACAGTGCACAAATCTTCTAGAAATCTTGAAATATGAACTTCTAAAACCGATAAAATACCGTTTAAAAGAATAAATTTTGACAGAAGCCGGTTATCCTCATTGCATTGCTTCAATGGGTCCTAACTTGGGATGTCTCATCCACCAAATCCATCCACGAGACAAGAAACTTAGGTGCCACGAAAATTATCATTAATATGTTGATGCCACTGTCATAAATAAATTGTATTCAAGACTTTTGCACGAAAAAATGAAAGAACACAGAAAAGTATGAAATTCATTTATATCATTGCTGTTCACGGAAAAAAGAGGTAGAAGTGAAGTCCGAACTTTTGGTTGATTGTGGTAGAGCCCCAATAAATTAGGTTACTGATCCAAATGTTGCGGTGCTATCAAAATTATTTGTAAATGTCCATTTCATCCAACAAATTGGGGTAGCACCATAATTTTAGGGGATAACCCCTAACATTTTTTCCCCGTTTTCCGGTGAAAGGGCGTATCTCGATTTTCGCATGAGCCTCTGAGAGCATGGATTCATATGTAAAACAGAGATCTCGTAGAAATTGAGGTACGCCGTTACGTCAGAGACGCGATGATATGAGTGCTCTGCCTGCCAGTTTCTCACCCTAAGAGGTCTATGAAGCCTGAGATGGACTAAACTGTCAGAAAGGAATCATTTAGTGAGCGCACAATTGGACCAAATTTATCAGAAAGGAACCTACCCACATTAAGTTAAATCTGAGAAAAAGAGTTTTCATGTATCATTTCTCCCTAATACTCAATGTAGGAAATAAAATTGAATCCCTCTTTTCAAAAACTATTTTTCTTTGTTCGACGTATAGTTTTTGGCAGGAGAAAATATACGACTAGTGGAACTCAAAAACATTCTTAACTCAATTTTTTCGAAAATGTGGGTTGGTTCTTCTCTGATAAACTCGGTTCAATTTCCCCAATACGTACTCTAATGTTCACTAAAACGTTAAAAGAGACATAGTACTTTTTTTAAGACTTGAGGCGGGGTTCGAACAATTTGACAACAGGCATGTCGCACCTTACCGGGTGCTGGACGCACCGTTTATCAGTGTGAATGATTTCGGGGAATATATCATGCTTCCACCACGATGGCAGACACTGGTGAGAGTCCCGAAAATTCCTCGTCCGCTTAATCATCCGTTAAAAGTGTTTTGACTTCGTGTCGAAGCACTCGGAAACAAGTTGTATGGGTGCACGGACAAGGAACTGCTTCTTCTTCGCTATTGATTTTCGGCACATGGCGCGGCGGTGGGCAGCGTTCATTTTTCTCATTTGTCTTTCTCAAATTGTAAATTTATCAGCTTCATCGTTCGTACCGATCCGTTTGGTTGCTATCTCCGCCTTTTACTTCATTAATTTCAGCATATTCATACTGGCATTCATTTTTTTTGTTTTTTGTCTGCCCGAATTTTTGCACACAACGATACAAATGATAGGTTGCTCTTTGATTTGTGAATCGACCGGATACCCAATAATTGAAAATGCTCTTTCTAACGTTTTGCATCTTGGTGGATCATGACTCGCCTTCAATGAAATGACGCACAGTGGATCGAGTCAATAGGAAAAGTCTGACATAGTTTGGAAACTTTAAACGCTTATAAATCCGTTTATTCAAAACTTTGAGGCTCTAAAAGTGGTTCCATTGGTTTTCTCGTGACACGTCCTTCCAGAATCACCCCTTAAAAAAAAGTGACTAAATAACCGTAAAAATTTGCACTTTTGAAAAATTTGCACTAAAAAAATTGCATGTCCCACCTCACTAATTGGCTCGAACCACTGTGCGACGGGAATGCGAATTACGCGTCATTTTGAGTCACGTCAAACTGTTGACACCTATCGAAAACGCCTTCAATTCCGCGCGATACTTCACCGCGCACACCAGAGTTTAAATATTTGTATCATATGTTACCGTGGAGCATCCTCCGCATTTTGAACATTCACGAAGTTTGCTATCTCGCATTCTTCGCAGTGTGGAAAACCTTTATAGCGATTGTTAGCATTATAGTGAGGTCGATGTAAAATAACACGAGAGACCTTTTCAAATAATTTTGTCGTCAACTTCGGCAAAGATTGCTATGCAAATACGAAGGCCGGTGTTAATTCTAATTGAGGTGACAGCCGTTTTATTTTATACAATCTTGAGTATTATTTTACACTGACCTCAGTATCGACTCTGCTTGATACTTAAAAGCGCTTTGTATTTTGTTTATCAATGCAGCGTTAGAATACATATACCCAAAGAATTTTTGAGGAACAAGTGGCCGCCATTTTGCAACAAAAAGCTACACTATTTCTGGTTTGTTCATTATAGTGTCTATCTTCCAGGAGAAACTAATGGCCCAGATTTTATTTCTAAAATGAACTACAAATAGTAGTTCCGTATTGCAAAATGTAGTTCAACGGAGCTGCGTTTACAAAAATTCTATTGTATTTTTCAAGGGAAGAGTTTTTTCAATCATTCTCCACTTGCTGTATGAACGATTTATTACGCCATGTAAAATTTTAGCTTTACAAGAAAAATTTACTTGTGCGAGCATTTAGAAAATATTTTATATTTGATTGCATTGTTTGATTTCATTACACGTTCAGTTCTGTCCGCAACAAGAACAGCCCTCTAAGTCCAATTAATTCACTATTCTAAATGCGAGTAATCGAATTTTTAAGACTTCACTTAGAAATCTAAGACCCTCAAGACGACGCTTCACAACAGATACCTTCCAATCCATCCCAAAAGAATGATAAGTAACAAGAATGCACACCGAAGAAAAAGTGATGTTGATTTAACATTCTAAATGTAAAAAACGTGTGCGAGAACTTATAAAATGCTAAATCACCTTCTGCACCAGTTACTTCAGCAATGTCAAGATGTAAAACTAACTGCTGTGACTGGTAATTCAGCATTTCAAAGTTCTAGCACACTTTTTACCTCTAGAATGTTAAATCAACCTCACTTTTTTTTCGGTGCATGCTACGTTTATTTCTGCTCTCCCGAGCCCCTCCCCCTCCCCCCGCACCACCGAATGTCTTGCCAAACTTTTGTATGCAAAGTAGAGCGACACTCGCGTCCTTGGAGTTTTATTTCTCTCTCGAAGGAGGAAAGTTTTCGGACTCATTTATACATCTATTTTCGAAAGCTGGCTGATTTTGACATGTGTGTGGGAACAAGGGAATTTGAGAATGACGCAATATTTGAGTATGGACGCGGGTTGCGGGTGTACGAGTTGGAAATGGAGTCATTTATAAGAGCGGGAACAGCGAATCCGAGATACGCGAACAAAATGCTCTCAGAAACTAGACGAGTTGAGCAGTTTATCTGCTCGCTAGCTTCGCAGTGATGCCAGAGGTAAAACAAAAAATGTCATATTTTACGTGCAGAGAGAGAAAAATACCGTTAGAAAAAGAAGAAAAAAAAACTTTCGTCACCTTGTATCTAAATTCAAAACGGATTGGGATCATTAGAACTACTAAACAGCCAGTTCTAACCATTAAATTAGATGGTGCACTGAAAAAAAAAACTCCGGCCGTGGGAGCCGCAATTACGGGCTATATAGATGTACCGTCCGTTCCGGGCTCAAAGTCCGAAAATTCCGGCTGCTGGAGCCGTAGCTTCGGCCTCTGAGCCCGGAGCAATCGAAGCTACGCCTCCAGCAGCCGGAATTTTCGGTCTTTGAGCCCGGAGCGGACGGTATGTCTATATAGCCCGTAATTGTGGCTCCCACGGCCAGAGTTTTTTCTTCAGTGTGGTTAAAGCTACTCTTGAATTCAGGAATCGCCACCTTAAATGTTGAGATTGCGTGTGCACCAACTCAGTGCCGACTGCCGAACGATAATCTCAGACCTACATACACGTATGCTGGATGCAAATCGTCGTATATGATATTTTGTCAAAGGCCGTGAAATACAAACGCAAATTGGCGCAGAGGAGTACTGGTATATTGAGGACTGCAGTAAACTGAAGCTCTCTTGTGAGATAAAGTATGTAATCTCTAATCTTAATGTGATTTCATTTGCTGCTCTAAGATGACGTCAGTGGCTCCTCGTGATTCTTGGGTTTTTTTACAAAGAAGACGAATTTTGTTGTTTTATATGAGCCAGCCAGTTTATTTGGACTAGATTGGGCAGATTGGGAAAGCTCGACTTTTACTGATTACTCAACCTAGAAGCTTTGGTCCGCAAAGTAAGTATCCGCAAAGTAAAATCAACTTCAATTTTGATCGAGCACTAAAGTTTGACAGTACAGGTAACTAAACCAGGTCAAAGAAATATGATCGGCTAATCAAACTTGAGTTTGGCTCACCAAACCTCGGTTCCCAGTGGCGATTTCTGCAAGTTAGCAACATTATTTTCCTCCATTTAAATTCATTAAAAATATCGATTTCAGGCGAGGCAAGCTGCCTCGCCTAGAATCGATTGTTACATACATTTAAATGGATGAAAATATCGAAATCTTCGTTTATCTCAATCCAAAAACTTCCGTGTTCAATGTGAACCGCACTGGAAAAAAAAAAAAAAAAGCACATTGGATCTAGAGTCCAGACTCTTAAAAACATCGAAAAGAAAAAATACTCTTGATTCCATCAGATTTAAGCTTCAATCAAGAACCAAGCCTCTTAATTTGAGCGGATTTCCTTTTGATTTAAGCTTAAATCTGATTGAATCAAGAGTCCTTTTTCTTGTCAATGTTTTCAAGAGTCTGGACTCTAGATCCAATGTGTTTTTTTTCCAGTGCGAGGTTCTGTCCCTGAAACCAACCTGTCTCTCTAGGTGCTTCTGCAGGGCCGCCTCTCGAGGAAAACCTCGAAAAAAATCCATATTCGGCGACAACTCGGCAACTCGGATTCCCGGTTCCCGGGTCGTGCGGATAAGTTTATTGCCGGGAGAAAATAGGAAACAGTGATGCAAACATCGGATTTAATTCAACTCGATAGTGGCTCGTGTTGTCGTGTTCCTGCGGCGGAGCTAGTGCGGAATTAGGTTCGATTATCGTGGGGGTGATGGACTGGGCCAAGTCGACGACGGCCGGGGACCGTGGGGGGGAGGGGGGGGGGGGGCTGCGGCCACCTGTGCGCCAGCGGATCAGAATTCACAGAGACTCCTTTTATTCGTGTGGCGTTTCCGGCCCGGCCGGGACCCGGGCGATCTGAACCAATATTGATCCGAACTCGAGAGCGTTGGCCCCGAAAACTGAAGCGGGATCCGCGGTGCCCGCTGCCCCCCGTCAATGAAGCTCGTTTCATTGCCACCCGCTTCGAATTCCTTATCGGAGTGGAGGAATGCCCCGCCCCGCCCCGCCCTCCGCCGAGGCGCAAGCGCTGTGCTGCCGGCCTAAAAGGAAAAATGACACAGGTACGTGCGAACGCTGTTAAATTTCTCACGGGGGGATATTAATTTTTGGGGAAAGTTATGAATGTGAAAAATGAATAAATTAATGTAACTTGGGTGCATGAAATTACACTGGGAAAAAAAACACTTTGGATCTAGAGTCCAGACTTTTGAAGACTTTGACAAGAATGACCATTGGCATGGTGAACAGATTCCCTTGTCCAGCAAATTCAATGAGTCAGGAAACATTAAACATCTTGGAGACTTAAACGCAGCGGTAAAAAAGTAAACCAATTTATAATATGACTCCCAAATCATCCAGTCCAGTCGGTCATGATAGCCACGGTGAAGAAATTTCCTTGTCTAGCACATTCAATGAGTCAAACGTTAAAAGCTTGAAGACTTAAACTCAGCGATAGAAAAGTAATACTGGAAAAAAACACATTGGATCTCGAATCCAGACCCTTGAAAACATTGTCAAGAAAAAATACTCTTGATTCTATCAGATTTTAAGCTTAAATCAAAAGGAAATCCGCTCAAATTAAGATGCTTGGTTTTCGATTTAAGCAAAAATCCGATTGAATCAAGAAAATTTTTTCTTGTCGATGTTTTTAAGAGTTTGGACTCTAGATCCAATGTGCTTTTTTCCAGTATATGACCAAACAGCTTGTCTGGTATGGTCATGTTCAAAGAATGGTGGATGACAGATTGTCTAAGAAGGTACTCGATTAGGATCCTTCTAGTAGGAGACGTCCAGCAAAATCGTGGATAGGTGGCATTCAAGAAGAAATTACAAGATACCATTTAGCAGATGACCTCTGGATTGATAGACGAGAATGGCGATTAGGTATCGCAGAGCCCACGGGCGTGCCGTAAAAGCGACTTGTATGTATGGTTGGTCGGTCGATACGTTTCCGAAACAAAAATAAACGGAACCAGACACAAATGATAATTGGACTATTTCTGCCAAACGGAACTACAGACGCGGGAAAGATGGCGTGTGCTCTAGAAAGCTGCCCAAGAAACAATGCTAGTGTTGGCGTGATTCCCTTTGGAAAAATGGAAAAGCGGGATTTTACAGTCGGTCCACTACGACCATTTCGAGCAACCGCTCATCGTCAGGTGTTTAAACATTCTAAAAAACTAAAATAATAATACAACTGAAATTTTTTGATCATCATAATTTTTTTTTTTTTTTTTTTTTTTTTTTTTTTTTTTTTTTTTTTTTTTAGAATTTTTTTTAGAATTTCATTTACCAGGTCTAGAAATATCCGGGGACTGCATTCAAATGGACGTATTTCTGCAAAATGGAACTATGTGCATTAAGACATGAGCCCCGAGACCGATAAGAATATATGCAGAACAGGGCTCACGTCATAATTCACATAGTTCTGTTTGGCAGAAATACGTCCAAATATTCTCCCGATATCAATACTTTTTCAAGATAAATTCATGATCATACGGCGTTTTTGATTGTGCAGTAAAATACATGGGCTCTAAAGAAAATATTCATTTGAAACCAATCGACGAAAGGGAACATATCAGACCCTCTCCAATACTATCGCGTGAGCAAGTGACAAATCTATGATGGTGGGCCGAACTGAATCTGTGTACGTCATCTTGGGTTCATTTGATTAATCACTAGGTCACGAGCCCGCGTTATTGTTCTGTATCTCTCCTCCTAGTCGCGTCGTATAATCGAAAAGACTTAAACGCTGGAGTATAAAAATATTATTCCTTTAAGTGACAGTAAAGCTAAGTCGACAAGATTCGAAAGTTGTTGAAAAACGGAGATTGTGACCTTTAAACATATCTAACTGAATTCTGAGAGGTACTTACAATTTGCCTTTTAATCAGGTTCAGATTGTGTAAATGTGTGACAAAATTGTGGACCAAAGTAATCCGTTCGATGATATAAGGTGCAATCAAAGTCCAACGGTATTTATTATATTCTTCACTGAAACTGAGGCAGCTTATCAGTAACTAGAGTCCTGTTAATGTCCATTTATTTTACACTATCTGAATCCAAAATCAGGCAGACGTAGAGTGATATCACCATATTTTTCGCTCAACGGTCGGATGGTATCTCACAGAAAGAATCAAAAGATGAAATGAATATTTCACAACTTTATTGTAATGATATCAATGCTCATTAATAAGCTGCGAAACTCACAAGAAATGTCGGAGACTTAAACGCTGCGTAAGAAAAGTAAACCATTTCAACACGTGACAAACCATATTCGTCTAGTCCAGCTGGCCATGTTGATCGTTTACTATGAAAAACATTTCCTTATCAAACACTTTTATTGAGCTAGAAAACACACAAAAAAGCTTGGAAACTTTAACATAGCGTATACAAAAGTCAACCATTCTCTGACGTGCGACAACCCCGCCAAAAAGAAAACTCCGGCCGTGAAAGCCGTACTTATGGGCTAGATATACCATCCGCGTTTCGAGCTCAGAGGACGAAATAAAAGTTCTGGGCGTAGCATTCGGAGAAATTGAAGCTACGGCTCCGGCACCCGGAACTTTGGGCCCCTGAGTCCGAAACGGACGGTTTGCCTATATGACCCGTAGCTTTTTTTCAGTGTCCCTATTCGTTCAGTCTAGTTGGCCGTGATTGCCATGGTGAAAAAAATTTACTTTCGCAACACCTTAAATTGTAACAGTAATTTCCTTTGCTTTTTTCTTAGATTTTAATTAAGTGACCTCCCTCAATACCTTTTTCTCCGGAAAGAGATCTATGATGTTTTTAAGTATTGGAGTAAAGTGAGAGTGCAATCTTAAAAATCTCTGGATGTTGGTGTAATGCACATATTTCTTATTTCACCGGGTAAACAAAGTCTTTTTCTAATTTCAAAGCAGTGTTAGTCAAGAATTCACTTAAATTTGACCATCTTTACCATTTTGCAATTGTGAACATCTTATGGTTGAGGAATACATTTTACCCGGGTAAGTCGTCAGTAAAGACAGCTGTTTGGGAAATGATCCTCCGACAGAGGATTAGGATGATAATGAACCTTTTTTTTTCCCTTGAAAAATGTACATCTAACATAGCCTCTTTTGGGGCCTAAAATTACAATTATCCTCACAAACAGCTTACAAGTATGTCTTCCAGGTTTAGAATGGAGCTAATGTTATCATTTTTTGTATTTTTTCGTACTTAGAAACATAGATTTTTTACCTCTAAGATGTCAGTTTTACTCTTTTTCTGTAAGTACCGTTTTCAAACAGATATTTTTCGTGAGTGGAGAGAATAGTATGTATTTGTTGAACTTTTGAAAGCTCTAAAAATAGGTATATGAGTCAATTCATCAATAGGAAATCGAATGTGCTCAAAATGTCAGCCGTCAGGCGAAATTCCTCTCTTTCACTATATCCGCAAGGGCCAATATTCCGTTGCGTGTGGTCACGGCACCGATGCCCACTCATTAACCGTTTATTCAATTTATTGATGCTTCCATTTACGGCATGTTAAGCTGCCCAAATTCGTCTGCGTAGCAGGTGTTCGAAAATAAATCCTCCCAAGTGGCGCTACCTAATCTCCCATTGAAAAAAAGAGAACAACTATTCGTGGATCGTGCCAAATCAACCTGCCATTATTTGTCCTTCTCCTTATTTTTTTCCCCTTCAGAATTGCGAGGCTTGTGTTCATGTTATTGATGTCACTAAATATTGGCAGATCGATAAATTAATTGTGGCGATTTCGTATTGTTGTTTTATTACAATTACTTTCTCTTGTCACCCTGTCATCGTTCCTGTGAAAAAGTAAGTAAAAAAATAACCAATCAATTAAATTTAAATATAACTGATTACCCCCTCTTTCATTGGCTGCTTTTTTTTCACATTGGCCTAATGACCATTTTCCTCTATATAAAAGAAACTCTACTCTGCCGTACTACAGAAGAACACCTTATGAGTCTTGAGGTGTTGCCAAATTTCCATCGACAAATCACGAATTCTCAAGAAAATTCGAGAATATTCCTCTTTCAATTTTTCTGAAGATTTTTTTTTGTAACTTCACCTGAAGAGTCGGAAATTTTCAAGAAAAAATATTTACAACTTCCCTCTGAAATATATATTTTCTGAGAGGAAATTTGGCAACTTTTGAGTGCTCATATGGCGTTTTCCCTCAGCACGGCAGTAACTCTAGCTTACACTGCCTTGCTAAGGAAGAACGCCGTATGAGCATTCGAGAGTTGCCAAATTTCTCTTGATGAAACATGTGTTTTTGACAACATTCATGCATACTTTCCCTTGAAATTTCCAAATATTTTACAATAAATTATGTACCAAACTATCTGAAAATTTGAGGAAAAATATCTGAAGGTTTCCTTGAAGATTCTCATTGCATCGGAAGGAATTTGGCAACGCCTGAAGGCTCATACGGCGTTTTTCCTTAGCGCTCTAACTTACACTCCTGTAACATGTCTCCCGGTGCTAAAGTAAAGAAGAAGAAAAGAGGAAGGAACAATGGAGGTTTTTACCGGGGTACTCTCTCCTACTTTTCAATTTATTTTATTCGGGCCGAGTGTTTTTGTCTCGCATGTGATGTCGGGGCTCAGACGAGTGCCGCGGCGGAGCAAGTGTCCCGGGAGAAACAATAGTGTCGAGCCCTGGAGCTGTACATCAGCCTTTCGATAGAATCTACGTCAGTCCCGGGTCCACCTGTCATGGGTTATCTCGTCGCGTCTGCCCTCGACTGAGGTCATCGACAGCCTGACCCGGGTACTCCATTTTTCATTCTCTGTTTACACATCCGACTTTCTCTGCGCCCGCACTATACCCGCCCAAGCCGCACTTTCCTCCTTCAAAATTAATGGATTTTCAGAGGGAGCCCTTATGGATTTCAATATATTGTCAAAATTACGGAAATGTACCTCTAGCCATCAGGGGGAAAATCTAGGACCACGGTAAATGTTTCCGCGTCGTATGAAACTCGGTGAAAATGGAGATGTTGCATGTGTGAGGAATTTGCGATTTTACTGTTGATTCTTATGTAACAGATTGCGAGAAACACGATGGTGCCACTGGTTTTCTCTGGAATCAACTCCCAAGCTCAAAAAAAGCTCTCAAGTTGAGGCCAAAATGGAGGGGATATCCCACGCTATCCTGAGAGTCCACCTCTACATCAAGAGAAACTCTCCATGCAAAGATAGGGAGCAAATACATTGACACTTTATTTGGGGACTCTAAAACTGAAAACATGGCAACCCTGCCAATGTATTTGCTCCCCTATCTTTGCACGGAGAGTTTGTTTTGATGTAGAGGTGGACTCTCAGGATAGCGTGGGATATCCCCTCTATTTTGGCCTCAACTTGAGAGCTTTTTTGAGCTTGGGAGTTAATTTCGAAGAAAACCAGTGGCACCATCGTGTTTCTCGCGAACTTTTACACATGAATCAACAGTCAAATCGCAAATCCCTCACACATGGAACATCTCCATTGTCAAAGAGGGGTGTCATTAAAGACTAAAATCGCGCACTGCTCGAAATCCCGAGTTTTTTTCGATATTTTGTAGTTGACGACGTATTGACGGTAAAATTGCAAAACTGCGCATCTCGGTTGCAGAGTTTCAAAGTCTCTCATCATACTCGATTATTTCAAAGGAGACCTTAACAAGATGATTCCTTGAAATTTTCAAAGAATACACATGACACTGAGAACAAGAATCACCGAAGGTTTCAAGAAATGACGTTTGGTAGTTCTCCAAGTAGAGAACGAAGTATGACAGAAAGTCTGCAACGCCGCAAACCGAGATACCCATTTCTGCAGTTTTACCACACTGGAAAAAAGACACATTGGATCTTGAGTCCAGACTCTTGATAACAATTGACAAGAAAAAATACTCTTAATTCAATCGGATTTTTGCTTGAATCAAAACGAAAGCCGCTTAAATTAAGAGGCTTGGTTCTTGATTTAAGTTAGATTCTGATTGAATCAAGAGTACTAGATCCAATGTGTTCTTTTTCCAGTGCATGATAGGCATGGTGAACCAATTCCCTTGTCCAGCAAATTCAATGAGTCAGGAAACATTAAACATCTCGGAGACTTAAACGCAGCGGTAGAAAAGTAAACCAATTCATGACTTGACTGCCAAATCATCCAGTCCAGTCGGGCATGATAGCTACGGCGAAAAAATTTCCTTGTCTAGCACATCTAATGAGTCAAACGTTAAATAGCTCGGAGACTTAAACGCAGCGGTAGAAAAGTAAAGCAACTCATGACATGACTGCCAAATCATCCAGTCCAGTCGGCCATGATAGCCACGGTGAAAAAAGTTCCTTATCTAGCACATTCAATGAGTCAAACGTTAAATAGCTTGGAGACTTAAACGCAGCGATAGAAAAGTAAACCAATTCATGACGTGACTCCCAAATCATGCAGTCCAGTTGGCAATGATAGCCATCATGATCAAAAACTTTCTTTGTTCGACACCTTTTTCTTGTCGATCTTTTTAAGAGTCTAGACTCTAGAACCAATGCGTTTTTTTTTTTTCAGTGCATAGATATACTTTACAGGAAAAGTTTGTGTTTCGTAAATATTCATATACGTTTTGGCAGGGGTAGATCCAGCAATTTGCTGATTTTTTGCTTGATTGGGTTCCTCCTGGGAGGAGACGTAGGGGACGCCCAGTGAGAGGTTGGCGACAGGGGGTGTTAAACGAGATGAGGGAGTGTCAACTCCCTGATGACCTGTGGGAAGACCGAGCTTTGTGGCGATTAGGCGTCGTAAAGCGCCAAAGAGCGCTATAAGAGCGACTCATATGTATGTATGTAGATCCAGCAATTTGCAAAATCGGATTTCCTCCTATGCACCCATGCTAAGAAATCGATTCTCGCACGAGCAAGGATCGATACATGCCCATAGATTTAAATGGAGAAAAGACAGTGTTGCCAATTTTCTGAATCCGCCAATGTAAGTTTTGGATTCGAAACGGAGGCTCGAACTTTTTTTATTAATTTCATTTTATTTTCAATATATACAGTACAAACACGTACAAATGACGTGTTTCACAGACTAAGGAGAAGAGGATTACCAAAAAGTGTGAGCACGAAGAGACAGAAGATAATTAAAAAAGAGATAAGAGAGAAAAAGGTCAAATTCTTCAAATGTAGCCTCTCCCGTTACTTTTTGACCCCATCGCTCACGGGTTGGAAGTAAGAGTATCTTCACAATACATTAGACTAGCAAGAACGTGAAGCATTTATTTCAGCTCCATTTTAACGGGGAGCTAAAGGCCGGACGTTTGATTGGCAGTTTCCCGATAGAACTCGTGAGCTGAAATGATTAGCGGCTGCGAGCAAAAGACGAAGCGCGGTCATTTTTCAATGGAGTAATTAATGTCAAATTGGCTCCAATAACGAGCTTTTAAATCGTCTGAGGAAAGAGAGTGGTCAGAGGTCTCATTGTCAGTCAACCGGGCATGACTCAAAACATTGCCAATACATCCTCGGCAATCTCATCTAGAGCGCAGCACGTCTCTCGACCAACCTCCGATTTCAGTCCACCTCGTGGCTTCGCATCGAAATCTCACATTTTGCATGAATCGTCGTCCCTCTCGCAAAAGCATGTAGTATCATTTCAATATTGCTAAACTACCCCATGTCTGTGAAGTTAGCACCCCCACTTTTAAAATTTGCAATTTTCTCTTTTGCTCATCATTGCTCATCATTTGCTCACCTCAAAAATCGCTTTCATTTTTTTTGCTCAGGCTTGTACTCCCCACAAATCGAACTTGAACTTTCAGAGAGGTCATTGACCCTAGCACCCCCACTTTGTCCGATCAACCTGAAAATGGTCTCAAACGACGCAGAATCATTTGCTCACCTTTGCTCAGGCCTTAGTTTTCGTTGCTCACCTCCCCCCTCCCCCCCAAAACGAAAGGCGGCATTTTGGGGAGATCAAAGCCAGCACCCCCACTTGGTCCGATCGAGCTGAAATTGGTGGCAAACGACGCAGAATCATTTGCTCACCTTTGCTCAGGCCTTAGTTTTCGTTGCTCACCTCCCCCCTCCCCCCCAAAACGAAAGGCGGCATTTTGGGGAGATCAAAGCCAGCACCCCCACTTGGTCCGATCGAGCTGAAATTGGTGTCAAACGACGCAGAATCATTTGCTCACCTTTGCTCAGGCCTTAGTTTTCGTTGCTCACCTCCCCCCTCCCCCCCAAAACGAAAGGCGGCATTTTGGGGAGATCAAAGCCAGCACCCCCACTTGGTCCGATCGAGCTGAAATTGGTGGCAAACGACGCAGAATCATTTGCTCACCTTTGCTCAGGCCTTAGTTTTCGTTGCTCACCTCCCCCCTCCCCCCCAAAACGAAAGGCGGCATTTTGGGGAGATCAAAGCCAGCACCCCCACTTGGTCCGATCGAGCTGAAATTGGTGTCAAACGACGCAGAATCATTTGCTCACCTTTGCTCAGGCCTTAGTTTTTGTTGTTCACCTCCCCCCTCCCCCCCAAAATGAAAGGCGGCATTTTGCGGAAGATCAAAGCCAGCACCCCCACTTGGTCCGATCAAGCTGAAATTGGTGTCAAACGACGCAGAATCATTTGCTTACCTCTGCTTACCTTGCTACCTCAGCCCTTGGTTTTCGTTGCTCATTCCTCGCTTGCCCCCCCCCCCCCAAAAGGACGGAATACCAAAGGCAGCAGATGAGGCGTCTTCACAAAAGCGGTCGAACAGTCTGGCCGAAAAAACTAAGCGCGCAGCGCCGGAACATCGTATTTTCTAACTGCTCAAGAAACTTATCAGTTGTTATTTTTTATGATGAGAGATTAATTTTTCACATCTTGCTCATCTGATTGCCATCGGAAAAAGACGGAAAATCTTTCGCGCGACATGAAACGGAGCGCTGACAGCTGAACACGGAGAAACACTATGATTGAGGATGGCGCAGCAAAAGCGGGAACACTTTGAAATTAAAAAAGAAGTTGAGAAGATTGCGAGGTTCCCATTTTTTTGGCTCTAAAACCTCTTTTTCATTGACTTTTTGTGTTTATTTGTGTTTCATTAAAATCGTCACCGGTAACCAGGGTCGGACTAGCTCGCATCTGAGGGCGTAGACTCTTGGCTGGTTCAAGGGGCGTAATGTGATATTTCATGGTAGGGCATTTCCTACGAGGAGAGGGGTTCAGAAAATTTACATTACAGATTATTACATTCAATTTGCTGATTGAACAAATTTTGCCAATTTTTAAAAATAAATGTACGATAAAATCTTTCATTTCGGTTTTTAGAATAGGTACCATTTCACGGTAGTTCTTGTGTTTGTAAGCAAGTGCTGCGTTTACAAATAGTGTCATAGGTTTCCCCACCCAATGCTGACTTATGAAAGGTTGAACATTGAGAAGAGTGGCAATATTAACACTCATAATATTTCTAATAGATACACTTTATTTAATGCCTATCTTCTTGTGAAACATTTTGATATGTTTCGAGTTTGCTGTTGTGTTATTTCTAACTTTTCCGTACTGTATTTTGTCTGCGGGCTAAATTTAAATTCTAGATACGGTTATCTTGGAACAAATCTACAACTATAAGGTGAAATTTGATCATTTTTATGATACGAAGAGCGTTATATTTACTTGTATAACTTTTTGTAAATATGATATCTTTTTAATGAATTTTTTGGTCGAATTTGGGTTTGTTCTCTAACTATGTAGGTATAAGGCTGAGACAGTTAAGATCATTTATTGTTTATCATCTCAATTTATTTAGTTGCCTAAAGGTATACTCTCTCTGTGACATACGAGTGAGTCACCTCATCGACATCATAATGGCTTTCATGAAACGTCTTGTAACTTTTATGTCTTATGTGTATAATTTTCCTGTAAGAAAAGCAAAGTATAATTCTTCACATACAGCATAACAGTTGGACTAAATTTTGCAATACCTACAGAACAATCATTTTTAGCTCATACATTATAGCACAATTCTGCTTGGGAATTTAACGTCACAGGGACATTGTTTAAAATGGACCAAAAATAATACTTCTTCATCACAAAATTAAGTTCAATAATGAATGCTTATTTTAGTTGTAAAGGATTTCCCTATATCGTCACCGTCCACTAATGTTTCCAGAATAATTAAGTAAGCAGTCATTATATTTCAGTAAACTTGTACATTTTAATTTAGAAAAACTGTTGGAGTCTGTGAAAGTAAAAGAAGATAAAGAAATATCAACCGTTCTGTAATACTTTTTTCACTCTATGAATCCTCCCCAGCTTGGAAAATTTCTAGTTTTCATCTTTCCCACTGAAAAAGTCGATACCCTCAGTGTTTTCCATAGATTTTTCACATTTTACAACCAATTTTCACGACATTAATAAATATTATCATCCCATAAATACACCTTTTGGTGCCATTTGCTTGTCGTGCCGAATTTCAGCTCAATCCGTGCTTACGGGTATTACCTTCGCTTTCGCGCCGAATGCTGGCATTGTTGGGTGGGGGAGGGGGGAGGGGTCAGCGAAAATAATTAAGGGCTGAGCAAAGGTAAGCAAATGATTCTGCGTCGTTTGACACCAATTTCAGCTTGATCGGACCAAGTGGGGGTGCTGGCTTTGATCTTCCCCAAAATGCCGCCTTTCGTTTTGGGGGGGAGGGGGGAGGTGAGCAACGAAAACTAAGGCCTGAGCAAAGGTGAGCAAATGATTCTGCGTCGTTTGACACCAATTTCAGCTCGATCGGACCAAGTGGGGGTGCTGGCTTTGATCTCCCCAAAATGCCGCCTTTCATTTTGGGGGGGAGGGGGGAGGTGAGCAACGAAAACTAAGGCCTGAGCAAAGGTGAGCAAATGATTCTGCGTCGTTTGACACCAATTTCAGCTCGATCGGACCAAGTGGGGGTGCTGGCTTTGATCTCCCCAAAATGCCGCCATTCGTTTTGGGGGGGAGGGGGGAGGTGAGCAACGAAAACTAAGGCCTGAGCAAAGGTGAGCAAATGATTCTGCGTCGTTTGACACCAATTTCAGCTCGATCGGACCAAGTGGGGGTGCTGGCTTTGATCTCCCCAAAATGCCGCCTTTCGTTTTGGGGGGGAGGGGGGAGGTGAGCAACGAAAACTAAGGCCTGAGCAAAGGTGAGCAAATGATTCTGCGTCGTTTGACACCAATTTCAGCTCGATCGGACCAAGTGGGGGTGCTGGCTTTGATCTCCCCAAAATGCCGCCTTTCGTTTTGGGGGGGAGGGGGGAGGTGAGCAACGAAAACTAAGGCCTGAGCAAAGGTGAGCAAATGATTCTGCGTCGTTTGACACCAATTTCAGCTCGATCGGACCAAGTGGGGGTGCTGGCTTTGATCTCCCCAAAATGCCGCCTATCGTTTTGGGGGGGAGGGGGGAGGTGAGCAACGAAAACTAAGGCCTGAGCAAAGGTGAGCAAATGATTCTGCGTCGTTTGACACCAATTTCAGCTCGATCGGACCAAGTGGGGGTGCTGGCTTTGATCTCCCCAAAATGCCGCCTTTCGTTTTGGGGGGAGGGGGGAGGTGAGCAACGAAAACTAAGGCCTGAGCAAAGGTGAGCAAATGATTCTGCGTCGTTTGACACCAATTTCAGCTTGATCGGACCAAGTGGGGGTGCTGGCTTTGATCTCCCCAAAATGCCGCCTTTCGTTTTGGGGGGGAGGGGGGAGGTGAGCAACGAAAACTAAGGCCTGAGCAAAGGTGAGCAAATGATTCTGCGTCGTTTGACACCAATTTCAGCTTGATCGGACCAAGTGGGGGTGCTGGCTTTGATCTTCCCCAAAATGCCGCCTTTCATTTTGGGGGGGATGGAGGGGTGAACAACAAAAACTAAGGGCTGAGCAAAGGTGAGCAAATGATTCTGCGTCGTTTGAGACCATTTTCAGGTTGATCGGACAAAGTGGGGGTGCTAGGGTCAATGACCTCTCTGAAAGTTCAAGTTCGATTTGTGGGGAGTACAAGCCTGAGCAAAAAAAATGAAAGCGATTTTTGAGGTGAGCAAATGATGAGCAATGATGAGCAAAAGAGAAAATTGCAAATTTTAAAAGTGGGGGTGCTAACTTCACAGACATAACTACCCCTGGTATATTGCATTCACGGAAAAAAATAATATAGTTTCCCTCACAAAAGCTCGTAGCATCATTTCAATATTGCTAAACTACCCCTGGTATATTGCATTCACGGAAAGAAATAGGATAGTCGTCACAACCAGTGGCTTGTTGAAAATTCGCAAGATACCGTGCGGTAATTTTAAGAACTACCATGGTTCTTGATGGAACCATTGGGTTAGTTGTGTCCTCTACTGGGGTAGTTATCGTAACTTCCGCACGGTAGCTGGCGCATTTTTAACCAGCCGCTGGTTGTGAGGAGTATCCTATTTTTTTCGTGTTCTTACTACGGGACTCTTGGGCATTTTCCTCTGAATATTTCACTAATTCCTCTTTTGCCTACATCCAAAAATCAGTAAACTTTTGGACAAATACTGTACAAGTTAACTCTTGGAAAAGATTGAATTCTTTGTCAATTTTTCAACCTCAGGATGGAGTTACGTTCCCTCGTCCGAAAAACGACGAAATAGGTGGTTATGAAAATAGCGTAATTAAAAAGCGGACTTATGAAGATATCGAGATATTGGTAGTATTTTCCAGTGCTTGTTCCCGCCATTAAGACATATTAGCTGGAACGGTCTGGGCCACGGTAGTAGGAGTTGCCATGGTAGTGAACGTTAAGAAAAAGTTGGTTTTTTGCATTGCAGTCTAAACGAGTGAAAGTTGATCTGTCCAATCCCTGTTTTTTATTGACCTAATTCTTTGTAAACCTTTTATTTTACCCAGAAAAAGAAGCTTTTATTCTCTCTAAAAAGTGAGTTCTTTATTGGTATTCTTCAGTGCTTGAAATGCTGATCGTGCTGTAGACTTCTAGTGAAGTAATATTTTAGGGCGTTTTTTCAGCTGATACGAGGCGAATTTTCAGCGAATGAAAGGTGCAGGGACGGAAA
Organism: Bemisia tabaci; assembly: GCF_918797505.1. Lineage (NCBI taxonomy): Eukaryota > Metazoa > Arthropoda > Insecta > Hemiptera > Aleyrodidae > Bemisia > Bemisia tabaci. The sequence goes on along the minus strand of NC_092799.1, from coordinate 22,024,526 downwards.
AGAGGATGATCACTATTTTTCCGAGATTCCTTATTCGTGCAGATTCATAATAGTTTTACGCGCTGCAGTCGTTTTGTTTCAAAGTGTCCCTGATGGATGCATCTTACCACAATTTACGAAGTGAAAGCTTACTCTCTATCGAGCGAAAGGAACGAAAAATGAAACACTCGTGATAATTTTGTTGCTCGGCAACTTACAATACTGCCATTCTGAGTAAAACGCAATATGAATATTTGAACGTTGCCAAATTTACACACAAAAATACTTATTTTTGAGAATAGCCAGGAATGTTTGTCATTGAAACTTCAAGACACTACAGGTCAAATTATGAACGAAATTCTCTTAAAAATAGGAGGAAAGCTATCTACGACTTTTCCAGAGAATCCGAGATTGGTCAAATGAGGTTTGGCAACGTCCGAAGGCTCATACGGTGTTCTTCCTTAGCACGGTAGAAAAGGCATCGTCATAAAAATGCTCAGATGGATGGTTTCTGAAAGCTTCTTGCGTATTTTTAAGCGACATCCTAGGCACGTGCATTGATTTATCAACTACTCTTCCTCGCATCTTCGCTGTGGCGTGGCGTGCTTTGAGATGATTCGATTGATCTGCCATTTAAACCTATGGAAAAGGATCGATACACAGGGTGCTCGCAACGAACACCATAATAATCGATTCTTTACCGTAGCTTCAAGTGGGAAATATCGATAATCGACCATTCACGCCCCGCCACTGCATCTTCGCCTCCATGCAAGAAAGTATGATCTAGAACTGTTAACTCAGATTGTTCTGAGAGTGTGAAGGTGAGAAGAGTTAAATTTCATCGTTCTTGACAGCTCAGGGGCAGTAAACATTTTCTTTTCACGTAGAGCACAGTTCATACACTATGAACAGCCGCCAAGTTAATTAAACCATCCTGCCCTACCCGCTAGTTCCATTGTTGCCGGCTGGCTCACACATGAAAATTAACATCTAAAAACGGAATTAGGTTTTGAAACAGGAGGAGTATGTATACTTTGACCCAAGTCTGATAGACCCGAGTCTACTGGAAAAAAGCTTGTTGTATTTAATCACAAAACGGGGTCGGAGTTAAACTTCCTCCAGACTTATTATTGTCTTATCAAATTGTCACCCAGAACTCATTAAACCCATCGAAAAATTTAAAATTTACCCATAAGTTAAAAATCAACGTTCATTTGTAAAATAATTTAATATACATACTTCCTTTTACAGGAACATCGACATCAACGCAATTCAAATTGGTCATTCAACCTCGGCGGCTGGGTCGCAACCATGCTTCAAATGAAAATGCATCATAAATGCGAAAAAAAGAAAAGAAAAAATGGAAGAAAAGGGGAAAATGATACGGGAAAAGAAGAAGAATGAGAGGAGAAATATGAGGAAGAAGAGGAGCAAAAAAAAACAAGAAGAAGCGAAAGAGAAAATCGCGGGAAAAGAGACTCTTATTCTACCTCTCAGTCGTTGTCTTCTCTTTTTTTTCTTGGTCTTATACTTTTTCCTCTTTTTCTCCTTGTCAGCCGAAATAAATCTGTTTAATCAAAAATGACATAAAATGAAAAAATCTAAATTTTCTTATTTTTCTCCTTCAAATGAACGTATATAGCATCATTGCATTGCTCCTACACAAAAGGACACGCATGAAGATCCATAAGAGCACTAAAAGCAAATGCGTTTGAAACAAGCACCCATAAGGGCTTTTAGAAATCACGCTTTCAAGCAGTACATATTCATCAGGCTTGAGGAATTTGGGTCACTCAGGTATTGAATTGGGATCGGAAAACGGTAATAAATAATTTCAATACTGTAAGCCAGATACTGAAGCTACAGATAAAAGAAAAAAATCTCTCAGCATATTCACATCACACCCTATCAGAAGTACACTGCTCTGGCGTCAAAACATGAATATGACCATTATTTTTTAAAGACAACGCGTTGTGGCTATCTTTACCGGTTTTTTAATTTGTTATCATTTCATAATTCCAAAATTTCTTGCTGTGAGATAGGACTTATTGTGCAATTGATTATCAGTCACCTTGAACATTATTCCATTCTTGCCACACAAAAAAAAAAAAAAATGATTACATTATTTCCTCGCAAAACTGCTGAAATTGGTGAAATTTGCGTATAAGGATATTTTTCGGAAGTATAAATAAGGAAAGATGCAAATTTTGGATTTTTGGTATTTTCAACGCAAAGAATATTTCATAATATCAGTCAAATACCTCTGAACCACATTTAAATGAATGCATGCATTGATGAAAGTGGCACGTATCTCATGCGTCATAAATCAAAAACTACTGGAAGAAAGCATGGCAATGGCAGTGACGTATTTTTCAAATACTTCTTAATCATCCACGTATGTTAGTAAAAATGACAATTGATTGCAATGTTTGTTTGAACTTTTCCTAAAATTTGTTTTTTTGAATTCTAGAGGAGGTGAGGAATATGTCGACAAAATCATACAGGCCCAAAAAAATAAATAAATAAATAAATAAAATACTTAGCATGCGTCAGTAGGTTGAAATAATTTTAACTTTTCTCAGAAAAGAATGTGAGAAGTGGGCATATCCGAATAACAATCAGGCTAAATCCACAATGATGTTCATGAAAGGATAATTTGTACATTTCATTGCCAGCATCAGCCACAACCGTTCCAACGGGTCAAAGCACCTCGCTCAGAATCATCAGAATCGAAAAGGCGCAACTCAGTTTTGACGTTAACCCTGAAATGCATAGAGTTTGACGGGCCACAGGGCTCATCTTAAATTACACCCACGCGAGGAAATAAGGCACGAACCGACTTCCTTACATTTGGACAGGGGCACGATCGGTGTCGGTACTCTAATCAGATGGAAATTCAAATTTGACTTACCTCGGGGTGGTCCTATATTAATTGCCTTTTAAGCGCATGCTCCTCTTTCTCGGAAACGGGCGGAGGGGGAGAAATAATATTCAATTACCCACGGACAAGCCGACAAGTGAAGCGGTATTTGTTAAAATGTTATGAAACGTGGCTTGGGAGCGTTTGGGAGGTGAGTTATTTCGTTGGGGCAGGTTGGAGTCTCGGTCTTATCAACCGCTCGCGACACGTCGTCGTTTCCGAAAGAACGTAACTCCATTCCAAGGTTGCAAAATTGATCAAAACAATTCAATTTTTTACGAGATTATCGTCTAAAATTGTCGTCCAAAATTTGGCTGATTTTTCAGCGAAGTCAGAAGAAAATCAGTGAAATTTTTAGTCAAAAATGCCCAAGATTTTCATGAAGAAAATGCAATAGCGAGGGGTAATTTGGCAACATTGGAATGTAGTTACGTTCTTTCGTCAGAGGAACGGCATGTATCATTCCATTTCTCGGACGTGTTCGCGGACGCACAGTGGACAGTGGATCGAGTCAATGAGGTCGGACATGAAATTTTTGACAAAAATCGCAAATTTTGATGTTTATTTCGTCACATTTTAAATTTTAAGGAGTGCTTCTAGAAGAAAATTTTACGAGGAAGCCAGTGGAACTATTTTTAAAATCTCAAAGTTTTGCTTTAGAAGAGTTACACTGAAAAAAATGGTAATTTTACCAAGACAGACCGGTAAGCTTACCTAAAAACCGGTATTTTTACTGTTTTTTTTTCAGGTAAGAATACCACTTTTATTGGTAATCAATTCCCGGTAACTTTGCCATTTTATCTCGGTATTCTACCACAGTCGATAAAAAATATCGGCGTTTTTACCAAGGTCCAGTAAAATTACCGAGAAAGTTCAATAATTTTACCGAGATTTCTCGGTAAAATTACCGATTCCATAAATGGTAATTTTACCAAGAAAAAACTGCGGGATCAAATAGAACCCTGAATTCTTGGTAATTTTACCCTTTTCTTAGTAAATACACCGAGATTTTTTTTTCAGTGTTTAAAGGTTCCGAATTTTGTCCGACCTCTTCCATTGACTCGATCCACTGCGAGGCGCCTCCAGCTTCATGATCAGCGTTTATCCCCTTTTCCACTTTGCGGAATGAGTCGGGGCACTCCGTCACTGTCCCTCTTGCAGCGACCCGAGGCGAGTGAAATTTCGAGGGGCATCGCCGCGCCATTTACATGTCTCGCTAACATGATTTTGCTGTCAGACAGCCTCGTTCTCGGATCCTTCCTCGTCACGCGTCAAATTTATTTACTTGACATTGAACGAGGCCCCCTCCTCGGGGGAAAAACAGCTCCCAATATTTTGCCGGGGTTATCGACGTGGATGTAAATACCGGATCGCTTTATGTCTCCGCGGGAGCTGATCGGGTGGCGGTAATTCTGATCGTTTTACGTCGATCGAACCAACGGATGAGTCCGTTGTAAGCTTTACTAGGTGCGAAAAGGAGGGCTGTCTCGTTTGAAAATTGTTTTACAAATCATTAATTGAATTGAGGAGCTTGGAGGAAAAGGCGCACAAGTGCATTTTTTGAATTTTTTTAAATTCAATTAAATATTTTATACAAGAGAACGTTTGTGCAGATTCCTCTGAAAACGTTGAGGAATTTCCTCTGTACTACGCAGAAAATTCACTGTAATTTGCACAAAAATCCGCACAACCGTTTTTATGTAAAAAAAAATAAATTACCCGATTTTTGGCAATAGCTGATGTGGCTTGGTTGCTCTCTGCTTAAATTTAACGCGGTACAATTGGCCCTAATAAACTGAAAAAGAATAATTTCCGACATTTAGAAAATCACAATATGCGTCCTTAAAAGCCAAAAGCATGACTGTATGTTGATAAAAGCGATTGCGCAATTTTATGCATCAACCTTTCTCGTAGCAATAACTCTCCGCCAATAGAAAGAAAGCTCCATTGGAAGAGACTCGAGATGGCCATTAACGCGGCTATAATATCAGTGAAATAGGACGGATATGAAAAAAAGAAAATGCATCCTTTGATTCGCTGATGGCGAACACTTAGTATGAAATCATAGCGAATCGCGTCGGTGTTAGTGTGCGTGTGCGGAGCAAGTTCGATATTTTACAACTCGCGTAATGTGCGCAATTAATCATCTTCCGGCCATTTCTCCCCTGTCACAAATGCACTGCTCGGATGAGCGCGGCTAGAAGTTAGAAAACCGGAAATATGCAGGAGTGGGGTGGAACGATAAAATTTTCTGTATCAATTGACCACACACCTTGTCCCAGTTCGGTCTTTATTTGTTTTTAAGTGCCATGCGCGGCCTGAGCGGTGCTCAAATTTATTTGGAAGATTAGACCGGGCGCACAGTGGACCCGGTCAATTAGAGGAGTCGGACATCAAAGTTTTTACTGAAACTGCAAATTTTGATGTTTAGTTCGTCGTATTTTAAATTTTAAGGGGTGACTCTGAGAGAAAATTTCACGAGGAAACCAATGGCACTATTTTTAAACTCTCAAAGTTTTGTTTTAAAGGAGTTATAAGCGTTTTAAAGTTTCTAAATTTTGTCCGACCTCGTCTACCGACTCGATCCACTGTGCGGCGTGCGTGAATGTGTGAGTGATGTGAGAGTGTGAGAGTGAGGATCGCGGGTGGAGCCGCGGAGCCGCGCCGGATTTTGAGGAGCGAGCCCTGGGTCTCTGGTCCTCTGCCCAAATTGGTCGTTAAATCCGGGTAATGCTCGGGATATTAACTCAAAGTTACACTTTATAAAACGCTGCAAACATGAAATTAACATTTCCCTGCTCCGTCTCGGTTCAACATCCGAATCCGAACAATACCTACTCTTGGCAGTTAACGGACTTCGGCGTTTGTGTTCGTCTGCATTGTTGCCGCATGGGTCATTCTGCCGTGCTAAAGAAAAACGCGCTGGAAAAGAAAAATACATAGGATCTAGAGTGCAGACTCTTGAAAACATTGACAAGAAAAAATACTCTTGATTCAATCAGATTTAAGCTTAAATCGAAAGGAAATCCGCTCAAATTAAGAGGCTTGGTTCTTGATTGAGGCAAAAATCCGATTGAATCAAGAGTATTTTTTCTTGTCGATGTTTTTAAGAGTCTGGACTCTAGATCCAATGTTTTTTTTTTTCCAGTGCGCCGCAGCAACCGTTGTGCGTTGCCAAATTTCATCCGGCAAAATGTTAAACATTGATGAGTCATGAATATTTTCTTTCGAAATTTTCGGATGAAAATAGATCTGAATGTAAATAAAATTCACTGAAAAATTGGAGGAAAAACGTTCACAGATTTTTCTGAAAATTCATGTTTTATCAACGAAAATTTGGCAACGTCTAAAGGCTCGTGTGCTGTTCTTCCTTAGCACGGTAGAATAGCCCTGCTGAGGTTGTACATAGCAGAATATATTTTTTTTTTCGAATTTTTGGGGGAAACTATCATAAATTTTCCGTCCGATTTTTCAAGGAATTTTCTTCGCAGTGTGATATGAAGTATCAAAGAATTTCAGGTAGAAACAGTCATTATTTGCCTCAAAAATTAATGTTTTAAGAATAGAAATTTGGCAACTCTTGGATGTTCATGCGGTGTTTTTCCTTAGCACGGCAATATTAGTCAGGAGACAGTACCCAATCACCAAAAGCGCAGACATCGAACTTGAGAAATGCGTAGCCCAAAGCGCAAAGAGAGTGTGTCAAGATTCACCCCAAAAGCGCAACGACTCCTTGCTTTCACTACCCAAAAAGCGCAAAATCAAAATTTGCGCTTTTGACTTTTTTGAAATGTTGCCTAGACGGGGTGAGATATGAAGCACTACGACACATTTTTTTAAATTAAAATTTCAGGTAGAACACGTTGATGTTGAAAATTTCAAAAATTAACTCATCAGTGCGGAATACACAGTCGTATTTAAACTCGCGAAAAAACCATACCCATCACGGAAAAAAAAAAAGAATCGCTGATTCAGCAATTCAATTGCTAAAAACAGTGAGTGCAATGTTTCAACGCAGATTTTACAACAAAAAAATGCTACTTTAACCACCCCCGTGGTTAAATTAGTTTACGATGTGGTTAAAGTGGCATTTTTTTGTTGTAAAATTTGCGTTGAAACATTGCACTCACTGTTTTTAGCAATTGAATTGCTGAATCAGCAATTCTTTTTTTTCTCCGTGAACGACGATCAAACCACGCATTAAAATAAACAATTAAGTGTAACAAATGACTAGAGGTTGACACTAGCAAGGTGGTAAAACATTCCTGGGTCCACACTATTTTACGGGAAAAGCGATGAGGCCAGAAATTCAGTCTTGCACAAATGCTCATTACGACTCAAAGTTTTGACTCTCATTGAAAAATTGTTAGAATATGGCCTTGCTTTTCCCGCAAAACAGAATGAACTCAGCTTTATTTTACCACTTTCGCGATGTACAGTTCGGGCTACATTTTTAGTGTCTCTTTCTTGTCTTGTCTTGAGCTAACTTCCCTCTGTAAGCTTCTACGTCGGGGAACGGAAAGTACACTCTGTTTTTATATTGATTTTGAGAGCGCAAATCCTAGCCATCGTCGATTATATTTAATCATGAGCATTAATGCTGAACTACATTTTCTCTTGATCCTCTCTAGCTACATTGTTTTCAAATAGAAGAACTGTGTCGAAACTTAGCTGTGCCGATCTATTCTGCAGAGTCATAAATAACAAGTTCTGTGTAATGAAATGAGTCGTAAGAGGTTGGTAAATAAGGTTCGCAACATTGATGCCCTGTAAAAAATTGATAGCAATAAAACATCACTAAGGTTTTCCTAACAATTCGTAATATTTATGACCCTAGTTTATGAAGCTAGCGCACCATCAAATACTTGAATTATGACTTCCCAGAAATAAAGTGAATCCGGCCAATACTCAAGTCAGTTCAACTCTATCGTCATGTTTCACGAATCCATTTGCAGTACCAAGTTCGTAATTCAAAATTTGCGCGACTATCGGTTGTCTGAAGTTTTTCGCTGCAGTCGTAGAAGGGTGTGAACTTCCGATAATTATAGGTGAGATCCGTGATTTTGCTCAACGCCTTGGAAAATATCGAGGAGAATCTAAAGCAGCTACAAAAATCAGAAAAAAATTATCATACTTTTAATTTCTTAAGAACATACACGCCAATGAGACTTTTGACTGGAGATTACCATTTGATTAATATTCCTTTTCTCTCAATCACAATTCAATCTTCCTTCTCCTTGGGAAAGAAAAGCATCGTTTAATTGAAATTTCCCTATCATTATTGTATACGTATTTTATACATAGAAATGTATGTTTTGTCTGAGGCTTTCGTCTCTAAATGGAAGTGTATGTTGCGAAAAATATTGGAGACGTTTGCAAAGTGTAATATTATTAATTATCAAAATAGACTTGCCGTAATTATCAATATAAAATGAGCAATGATGATTTCAAAAAGTCAGACGCACGTCTTGCTTTCTCTTATTGGCTCAAAACTAGGAACCACGTTTACAGACATGGAAAGAGAACGATCTCTCACGGTACAGGAAACAGAAAAAAAAAAAAAAAAAAAAAAAAAAAAAACAGAGAGAAAATACTCGAAAGACACAGATGTAGAGCTTTAAACGGTTAAGTAATTAGGTGGAACAATTGATTTCACGGCAGCTGTACGTGCGTGATACGCTTAACTGTTAGAATTAAGGTGAGGTATAGTGCTCCCCTCATCATGACGAAATTTTAACGATGGGAGTAGTTTCAATGGTGGTGATCAGTCATCATGCAGCAAAATCAATCACTCCATAAAAATTCCGGATCATTGTGAGGAAATAATAAAATAAAATGGACTGCATTTTGCAATTTGGACTTATAAATTCTGGCTCATCTGAAAAAACACATATGTGCATAGGGAAACTAATGGCTCATTCGTTGTTTTTAAACTGGGCTGGAATTTATAGGTCCAAATTGCTAAATGTAGTCCAAATTATCCTCAGTGTTTTTTGCGTATAAAAATTTACTCAAATGCTTTTTTTATCGGAACTTTTAATACTGAAAAGTAGTTTAAAGTTGTAAATGTAATATTTAAAGCCGTGGATAGGTAGATGGATACTACAATGCCGAGGAAACCCGTCGAACTCCTTCGACCATTAACTTTTTTCTGATCAAATACACATTTTCTGAAAATTGTACTAATTTTTCTTAAAATTATTAAGTAATTTTATTCGCACTTAAAGGTGTAGAACTTAAAAATTTCAAGGATAAATAATCATAAGTTCGCTCAAAAGTTTAGTTCTTCTACGGAAAAAGCATGGAACGTTTAAAAGTTTATTCCGCGTTTTTCTTAAAACCATTGATAAATGGATGGATGTATGGGCGAATAAATAGTTAAAATAGTTAGTAGTGGGTGAATAGACAAATAAATAAATAGGTGGTTACAGAAATAGATAGATAAGAAGATAGATACGTCGAAGGATAAATCGATGGATAGTTATATACAGAATCACTCATCAGTTAGATCAGGTAACCATTATAAGCGGATAGACTGTGGATAAATAGACACATAACTATGCGGTTATAAGTAGGTAGACATAATGATAGGAACTCGCAGAAACATTCCACGAATCAGAATCAGCTAATTCTCGAACCCCGTAAACAGAGAATTGTGCAAGTTCTCTCAACCAGACCTGAAAAGGAGTCGGAAATGTAGAGGACTCACGGGGGATCTTCACTCCTCAACGAGGTGAACCACGAGGAGCAGGAAGAGGGTGAAGAGCAATGTCATCCGATGATATCGACGCTATTAATTTGTCAATTGAATCACCTCACAAATAGCTGGAACTGCCCAGCACCGAGTTTTTATGCGCTTCAAACTGGTTTCGCTAGTCCGACTCGGAGACAAGTGAACCGGCGGACTCTGAAACCTAACACTTCCAGCAACCGATGGGCCCTAGAACTAAAGCAACAGTGTGGATCTCAGAGCTCATTCGAAAGCCGACTTGATAGGTTTTGAGTGTCAATGGATTCAAGTGTCGATGGATTCGTTCGCACTGACTGGACGCCACGCCAGGCGACGTGCGACGTGCTGAGGCTGGACGAAGGCTGCGTTGGACCTGCCCCGGCAAGTGTAATTTTATCACTACTGGACGACTCTAATGAGCCACATGCATTGCGTATTGTTACAATCCTCCAATGAGATTTCCAGTTTATCTCGTGGTGGGCTCTCCAGTCTACGCGTCCGCACGCTCGGTTCATTCAGTTAAGGAGCCGTATTTCATTATCTGCTCGCCGAGAACGTATCGACGTAGGTGCGGGCCCATCGCGAGGGACACAAATGATACGCACTCGCGGGGGGCACCGGTATTTCTCGCGTTTCCTTTATTTATTTAATTTTTCAAGGTTTCCAGGTTCTTACCCTCCCCCTCTTCCTCACCCCCCTTTGTCCCTGCTCTTGCTTCTTCTCCTCCTTATTCCTGCTCCATCTTTTCCTCCTCCTCTTTCTCATTCTTCTTGCTATCTTTTTGTTATTTTTGTTGTGTTTCTTCTTCGTCTTCCTCTTCTTCTTCTTCTCCTGATTCATGTTCTCTGAATTTTGGTTTGCCCGTGTTCAAAAATACAGTTTACGAAGGATAGCATATTTATTTTTGCGAGTCCTAACCTCACAAGAAAGTTTCATGTAGCGGCACTCGGAGAGCGGAGACTTGAACGCCACGATAGAAAAGTAAACTGAGCATCATCAAAAACAGTGAGAGTCTTCTGACTCTTTCTACTCCTTTCTTTTCTTTTTCTTCTTATCCTCCTCCTTCCTCCTCCTTCCTCCATCTTGCACCATTTACCTCCTTCGATATTTTTATATATGCGATATTTTTCCTAAAAAAAAACACGTCTTTATTACGTTGAATTTTTTTGTCAAATTTGGTACCTGAATTCTTCAGTCCCATGATGGCAATAGAAAAGCGATCTCAAAATTCGAAAAACAAATGATGAGTTGCTGAAATTATGGAACGAATCGATGCAACATATAGCACGTCGTTCTGACACAAAATATAGCGTCCGTCGAATCACCTTAACCCTTTTTGGGGTTCCCCTGTATATTTATCTTTGTTCGGAGTCTGAGGAGAGGGTTCATCTTCCTGCCGTGATAGCGAAGAGGACAGTAAGGGTCAAATTTTCGAAATCGAATTTCCTTCAAAATGTGTCCAATATTTTTTAGATTAAATTTTTAAAATAGCTAAAACAGCAAAATTTATCTTATTTTCATGAAAACGAGACATATGAGAAAGCCGCAAGTCCGCAATAAATTACAATACTCCTCCAGAGAGCCAATGAAAACAGTGCTTTCAGGTGAAGTGCCGTCCTCCTCTACCAATTTCTAACCTGATAATGTGTTAGTTGTGTGTCCAAAACGCAACCACGAAAGCATGCAGTAGATAGCACTTACGGCTGTCTCGCTTAACAATAACCTAGCATGAAAATGAAAAATACCCTTTTTATGTAATTGAAATAAAGTCAGTCGATTTTTAATCATCTGAACTACCTCTACCCTTGTAGCAACGGATCGTGAAAAACTTGTAAAAAAAAATTGAAAACATTGTGAAATGAAGATGCGCAACATATACAGAACTCGTAAAGAACTCGTAAAAAAAAGTTCCCAGTTGACGAATTGGGAATCATTTCACGAGTTTTTTACGTAAAAAGCTTATGAAAAATAAGTGAGAAACTCATGTTAGATAATAGTGCTCACTGGAAAAAAAACCTTCTTAGACCAATGCAATGGTGCATTGACTTAAGAGTCCTGGTTGCTTAAAAGCGGCGACAAGAAACATGCTTCTTGGATCTAGCATCCGAAAGTTGTTGAACGAAGAAACCTGGTTTCTTAATTTAAAATTCCATCGTTTCTTGGATCAAGATTTCTGTTTTCTTAGATCAGGATTTCCAAAAATTGATCAGGAGCGCACTCTACTTGTGAAGAGTACAAGTTTTCTGTTCACACATCATCAACTATTTAGTGGTTTATTCAGTACATACAAGTATTACACAAGTTAATTAGAGAGACAAGAGACACATATTAAACACTTTGACTTACCAATCGAGAGATGTTGCGGCGTAAAATCTCGAGCGGACCTGTGGAGATTCGAACCCACGGCGCGCGGCGACTGGATTCACAGCCGAGCGCTAGGGTGTGCCTTATTTTTGAGTTTTGCGAAAATCAAGTTGGTCAACCCCTAAAAAGTTTCTATGTAGTCTCTAAATGAACCCCCTAAAAGGAAAAAATTTTAAAAAAATTTTAACCCGTGCCTCAAAGGGCCGAAGGGCCTAAACCCAAAATTCAAAAATTTTGGCAAGCGACACATCGATTCTGAAGGAAAATGGCAAGTTACGGTTCTTTTAGGGCAGAAATTTTGTCCGTTTTGCCGTATCTTGAAGCGTAAGGTCACAAACGGCCCAATGACGACGTGAGGCTATGGGCTGGCGGGGCGCGCCGCGGCCGGCCCGCCGCTGAGCGTGCGCGCGCGGCAGGGTTGCGCATCGCCGCTTTACACCGGCGTAGAGGAACGAACGGTGGGGTGGGAGGGGGATATCCGGTGGAAAAGCATCCACATTTTCTATCCATAATGAAAATGCATTATACTTTTTCAATATAGATGAGGAAATATGAGCCATACAAGGAAGTGATGAAAAGAGTGACAAATACATATATAGTTTGTACGGTTAGGGGTGTAAGTGGGGAAAATTTACCGTAACTACAGAACAGCCCTGAAAATCTCCGGGAAATAAAAGCTGCTATTGATGAGAGGTTTGCATGAGAGGTTTAATTAAGGACTAATTAAAAAGATAGGTGCGATGTTGTCGAATCGTAAGCCCTTTACGCGATCAAAAGCGATTAGTGTAAATTTAATTGGAAAAGTTTAAGAAAAATTTGATGAAAGAAAATTGCCCCAAATTCGGGAAGTGCTTAAAGTGTTTTTCTATCATGTGAAGTGTTCGCACATGAATGTAACAGTAATTCCAATATGGAATGAAAAATGTAGAATCCCTGTGATACATAGTGTCTATGTTTACCCTCCTTTTCATTAGCGCAATAACGTGACATCAATTAGAAGGTTTTATACGAGAGGTTCAATATGGCTTACCCACTTACATTTTCTGGTACTGAACACCCCCCCCCCCCCCGCCACAGTTACTTGCTATAATCAAAAATGTAATATTAGTTTCTCGAAAAAATATGATTTAATTTAGGATTTGAACCCCACTCTTTATAACCGTGGGCAACGCCCTTGACCACTCGGCTACTGGGGAAGATTTGAGTAAATGAGGCTAATGTGTCATTTAGCCCCCTGGGTGAGGCCAGGCAATCAACATCAGCTGTAAGTTGGCGAAGCCAGATTGAACCGATTGAATAAAACTTTCTAATTGATGCCGCGTCAAATACACCAATGAAAAGGAGGGTAAACAAAGTCTTATTGATGTATCAAACCTTCAGTGATTTCATAGGAAATGAAAAAACTTATTTTCTTCCGTTTGGCGGGACTCATAAGCGAGCGTGAATTTTTCCTGTCGAGAAACTCTCTCCTGGGCGCGAGGTTTCTTCTTGTCTGCTCTCCTCACCTCTGCTGCAAGGATAGTATCCTTCACTGTGGATATTATGCATTCTCATTCAGGTTTTCGCTGAAGAATTAAAAATGCTTTATCCTCTTCATTTTCCATGATACCAAGAGTATTGCATAAAGCAATGTCGAATAACATGTCGATTTTTGCCGTAAAATCAGTCTCCAAATTCTCTTGAACCAGCAATCGACGGCTAGTATTTTTTGATACGCGCCTCCACTCCTCATAAAAATGCAAACATTTTTAAAAACATGGACACTATGTATCACAGGGATTCTACATTTTTCATTCCATATTGGAATTACTGTTACATTCATGTGCGAACACTTCACATGATAGAAAAACACTTTAAGCACTTCCCGAATTTGGGGCAATTTTCTTTCATCAAATTTTTCTTAAACTTTTCCAATTAAATTTACACTAATCGCTTTTGATCGCGTAAAGGGCTTACGATTCGACAACATCGCACCTATCTTTTTAATTAGTCCTTAATTAAACCTCTCATGCAAACCTCTCATCAATAGCAGCTTTTATTTCCCGGAGATTTTCAGGGCTGTTCTGTAGTTACGGCAAATTTTCCCCACTTACACCCCTAACCGTACAAACTATATATGTATTTGTCACTCTTTTCATCACTTCCTTGTATGGCTCATATTTCCTCATCTATATTGAAAAAGTATAATGCATTTTCATTATGGATAGAAAATGTGGATGCTTTTCCACCGGATATCCCCCTCCCACCCCACCGTTCGTTCCTCTACGCCGGTGTAAAGCGGCGATGCGCAACCCTGCCGCGCGCGCACGCTCAGCGGCGGGCCGGCCGCGGCGCGCCCCGCCAGCCCATAGCCTCACGTCGTCATTGGGCCGTTTGTGACCTTACGCTTCAAGATACGGCAAAACGGACAAAATTTCTGCCCTAAAAGGACCGTAACTTGCCATTTTCCTTCAGAATTGATGTGTCGCTTGCCAAAATTTTTGAATTTTGGGTTTAGGCCCTTTAGGCCCTTTGAGGCACGGGTTAAAATTTTTTTAAATTTTTTTCCTTTTAGGGGGTTCATTTAGAGACTACATAGAAACTTTTTAGGGGTTGACCAACTTGATTTTCGCAAAACTCAAAAATAAGGCACACCCTACCGAGCGCTCTACCAACTGAGCTATAGCTGCTGATGAAGAGCGAGGTCGAAATATCCCTACAAACCCTTCTAGGAGCGACTAGTAGTTATGCAGCTTGTTCTTCGTCCTTACTACTTCATTCAGAGCACTTAAACCTTTTCGAAACTAAAACTTTCTAAGTTTCATCCGTAAAGTTATTTTTCAGCCCTCGTATTTTGTCCTTTAAAATACCTAGAAAGTATGAATTATATAAAGCTACTGTACCGAGATTTCAACAGGTTCAATCCTGTCGCGTGACGTCACAGCATTATAGATGAAATTTCAGGTTTTAGGGGGTATTTATCGACGGATTTACTTGCAACTTTCTGACCGGAGGTACTTTTCGACGGAAAACTCGAATTTTTGGTCAGATTTTCAAAATTTCAAAATCCAAGATGGCGGCCGTGGCCTAAAATGCTAAGTCAGCTCCTGTTCGCTCGATTTTTGTGAAACTCGGTATCCGTGGGTACTTTACGACGGGAAACTCGTATTTTTGGTCAGCTTTTCAAAATTTCAAAATCCAAGATGGCGGCCGTGGCCTAAAATGCTAAGTCAGCTCCTGTTCGCTCGATTTTCGTGAAACTCGGTATCCGTGGGTACTTTACGACGGGAAACTCGTATTTTTGGTCAGATTTTCAGAAAAAGTAAATTTTATGAGTTATTCACAAGTATTTTACAAGTTTTTTACGAGTCAAAATTTTGAAAACTGACTAGTAAATAAAAAGTAAATTTTATGAGTTATTTACAGGTATTATACGAGTTTTTTACGAGTCAAAATTTTGAAAACTGACTTGTAAATAAAAAGTAAATTTTATGAGTTATTTACAAGTTTTTTACGAGTATTTTACGAGTCAAAATTTTGAAAGCTGACTTGTAAATAAAAAGTAAATTTTATGAGTTATTTACAAGTTTTTTACGAGTTTCTTACATAAAAACGAAAACTTGTAAAAAACTTCTTTCTTTTACAACTTTTTTACGAGTTTTTTATGTGTTAATGAAATTCACAAGTTCTTTACATTTTTTTTACGAGTTTTTCACGAACCGTTGCTACAAGGGTATGAGTCTTTCGGACGATTCGTGGCAATTTGACATAGAACGGCGGCTTCTCTCAATAAAATTTTCCGGTCAGAAGCTTCTAGGCTCGTTTTCTCAAAACTTTGCACATTTTTGCACTTACTTCTCTCTTCACTGGAAAAAAAAACACATTGGATCTAGAGTCCAGACTCTTGAAAACATTGACAAGAAAAAACATTCTTGATTCAATCAGGCTTTTGCTTAAATCAAAAGGAAATCCGCTCAAATTAAGAGGCTTGGTTCTTGATTTAAGCTAAAATCCGATTGGATCAAGAGTATTTTTTCTTGTCGATGTTTTTAAGAGTTCAGACTCTAGATCCAATGTGTTTTTTTTTTCCAGTGCGGTCAGAAGTTTCTGAGCCCGTTTTCTCAAAACTTCATTTTTGCACTTACTGCTCTCTTCACCATCACGGCAGCTTTCACGATTGAGGTTTCGCAGGAGGCGCAAGAGGAAGACGTATCGACAATAAGCTCGGCTCCGGGAGGAAGCCGAGGGTGGCGGTAAATGAACTCTGTACGGGTCCTCCGCCGCGATAGCGAAGAGAGCGGTAAGTGGATTTCTATATGAGCCAGCACTAGCACATGCTTTCACGTGTCTCGAGGTTCATCCCAGCATGGACTTACTGCTCTCTTCGCTATGGCCGGGTCCCCGGTCGGGTCGGGTCGGTCACGAGCGTCGCCCTGGCCGTCGTCCTCGCGTCGGAAGCCACTGCGTTAGTCAACTTACTCTCCGACCGTATCTCACATCTCGCTAACTGCATCGGCACGTTTCGACTCCGAACGTCCCCGACTCCCGTTCCGCCTTCGTCACCGCCGTCCGTCTACGCGTCGGCATAATTCCCCTCGTCAACTCCTCACTCTAATTTCTGCAAATTCTCAGACTTAAAAGCCCTCTCCATCAGCCGAGGCCCTTTTTTTCTCCACTCGCCAGATGCGCTTCTCCGCGTTGTCGGCTTTCGCTCCTTGTGTCGACCGCTTCATTTCTCTCCATGGACTCGATGGAGAATTTGCAAGTAAATTTTATTCGAACTGATTGCGGTAAACGCACGAGTCGTAAGACTTGTTAAGACTTGCGGAGTTAATCATGGATTTATACCTATTATGGTTGAAGTGGTTTTAAATCTAGGATTTTCTGTTTGGTTAGAAAATTCAAGATCATTAAAAAGCTTAAAGTAAGTGTTGATCATTGGAATTTTTTATCCAACGCACATTAAACATCGCATAAGGCTGAAATTCTCAATACAGAGGGAAAAAGCTCATGTGAGCACAATTTTCTCTCAAAGACATAAGCTGTTTGGCGCAACACACTAGCGACCATTTAGGAAGGCAACTGCAGGCCAAATTTTCTTTCTTTATCTAAGAGTGCTTAAAGAGCTGATTTCCTAGAATTTTTTTCATAATTGTCTCCTGATATGGGAAATAGTATTAAAAAAAGATTTATAAGTATCAGAAAATTTACCACCTAGTGACGTCATCAGGCGGTATTTCTAATTTGAACACATGTTTTTTGGCGGATTAAATTACTTTGTCATGTTTCCTCCAGCAATTTTTCAATTTATGAACCAAGTGTATCCTCATGTCTAGTTTTCTTGGGAGTTTCCATATAAACACGATATCCATCAAATCCACCTACAAATTTTTCTTTAAAGCTAGTATGCAAAAGTAAAATATGTAAATCTGAATCTTTCAGGACTTTTCAGCTTTTCAACCATTTCTAAAATTCTGGAGGAACCGATAGTTTTATTTTATCAATTCATGCCAGAACCAAATTTTGGAATACAATCATAGGTGGGAAAGATTTTGCGCAATTTTCAGTTCGAGTAAACCCGACGGAAAAAACTGCCTGCAGACGCGGTAGATTTGAAATAGCACAATACGCACCACACAAATTGTGAGTTAAGGATTTAAGGATTGAGCTTTAGACATTTCTGATGTGCTTGCTTTCATTTTTTATTGGATTTTGTCTATATAGAGCTCGCTGCAGAGTGCACTCAATTGGTTGCATCTCTTTTGTGCAACAGACCCATTAGACAAAAGCGAAATACTTGTGAACTTGGCAAATCTGGCTTTTACCCTGTAAGATTTGCTCAATTAGCGTCAAAAGAAAATGCCCGTCTCGTGTGACCGAAGACAATTGATTTCGGAGCCACGATTTCAATTTATCTCGAGTCGAAAAAAAGACCGATAATTATAAATTTTCAGACCTGCAGAGTTATCGACCCGCAGCAATCGACCTCTTCGCATGCCGCCGCGGTGAGAGAGTCTTAACTGTCGTTACCCGCCTGACTACAAACTCGTGCCTTATTTCGCAATACTTATTGGAACGCATGATATTGCAAGTTTGGGGACACGCGGCGGGGGCGGGGGTGAAAAAGATTTCCGTGAACATTTACCCGACTGCACGATCCGGCCGAACGGTACCGCGTTTTTGCGACAGTTTTTAAGATTCGATTGCGTCAGAGAAGTGATCGCCTCGTGTGTAGGATCTTTGCACCGGTGTCGAAGGCTAATGACCTTTATTACTCTTGTGTTATTCATCCTTCTTATGAAAACTGTTCTCTTCCTTATTTTGCTGATCATTTGGGCGTATTTATGCTAAAAGGAACTTTGTCTTACGTAAACCCTATGCGTATAGTTCATTTTAGTATAAATACATCCATTTGGATTACGCACTCTGTAAGAAACCTACAGCCATGATTGGGTTTAAAGTATACCAGAGGTCCAATTTGCAAAAACTCACATGTAGCAAAGAGCGCACCCCAACATATACCTACAGGTATACTTATTCGGCGATTTTCTTCCTTAACAATTTCTCATTAATCATTATCAGGCGAAAAATAGCTTTGACTTCCGAAACTCAACTGTTGCCTCGCACGATATTGGTTGAGACTTCGATAAACGATTAAATTCCGAAACCGATTCCCATCCAAGTGTCCAGAGTCATCTGTCTTAAAATCATAACTTCGCATTTATTTTCCAGTGAAAAAACTTGGCAAAACGATAAGAAATTGCGATAAGAAATGATGAACGGCGGCACTCTACTTTGATCAAAACTGATCCAAGAAACTTGCCCAATTTTGATCAAAGAAGAATGTTGCATGGTGACTAACAATGATCAAATGGTCTATTTTGATCGGAATTGGTTCGGAATTTGATCGTCTACAGGTGTCAATACACGATCAAATTTCCGAACCAATTATTTTCAAAGTGTCGGGAGTCATCAGTCTTAAAAGCATTTCTCTGCTTATCTTAATATTTAATTTGAAAAATAGAATGAAATTGTGAATCAACCACTGTACTAATTGCGAGGGGCGTTGGTTCATTTGAAAGGTGTTGTTCTCAATGCTTCGGGAAAACTATAAATTATTTTCTGGGGTTCGTCCCCGATTTTTAAATCCCTAAAAACTCATAAATTGGATGAGGGGAAGTGGGGGTTTTTTGTTTTTTGTTTTTCGGAAAAGTTTTGTTGCTACGCATCTTACTTTACTGTTTGCTGTCTTTTTATCAGCTGTTTTCGTTCAACAATCATCATTAAGTGAGGTTACTTCCAACACTCAACTGCCATCAACTTACATTTTTCTTTTCCCGCGTTTTTTTTTTACGGTTTTTCATGATTGGTTCCATCTTTTTATCTTTTTCCTATTGCCAATTTTTCCTCATTAAGGCAATAACCTCCAAGTTTTTTTTCTCATTTCCGATCAGAACTTTTCACGCTGTTTCTTTTCAATGTGTATAAATATGTTTATTATTAATTTCCATTTTCATTTCATCTTTTTTCTTCTGATTTATTTTTTTTAATTTAAAAATTGAACTTTTCAGTTATGATTTTGTTAAAATAATAATAATTTTTACTAATTTTAATTTTAAAAACAGTTGTTATGAGTGAAATTTTGAATGACCGAGGCGGTCGTCCTCCAAAACGTGGTCGCGTTTTCCACAATTCTTCCCATGTTCGTTTAGTGAAGCAAGAACTTAACTCTGTTATTAGTATAGAAAATCAAAGTTTCATTTCTTCATTTCGGAAGTATAAAATTGATGATCAGAACTTTGATGAAAATTTTGTTACCAAATTTTCAGTCGGTTCAATGAATATAATTTGTCATCATTGTGATGCTCGCCATTTTCAGGGTGAAATGTCCAATGGTCATTTTAATAACTGCTGCCAAAATGGCTTAATTTCTTTACCGAGTATTCGGACAAATACCGATTTGAAATCATTATTTTTATATTCTCCAAATTTCATAAAGCATATCAGAAATTATAATAGTGCTGTTGCTTTTGCCTCTTTCTCTGCAAATCGAATTGATATTCCGGGTGATGGACCTTATTGCTTTAAAGTTCAAGGATCCATATATAGGTAAGTTTATTTAATATTTACCGTTACGTAACGTACTTTTTTCAGTTTCTCAGTCCGTCCCTCCCTCCTTCCCACCTTTTAACGCATCCGGAATGCAGCTGCATTCCGGATACTGCATTTAAATCTTTCCTCTTCTGTTAGTTACTATTTGGACTTTGTCTATTCCGTTTTGTTTTTAAACATTTTAAAAATAAACAGTTCAGAGAAAATAATAAGACTTATAATTCTGTTTAATAGTGTTGTTATTATTTTATTACTCATCTCTAAATTTTATTTTTAGAATTATTTTTTAAATTTTATTTTATTTTTTATTTTAGTTTAAAGTTTACTAAATAAAATTACAATTTTTGAAAACATTTGTTATATTTATTCTCTCAAAAAAATAATTAGACCTGATTCAAAAACAAAACAGAAAATTAAATGAATATAAATAAAAAAAAAAAACATGTGAAAGTGAAAGTGTACAGGAAAAATAAGGGGCTGCAAAGCAGCCCCATACCCTAATAGCACAAGTGGTGTCACAAAATTGGGAGAGGTTTCTAAAATGTTTCGGTAAGTGTCTCTATCGGATCTTTCAATTGATACATTTCTAACACAGTTTTAAAATGTTTCAATGAGAGGAAAGTTTTCCCGTATCATTAACACATTTTATAAATGTATTAAAAATATTTTTACGACACATATTAGAAACGTTTTATTGATAGGTTCAGGGACAGTTTTCAAAACGTGTAAGTTATGTCTCATGCTCCGGCATTCGGCAAGAAAATAGAGAGTTGCAGGAAACGTTTCAAAAACGTGTCAAACACCTTCCCCACGTGTTTCGTTGTTACATTTCTTACGCCTATCTAAAATGTTTTTTTGCGTTTCAACATTTTTGGACCACAGATCAGCTTCGTTTTAGACCCGTTTCAGACCCGTTTCAGACACATGGGAACGAATCATCGGCATGAAAATAGAAACTTGCAGGAAACGTTTCAAAAACGTGTCAAACACCTTCCCTACGTGTTTCGTTGTTACATTTTTAACGCCTGTCTAAAATGTTTTTCTGCGTTTCAACCTTTTTTCGACAACAGATCAGATTCGTATCAGACTCGTTTCAGACACATGGGAACGAATCATCGGCATGAAAATAGAAACTTGCAGGAAACGTTTCAAAAACGTGTCAAACACCTTCCCTACGTGTTTCGTTGTTACATTTTTAACGCCTGTCTAAAATGTTTTTCTGCGTTTCAACCTTTTTTCGACAACAGATCAGATTCGTATCAGACTCGTTTCAGACACATGGGAACGAATCATCGGCATGAAAATAGAAACTTGCAGGAAACGTTTCAAAAACGTGTCAAACACCTTCCCTACGTGTTTCGTTGTTACATTTTTAACGCCTGTCTAAAATGTTTTTCTGCGTTTCAACCTTTTTTCGACAACAGATCAGATTCGTATCAGACTCGTTTCAGACACATGGGAACGAATCATCGGCATGAAAATAGAAACTTGCAGGAAACGTTTCAAAAACGTGTCAAACACCTTCCCTACGTGTTTCGTTGTTACATTTTTAACGCCTGTCTAAAATGTTTTTCTGCGGTTCAACCTTTCTTCGACAACAGATCAGATTCGCATCAGACTCGTTTCAGACACATGGGAACGACTCATCGGCATGGATATTAGCACATACAGGAAACGTTTCGAAAACGTGTCAATCACCTTTCCTACGTGTTTCGTTGTTACATTCTTTACGCCTGTCTTAAATGTTTTTCCTCATATGCAATTTCTTCCCGTGTGCTTTCGAAAAATAAGATTTTTTTCCTTCTTCTTTGTTTTTGCCTCGGTTTGGCCTATGTTATCAGCAAAATTTCTATTAATTGAACGTAAGTTCTTCTCACATTTCTGTCTTTCAGAAAATTTTTTACTCTAATGGAAATTGTTGGAACTTTCTCTGGCCTTGATTTCCCTGCAAAATATTATCCCAGGACTATTCCACCAACTTGTTACTCACAGTCAGGGCCACATTTTTAGTGACTTTTTCTCTTCTAGTTTTTAAGTTTACTAATCAATAGTTACCTATTTTGAATACTTTTTTTCAAAGTGTACTAATGGTATTGTCTAGTTTCTTAATTCCTTTTGTTTCATTTCATTAAAGTTTTTCTTTGTCTTTTCAATAATTAGCATTTGTCTATTGGAAAATGAACTTTCAACTCGGACCTTTGAAGCTTTTAAAAACTACGTACCTAGTAAAGTAGTGAAAGAAATTAAAACTAACCTTTAGTTCTTTCCTCCTATGGAATCTTTTGAGAACATACAATTTTTAGCCTTTGTACAGCCTTAAAGAGATAGTTAACGTTTTAAGCATTTTTTTAAGCCATCCTTTTGGGAGCAAAATTATTAGATTACGGAGAGATATAATGCTCAATAGTAATATTCTGGATATTTTTTGTGTTCACTAAATTTAAAAATATT
The DNA here is from genome assembly GCF_918797505.1 of Bemisia tabaci. Taxonomy (NCBI): domain Eukaryota; kingdom Metazoa; phylum Arthropoda; class Insecta; order Hemiptera; family Aleyrodidae; genus Bemisia; species Bemisia tabaci. The sequence goes on along the minus strand of NC_092799.1, from coordinate 22,001,991 downwards.
GAAGCAATTCACATTCAGTATTATGTCAGAAACTTTGCTCTGATCTATAATGCGGTCTGTTGTAATGTTTGCTGAGAATGTTTCATAGATGTTCCCATGTAGCATTTGGATTTCAAGATTAAGTAAGGAAAGAGTAAATATTACCTAATCATTAGATCAATTTAATGATTATATAAACATTAGTTAACGATTAGGTAATCATTAAATAAAAAATTTTTGAAATTTTTCTTTACTTAATGATTAGGTAATCATTATTTAAACTTTATTTAATGAAGAAGTAAACATTAATTTATTTTATTACTTCAAAATGAATTAATCATTAGCTAATGATTACTTGTTCCTTACCTAATAAAGAAGTAAACATTATGTTATTTTATTACCTAAAGATGAAAATATGTATTAAATAATTATTACTTGTTTATTACGTAATGAAGAAGTAATGGTCAAGATATTTAATTACTTCAACATTAATTAATAATTAAATAATGATTACTTGTTCATTACCTAATAGAAAAGTAATTTTTCAAGATATTTTATTACTTCAGGATTAAATAATGATTAAATAATGATTTCTTGTTCTTTACCTAAAGAACAAGTAAATGTTAGAGATATTTTATTACTTTGAGATTAAATCATGTTTAAATAATTATTACGTTTTCATTACCTAAGGAGGAAGTAAATTTTAAAGAAATTGTATTACTTTAAGATTAATTAATCATTAAAGCATCATTACTTGTTCTTTACCTAACGAAAAATAATTTTTTTTTTTTTTTTTTTCTTTTTTTTTTTAAGGTTCATTTGAACGCGTTATCATACATAAGGGTGGTTTTTCCATTTGGACGCAAAATGTTGGGGTCTGTTGCCCCCAAGGAGTCCCCCTGCATAGTTAGGGGGCGCGGCCTTGACTAAGGAAAGGCCCCGAACGTTTAAATTTTTACCTCAACTAAGTACAAAGTTAGAAGGGGGGAGGGGGCTTTCCAGGTTGCTGTTAAGAATGTTTCTAATCACCACCCTGTATATGTTATGCTTCTTCAGTGTTAAATCATCAGCTGGAAAAACTCCTAGTTGCTTCATCTATTTAACTCTCTTCAAACACAGTTTCTTCTCAAAACAGAGACAGAACACAAAATACAGTGGTGTGAGCTGAAGTGTTGCTTCTCATTTGCGCTTTAGATTGCTGACCCTTGAACCCATGCGACAGAGAGGAAAGAGACAAAATGCTGATTACCTCATCTCTTTTTGCCACACTTGAGGCTTCCAAGGTAACTCACAATCAGGGAAACAGCCAGTGAGATACAAAATGTCAGCTCGCGCTCGCACCACTGATACATGCAGATATACACATTGTTGTCAGCTCCTCATCGTTTTAGAGGCCATCAAAACCAAATTTGGAGGCATAATACACATGTGACAGTAGGTAACAAATTTACTCATGCACCGGCACAACCACCCAAAAACTCAGATTTTGTTGAGCGTCAAATCATGATAAAATAGAATTATCAACGTTTCTCTTCTTAAGATTTGCCCACTGCTTGCTGAGACTAATATTGGAGATAACCGTGTAGAATAAGTGGATGACATTGATCAAAACATGGCCAAGTACATTGGGGCATTTACAGAAGCACCTATCCTGCGTGAAGAAATTAATTGCAGGTAATGTTATGTCTGAAATAAGCCAGAAATGTTGGTTCTCTTTCGACACGTAAACTCTGCGCAGACTATCTATGCACATACGCTTAGATTATTCTTTCCTGACAAGACTTCTCATTGTAAGTAAAATCAGGTATCAAGTTAGGGAATTAATTGAGGGATTACTATCCACCGATTGCATGAAAATTGAAGTCTCTGCAAATATAAGTACAAAGGGTCAATATAATGTCAGCTGTCACAGCCCTCCAGAAGAAAAAAAGAGAAATTATTCACATGGCAAATTACTCACTGGCAGCAGGTAAAGGATGTTTCAATTGCCAATCGTAGACATTTCCGTTTGAACTCATACGAAGAACTGTAATAATAAAATTCCGTGGGGATTTGCTAGCTGTTCACACTGATAATAGGAAGAAATGTATTCAGGAAACGAAGTGTAACACTTCGACTGGTAACGCCTTAAAGCCTCGGTAAATAACTCGGGAAAGCCCCAAACGTGCATTTGAGGTGATACACGAAACCATTTCTTTCTCATTCTCATATTTCCTTCGTGAAAACTAGAGTGTGAAAACTGTAGTGGTCTGGTGAAAAATTGTGGTTTGATTTGTTTACGAATTGTTATCACGAGTTCTCAGTTCAGTTCAGTTCGTGTTCCGGGAACGAAATTCCCTTTTGGTCCGATGATCCGCGTCCGCGTTCCGCGTACATCGTTGAGGAATTTTCAGGATGCAACTTGAAGGAGCCGTTAGCCGTTACCTCGTTGTTACAGCCTGAGACGATGTTGGTCTATTTTTCCAGTCTCTCTTCAAATGCAGCCTCAAAAATAAATGTAAGTACTTAAAGTTTGTTAGTATATCATTCAGGAAATGTAGATCGACAGATCCTACCCAAAATTAATGATCTAAATCAACTGAGATCTTCCTCCCTCCAGCAACGAAATTTCTGTTCTCACTTCCTCACATGAGTCACATGAAATGACATACCTGTCACAGTGTCATTATTATGAGAAGAAAAGTCGTTCTGGAAAACATGGAGAGGGCAGGTATCGTTTAGGACTCACTGGAAACCATGAAATACTTTTGTCTCACAAGTTGTAAGTGGTAAGTCTCCATTACTCTCATGAGACTACACTGCAGTGATAGCGAAGAGAGCGATAAGTGCAAACTAGGATGAACCTCAAAACAAAGAAAATCATGTGCTAATCATGGCTCATGCAGAAATGCGCTTATGGCTCTCTTCGCCATCACGGCAGAAAGGTGTGCAAATTTAGACCTTCGTCCCGATTTGACCAATGTCCCACTCAACAAGTTGGGCCAAGCTCATCTCGCCATCAAAACATCTCATCACTTCTTAATTATTAGGTCATACCTCCATTTTCACACGAGCCCTGCAAGTACGCACCAAGCTATATGAACATTATGTCTCAGTACAATACAAAGTTGCGTCCATTTGTCCTAGGAGTGATGATATGTCCCGTTCTCTATTATTTTTATTACCCACACTACCTGGTACGTTTTCATTAGGTTGATCCAACACATAACCTCTTCTAATTCTCTCAGTGAATGTAAAACGATACCTCTTGAATATTCAATACATCACTTGCGTGACTCAGCACTGTCAGTGTAAAGGACCTGCAACTATCATAATTTGTTTCTGTGACATATACAACTGACCCATTTTACTTTTCTTAAAACTGAGCTTCTGCATGTTAGAATATCCAATAGGGATTAAAGAGAAACGATGTTCCTGTGAGCCCTACCTCCGGCTCTTTGTCCCTTGATTATTTACTACCACCAAGGCAACGTAGACTGCCGTAGAAATTAAGCATGAGCAATCATCACATCGGAATAGCATTTCATTAAACTGCGTGTAAGGACCAAGATATGAAAGGACCCAAGCGTTCAGAGCGAACCAGTTTATCGTCTCTCAGGCTCCGTTTTACTTGTACTGAATGCTAGAGCATTATTACACAAATGAACTAGAGTGCGGTAAACAGAATGTTTGTTTTTTCCAAGAGCACAATAAATGAGAAAAATCATGTTACATTGCACTAACCTAAATTTTGGGAACGTTGTAAGGTAAATTTTCAAAGAAATATGTGTTAATGATGTAACAATTTCAATTGTTGCGTTTGATTGGAGGGGGAGAAAAGAAGATAATTAAAGTCCGATTTCGGATGCCTACTTTTTCTCAGTTTAAATATTTGCCGAGACTGGTTGAAAATAAATTGTTGGCAACTCGATTTTGGTAAGTGTTCCTTACCTCACCTTAACTGTACCTCACTTAGGTACCTGTTTTCTACTTTAGACAGGGCAAAATATTAAAATCCTCAGTTTCAAGAGAGTTCTGAAAAAAATCTAATTTTTAAGAAAAATTCTTTGGTATCAACAATTGAGAAGTTACACCGATTTTTAGTTTTTGAAAGAACTGCAATTTTATGATTATTTTAAAATATCATTCTAGGTACTTAAATGAAACAGCTTGAGATCTAGGTAATTTTTTTTTCAACGGATAAAATTTGCACTTCAATTATGAGTAAAATCTAAGAGCTAAACAGTCACAAGTCACCTCATTGAACTGTCACCATGCCTTGTATAATGCTGTTTATTTGTCTGTTTTTCAGGTTTTTGAAGGGCTTTCTGCACTTCAGCTTGCTCCCTCTTTCTGGATTTCTTGCATTCTGGATTAAGAAAGCGGCTACTATTCTATGACATGGCTGTCAGTTTCTCACCTGAGCAGTCATCCGATAGGAAATTAGCAGCGACTAAAAATCATCTGGTTTTGAGAAATTCACCATGAATCGCCTCAAAACAACATCATCAAAAGAAATTGCAGTGTGTTCAGAGAAAATAAACATAAGTAGCAGCTATAGTTTTCCTAAAAATTTTATGTCTGACCGGAAATTTCTTAAGAAATTTGAAGTGGTGTGAAGTTCGATTAGTTACCTTAATTATTAATTATACCTTAATATTCATTGCTCTAATCTAAAGGAGAAAATAAATGAAAGTGAAAGTGCTGTGTTCCAAGTATCATGAATAGCATCATTGGTGTTTTTCTTCAGGTTTTATTTTTGATGAAGGATCAGTTGAATTTGGTGAGTCAAATCTATTATATTTTCCTTTTGCATGCTATTTTGCCACAGGAAACTGTCAATAAATAAAATAAAATTACCTAATGCCCTTGTAATTGAATCAATTCTGCCTTTTTCCCTTCAGTTTGTTGGCTCCTTGAGTCTGAAGGATGTACGAATTTATTCTGAGAAACAAGCCTGAAACGGGTGGTGTATATCACCCTGTTAAATTTCACCATAAAGTACTGCAGCTAACAGGCCTCGTTCCGACACTGAAGCTGCAGTAATATTACTTAAGAAAAAAAAGATAAGGAAGGAGCAAATGGAAATTTTCAGCTCTGAAGTGATGTAAGCTTCAATTGACAATCAATGCATGAATAAATCGTCACCTTTCGGCCAAAGTATCACAAGATCCATGCGACGTTCAAAAATTTCCGCCAACATTTCATTTTTTTACAGAGAAATTTTCCGACAAAGCTGTCCAAAAATTTCACTAAATTTTCTTAGTGCTGCTGATAAAAATCAGTGAAATTTTCAAACAGATTCAACAATTTCTCTATAAAAAAATTAAATGGCAGCAGAAATTTTTAAACCTTGCATGGAGCTTGCGAAACTTTGGCCGGAAAGTGGCGATATAAACATTAGCTAAAATTTTGATCCAGAAATGGACACCTCAGAATTATATCAGTGTTACTTAATGCATAGTAAATCGTTAGGTAATCATTTGGTAAAACTGATTTTTAACCTCAAGTAACGATTACTTAAAATCCTTCTCAAAAAAAGTGACAGTTTTACTCAAAATTGATTAAGTATTACTTTATCGTGAAGTAAACGTGAATTCACCATTACTTTAAGCTTACTTCAAGCTTACTGCACGTTTATTACTCCCTTACTTAATCTTGAAATCCAAAATGCTACATGGGAATTGTTGTTGATTTGTTGATACATGGTTACATCACATTTTTTGCCACTCAATCATTGTTTCCAAGAGTTTGAAACGCTTGTAGAACCTAGATATAGACTTCAAAAGGATAACAACTTTTTTGAAACATGCGTTCAAAACTTTGAGATAAGGCACCAAAAATAATAAAAAAAAAAAAACCATGTATTCTGACTGCTGGGGCAACAACTCAGTATGAAAATATTTGTACTCTAAATTTTGCTGACATGTTTCCAAGTGATGATATATGGGACGTTTCTAAGATGGTGTGGACGATTAAAAATTTCTAAAACAATTTCTATGTAAAAAATATTTATTTGTCAGAAAATAACAGAAAAGACAAGTTGAGATTTGAAATGAAATAAAACCTTAAATGTTTTCAGGATACGTCTCTAGAACATGTCCCCGCAACCTTTAAACCAGTTGCATAGAGAGGTGTCAATCATGGTTGACCCCTGTCTATGCAACTGGTTTAGAGGTTGCGGGGACACGTTCTAGAGAGGTATCCTGAAAACATTCAGTTTTTCATTTTTTGATACGTTCTTTAAACTTTTGAAACTCATGTCTGAAACATTTCTGAAACGATTTTAGATTTTGTGACCATTAAAAAGTATGTGTCACAAATGAGTCAAAAACAAATTTGAAAGGTTTTCAGGATAGATCTCTGAAAGGTGTCACCTGACACCTTTAAAAGGGTGACATAGAAAGGTTTCAGGCACGTTTCTGAAACGTGATTTAAACTTTTTCAGGCGGAAGTCATGTCTGAAACATTTCTGAAACATTTCTGAAACAATTTAAGATTTTGCGATCTGTTTTAAGGAGGTGTCAAAAATGTGTCAAAGAGGTACAGCCTTCCCTGACCTGAGTCTGAAATAAATTGAAAACGAATCTGAAAGGTTTTAAGGACACATCTCTGAAAGGTGTCACTTGACACCTTTAAAAGGGTGACATAGAAAGGTTTCAGGCACGTTTCTGAAACGTGATTTAAACTTTCTAAGTATCTAAAATGTTTCAGTGAAACATTTTATAAATGTTCAAAGGTTTCATTGACACCTTTTAAAAACGTTTTTAAAACCAGATGTGCTATTAGGGATAAGCCCCTAGTAGTTTTGAAATGAAAACTTGGCAGAAATGTTTCGTGCGGCGGGAATCGATGAATGGTGGCACTCCATTCCGATCAAAATTTGACGGCCAGTCCAATTTTGATCAAAGACGACTGTTGCATGGTGACCATCAGTCATCAACTGGTCTACTTTGATCAGAATTGGTTCGGAATTCGATCGTGTATCCAGACCTTTAAGGAGCCTTTAGGTTGTTTTGCGGGGTCTCGAAAATGTATTGTATCTGAACAGCGAACATAGAACACATGGAGAGGAGAAGAGCATGAGCGGCGCGAGTGGTCGAGAGTATTGCGGGCTGCAGCGCGGCACGGCGTCGAACCGGTCTCGGCAAGTGCGGGTGTTCGTACTACGAAGGTATTTGGTGTGGTCAGGAATGCAAGTTGTAGGCGCAGGATAGCGGAGTGTCGCGTCCGCGTCGCCGGACTACCCGGGCAGTGATCATCTCGTGCCATCTAATGGCTCATTGTTCTATTTAATGTCACGATTTAAAGCCCAACCTCATATTACCATGACATTCCCCTCCTTCCTACCCGGCGCACGGTGGATTGAGTCAATAGGAGAGGTCGGACAAAATTTGGAAACTCTGAAAGCCTATAACTCCGTTTATGCAAAATTTTGAGGTTCTAAAGGTGATTTCATTGGTTTCCTTGTGAAATTTTTTGCTGGAAGCGCTCCTATAATTTAAAATATTACGAAATAAACATCTATTATTTCATGTCCGACCTCTCTGATCGACTCGATCCACCGTGCGACGCCCCGTCCTCGAATTCTTCCCATTTTATTTTCAAAGCTTTTTAATTGACTCGACTTGCATCTGAGTCATGAAACTTTCGAGCGCTAACCGACAACTTACATAAATGAATAATTCAGAAACTGGAGAATAACGGAATCACATCTCTCTTCGCCTTGCCCCTGTTATGACTTACGCTACTGCATCTGTTAATACTTAAATGGTGTGCAGTATCAGATTAAAGTAGCTCTTCTCTGCTGTGCTAAGGCGAAACGCCGTATCTACGCACGGACGCTGCCAAATTCCTTGCGGAAAAACTCGGTTTTCCTTTCTTGAAACACTTGTGAGTTTTCCTCTTTGATATTCGCATATTTTTATTTGCAATTTGATTTAAAACACATTTTCATACCCAAGAAATTTATAACATTGCCGTTAAGAATGTCCGAGTGAAATCTGGAGTTAATTCATTCCAGAGCCTTCTCCATATTAAACAACCGGAACATTCAAAATTGGAGCAGATTTTGCAACAAAAGAGCTACAATTAAAGCATGAGTCATATGTGGAATCTTTGGGGTGAGCTCTGCTTTCACAGATCAAACCTATTCTTTTTCGGATTTAACTACGTTCTTTTTTGGAGCAGTTCTCAATCCTTCTTCATACCATTCGAGTTTTTTTGGGGGGAGGGGGGTAGAGAGGACGTCTTTGGGGAAAAACTTCTTTCCTCCGAAATTCTATCAATATGCCCACAAAATTTTTTGGACGTGGACGTGATAGTTAAGAATTGGAAATAGCCCTCCCTTGAAACAACGAGTTTGGAACCGCTGTGATTTTAGATAGATTTGGCATTATAGAGAGTTTTTTTTTACCAAAATCGTATGAAGACTACTCCTTTGCTCTCTGCCCTCTGCCCTTTGGCATAAATGACTTGAAACCCTCTATAGCATAGCGTTATACGAATTCGTAACAACGTATTTTTGGGGGTTTTAAAAGTTGAATCTTTCCTATGTGGCATGATTTTACAAATTTTCATTCGTTTTTTCTTTTTTTGAATAACTGACTCCTAAAAATTTAAGATTTTGATAAAAAATTTGATATCCTGTGTTTTTAATGTGATCTGCAAAATAAATTAGTGTCCCCCAGAATTTGAGATTGAAAATTAATTCACGACATAGAGGGTTGATTTTAAATATAATTGGACTAAAAACCCTTTCCCCGTTGACACACCGGCATAAAAATTTTAAAAATTAAAAAAAAATTTGGCAGCGTTTAAATAGTCTTACGGCGTTCTTTCTCAGAACGGTAGTTCGTGGCTGAATAATGCTCGAAAAAGTTTCAGGAATCTCGCGACGGAGAGAGGCGCGGGGAACGGAATTCTGCGGGACGGTCCACCGCTCAGCACTTCTCAAATGAGACACGAAATAATGCACATTGCACTCCGGTGGATCAAACGAAGATTATCGGATTATGAGAAAAAGCTGCCATGCGGAGCTACTTCATTTCTGGCACCTCTCCTCATTTGCGCATTTCTCGCGGGTTTAACCGAGGAAGACGGATGTTTTCGTGCGCTCTATTAAACTGTCAACCTGATTTGCCGGAAGCAATTACGTCTCAACGCCTTAATCGCTCTCCAACAAATATGAATGCAAGCCAGGGTATTCAAGCACTCATTTTTACATTTTGTTTTGAAAAAGAGCCTTGTTAACCACTGGTCGTTTTGACCCGAGCCTTCATCTTCTGAATCGGAAGACGAAGATGGAGATGACCTCAGTGTGCACTACTTTGATGGATGGTGTCATATGCCATATGGTTCAACGGGTCATATCTTCATTGATATTGGACATAGGAATTTGGCGTTTGGACGAATCTGAAAACTGATCTGATTCTGTGATTGATATGATTGCGTGTGCTCGTTAGTTTTCGGGCGGTGAGAATGCACGGGGATTATGAAGCGCCAGTGACGTCAGCGGCAACGAAGCCGTCTCCGTTGTCGCTCTTGCTCGGTTTTAACTCATGAGCCCTGTCCGCAACGCTCTCTGCCATGCCCACGACTCATGAGTCCCGAATTCAGTTGGCACATGGCTCTGTTTGCTGAATATATATCCCGCTGCTCCATTTCACCCGAAGGAATCACGCCCACTGACCACATTGTTTCTTATCCACCTCGCCACGAGCACAACTCATCTTTTCCACCCGCACATAGTTCTGTTTGGTGGAAATACGTCCAACTGTGGGGTGATTGTTGAAATTTATAGACGAAGCTTTAGACAAATAGGGTATGGAGGGATCCTATTGGTGGAAGCGGGTGATTGCAATGGACAAAGGAGGTAGATAATAGACTAACTAACGGCAACCCATGGGAGACCCTATAGTTAGACCATAATTTTCTCCCTTAGCGTATAAGAACCACTTATTTCAACCGATAGGATCGCACCATACTCCTTATGTCTGCTTCGTCTATAGCTTTATCTATCAGTTTCAACAAGCAACTCACTGAGCTCTTTCCACTCTTCATATAAATACATCAGGTCGAAAGGAAAGGAGGAAGAGGGAGTGTTGTATGCATGCACCGTACAAAGTCGAACTCCTAAAGCAATCCTCCGTCGTGTTTCAAACACACGAATCTCGGCACATATTGTACGTGGAACATATAAGGAGTTGGAGAGTACCTTCTACCTTACTGTCGGCCGGGAGATAAAAAGGCGGCGAGCACAAATAGTGTCGCGTGGGGTCAGCGCGGGGTGGGGCGGGCGGGGGGCGGGAATGCGTTTTCATATTGTTCCAGAGAGATGGGAGCTTGGTCCAGGCATGGGCGAGGAGACCTGAGACAGAGGCCGGAAGAGGAAACTGTCACCTCTCGTGATCCAGGAGGCGTGAAGCGCGCGCAGAGCGGAGGGATCAAACGCAGAGTCCGATGTGTTCGATAAACCCGTGTCCGTCGTATATTCTGCCGGTCGGAGGAAAAACCACGTATGAGCATTTGGAGCTTGCCAAATTTCCCCTCAATAAAATGTCTTCCTTCGAGGAGAATTAGGAACAGGGGGCATGAAACATATAAGAAAGAAACGAAAAATTGGAAATTTCAGTGAAATATTATGATAAAATTTCACGAGGCTGCGGAATATTTCATATTTTTCAGGGGATGGCGTATGCAACCCGCACTCAAAAGTGAAGCAAACAAAAATAGAAGAAAGTCACAATTTTTACATTTTCCATATCATGAGAAGGAAACCGATATTTTTCAATATCCTTCAAAAACTGAAATATTATGAAATACACGTGAAATTTCAAAATTTTAGTTTTCATGAAATTTTGCTACCCGGCTTCGGAATATGGACCGTGTTCGGTAGTGGTTCGATGTATCAAAAGCAATGGATGCGATGTGTGTGTGTGGTGGTTCAAAGCAATAGAGCATAACCTCAAACAAAAATCTTAGGACTTAAGTTTGAAAAGCTGTTAATGAGAAAATTCCTATCAATCTCACTTCTCAATGGCATTTTGGTACTCAAAAGAATAGAATATCTATCCCAAAGACCCGTTCCTTCAGATTTCTACACTGACTTTTAAGGCTATCTCTACATGTTGATGTTGAACCAATCGATATCGGTACAATCTTATCTGTTTTATGTATCGGATACAATCTATTTGATTAGCTTTCCGAAAACTAGTCATAAATCTGAAAAGAAAGTTTTGAGGAAAAAGTTATGTGTAAACAGGGTGCAGGGCTGAGTTAGGGTGCAGGCTGAGTTAGGAGGGAGCTTTCAGAAAGAACGCCTCGAGGCTTCACCGGGCTACATTAAAATCCATCGCCACTCGGCAGGGTTAATGTTGCAAGTTGAAAACCTTGTTTATCCTCCATTTACATCTATTAAAAATATCGATTAGGTGAGGCAAGTTGCCTTTCCAAAAATCGATTTTGCGCACTTTTAAATAGAGGAAAAACAGTATTGCCAACTTTCAAGAATCACCACTGCCACAATCCAAGTGTTTTTAATCCTCCTATCGATACACATAGATTCTCGTACCACCGTCTTTTTTGTAATGAATTTTTCGCTAGGGCACAGTTTAACAAGAAAGTCACATCTGGAAAACGTCAACAAATTCTTATCCTCATATAAGGTTCTCCGGATCTTAGGGTCTTCCTTCAAAATAGATTTTCCAATCCGGATCTCACATCTTCATAAGGGTATTTCAATTTTAATCTTCCATTCTGCAGCACTGGAAAAAAAAAAACACATTGGATCTAGAGTCCAGACTCTTAAAAACATCGACAAGAAACAATACTCTTGATTCAATCGGATTTTTGCTTAAATCAAGAACTAAGCCTCTTAATTTGAGCGGATTTCTTTTTGATTTGAGCTATAATCTGATTGAATCAAGAGTATTTTTTCTTGTCAATGTTTTCAAGAGTCTGGACTCTAGATCCAATATGTTTTTTTCCAGTGAGGGCTCTTTGTGTATAATTACTTCGTAGCAACCATTCAGGACTAAATTCAGCCTAACTTCATCCGTTGAATAGACACGAACTTACTTACAAAAGGATCCACTATGAATAATACTTGTTTGCGTACCTTCGGCACCTTCGCACATTTTTCTCATTCTTAATTCGTGAAAAAAAAATCGGCGCAGCAAATTTAGGATTTTTTTCTCTTTGATAGTGTAAAAAAGCGAACAAAACTTTTACGTTTCCCCCAAAATTCGCATCTTATCAAAGGAAAATCGGCAACATGTAAAGGCTCTTACGGCGTTATTGCTTAGGACGAGAGTATTGGAGTGTCACCACGATGCAAGGGGCAGGACTCGCGGCTGCGATGCACGGGCCGGAGACGCCACGCCGCACATTGGAACGAGTCTTTGGAAGAAGTTGGACATGAAATTTTTGACAGAAATCGCAAATTTTAATGTTTAATCTGTCATATTTTAAATTTTTAGGGGTGCTTCTTACATAAAAATGGACGACAAAACCAATGGAACCACTTTTAAAACCTCAAAATTATGTATAGACGGTCTTATTTTATGTCTTAGATATGTCTTATTTTTTCAAGAATTTTTCTTGTACTTATTATTATTTCTTATTTTTACAGATTTATGTTGTCTATGCTATTTATAAGGGGTACTGTGGTTCTTTTAGCTTAATGTGTGGTGTGATTATTGTTGAAAAGGTTTCTAGAATTTATAAATTTTATATAAGACTTATTTGAATCCTAGGTTTGGTTATTTTATTTGTTCAGATCATTAAATCTAATTTCATTTATTTTTTTTATAACAAGCGTTTAAAGTTTCCAAATTTTGTCCGGTCTCTCCTATTGACTCGATCCCCTGTGCGGCGCGCCGCTTTGAGCCCCAGAATTTTTTCGAGGTGTCTCCATCTCCCGGTCCCAGTTCACGTCTCCCACACACGGGCGTGGCCAGCGCCGCGGTCTCCTTTCCAACGCGGCAAAAGCTGCGTCTTCGTCTCCGCGACGTCCGGATGACGCCTTTGCAAGCGCATCTCGACTCCACTTTCAATATTCACCTTTTTCGGTGCATGCAGGATAGTGTCTGATTCGTTCGCATCATTCGTTGCGCATAAGGGCTGATGCTCACTCCACTTTGGGTGGTTAGATCCAGTCTGATTGAATCGGATCCTGGCGTCCTCTGACGTAAAGGCGTATCAATATCAGTGGCGTGGCGTGAATTGCGATTTATCGATTGTTATACCATTTAAACCTATCGAAAAGGATCGATAAACAGGGTGTTCGCAACAAACACCTTAATAACCGATTCTTTACCATAGCTTCAAATGGGGAAATATCGATATATATCGAAGCACGCCACGCCACTGATCAATATCCGCATGAGCTCTGAACAGGGCCGGATTTACCTACTTGCCACCCATGCTGCCGTGCTAAGGAAGAACGCCGTATGAACATTCGAGAGTTGCCAAATTTCTCCAGATAAAACGTGCATTTTTCACGAAATTACTCCATATTTTACCTTGAAATTTTCCGATACATTAGATTAAATTGCGAACAAAATAGTCTGAAAAATTGGAAGAAAAATATTTACAATCTCCCCAAGAAATTCGTATTTTATCAGAAGAAATTTGGCAACGCCTGAAGGTTCATACGGCGTTTTTCTTTAGCACGACAGCATGGGCCACTAATATTTTGCCGCCCCCTTCTAATTCGTTTTGAAACATCAATGAAAACCATCAAATGAACGTGCCAGCGGGAAAGGGGTGCACAAGACGCGTTTACTGGTGTTGAACACATTTTTTGGGAGAGCCCTGTCAACACTACTAGCAAAAATTCACGGAACTTTGCGCGAAGTTAAGCTTCGTAAACCATTCTCTGTGTGGACAAAGCCTTCCATTCATAAGAGATGAACGAAAACATTATGAAACAACAAACGTGAATGTGGATTAGTGATTTTAACTTCCACCGCCGCGCCTCGCAGACCGAACTGTGTTTGATGCAATGCGTGAAGTATTCACGCAGTCTTGAATGCGCTATGCGTCTCGCGCTGATCGCACTGTGTTTGCCGCAATGCGTGAGGTATTCATGCATTCTTGTAGGCGCTATTCGTTTTACGCTGTCCGCAATGACCGCACTGTGTTTGATGCAATGCGTGAAGTATTCGTGCAGTCTTGTAGGCGCTAACATGTGTTACATGCCGATCGCCGCGCCGAGGGCTTCTCCTTTTCATCTCAAGTCCTCGTCATCATTTCGCTGTAGGTAAGTCGCGCCGTTCCAGGCCAAATTGCGTGTTTGGTTTCTGTCTTAACTCGACTAATTAAAGGTACTATCTCTTGTATCACTGAAAGACGACAAAAGTAGAAATTACTATACTCTCAGAAAATTAGAGATTTTGTCGCCTTTTCTCGTTTGTAATTTTTTTTTCTAAATCCGAATTTTTTTTTATACTTACATTTAAAAAAATTGCAAAATTTGCAGCCCCCTTTAGATTTGCCGCCATGGGCCGCGGCCCATGTGGCCACCCCCTTAATCCGGCCTTGGCTCTGAAAATTATGGGGTCAAATGAGGAACAGAGCTCATATGGAAATTCAAATACCTACGTTCAATTGTCAGAGTGGCGAAAATATCCCTCTATGGCATGAATTAATTTTAGATCTCAGATTATGGGGGACACAAAAATCTTTTTTGTACCTTGCATAAAAAGCAGAGTACCTAATTTGTTTTCAAAATTTCAAATTTTAGGGAATCGGTTCTTCGAAAAAAGAAAAAACTAATGAAAATTTGCAAAATCAAGCCGCAAAGGAAAGGTTCAATTTTTAAAAATCCCGAAAATACGTTGTTACGAATTCGTAACACTGTGCCATAGAGGGATATGTTCGATGAGATTGCATTAGGAATTGTTTCCGAAATTGTTTTGAGAAAAAGGGAAAAACAACGGATAGAAAGAGAGAAGGAAAGAGATGGAAAGGAAAGAGAAGGAGAGGGGAAAATAAACAGTGTATACTGTAGAATTTAAAGAGGTTGTCAGTAAATAAGAGGAAAAGGTAAGGTTTGGTTGAGGTAAGTTAGGTTAAATTTTAAAATAATTTAAGTGCTGAGAAATCCACGCGTATTTGCAAAAATGATATAAAGTTAAAGTAATTTAGGTTAGAGCACAGGCATTTTTGTAAAAATCATGTACGATTGATTCAGAGAAATGAGAATTGAGTCTTAGTTCAAATTAGTGTTGATTAAGTTCGGTTGAAGTTTAGAGCAACAAACACCGGTGGAACACAGGTTTAGCGTATATTCCCTCTTCCTCCTCTTCTTCTAATCCATTTCCTTCTCCTTTTCCATCTTTTCTCCCCCATTCCATCCCCTCCTTCCTCTCCCTCTTCTTTCCTTCTGCCAACACCTCCCACTTCCTATTATCCGTTCTTCCCATGGATTCTCAAAGGCTGAAATTCAAAATATATTACATAATTAATTGGATTTCATTGAGAAAGGTGTTTATATACTTCAGTCATAACATTTGAAAAAACTAACCTGATGGAATCCTCTCTGTTTTTTTTTAAGCACTCCGGAATTTTTTTTTTTTTTTTTTTTTGTCAAGCCCTGATATTGTAAACATCATTTTTTATCGAATTGGACCGAGCCAGAGGTGTGCATTCTGGTATTCGGGGTCAATGCGTTAGGGAAAGAAAGCAAAACATACCTGCAGATTAAATTCATCAGCGTAATCACTCTTTCGCGGGCGTTAATTGGCAATATCTGCACCAGTGGCGTGGCGTGAATTGCGATGTATCGATTGTTATGCCATTTAAACCTATGGTAAGGAATCGATTATTAAGGTGTTCGCTGCGAACACCCTGTTTATCGATCCTTTTCCATAGGTTTAAATGGCAGATCAATCGATATATCGCAAAGCACGCCACGCCACTGATCTGCACCTGCCGCTTCTCGCATCTACGGTGTGAATAAGTGAATGCCAACCACTTAAAGCTGCACGTAGTTGTCTGAGAATTTTTTTAATTGTATGTGCCTGTTCTGATGTATCTCCGCGGTGGACCATCAGGTGATCTAACGCAAGCGCTCAAACTCGCTCCCGCGCAGTTAAAAACACTGCATTTTTGCGCTAAAAATAGTTGTATAATAATTAATTGCCTAGGTCATGTACTTACAAAAATGTATTCTTAGATAATGCAACGGCTTAATCTAAGTACGCAAGAACGAGACAACTTTTACTTGTGCTTTTGATCTTCATTTAGCGATGGATATTTCACCCGCATTGTTTGCGCAGATGCGTCGGTTAGTTCCGTTTAAGTCCAGATTTTGCGGGTGAAATGGGATGGAGATTCCTCTAATATTATCCGTTTTATGGATGTAAACAAGTTTTTTGACTCTAACGCAAGGATAGGAACGAAAGGCGGCTACGTTTTTTAGCGAGGTGTCTGATACGATTCCTTTTGGTTAATATTCTACGGAAAATTAAAGAATGAGTCCATGTGCATTAATTTTGCACAACAATTTCATAGATTTTACAAGTTTGGAAACTTTGACGCAAGTATAGAAAAGAAAGTTATCTGCATTTTTAATGCAGCTGTGTTGGCTTGCTCTGTTTGTGCCAAAACTCTTCAAAGAAAATTGGATGAATATTACACCAATAATGTAAAGTCATTTCGTGAATATACTAAGTATGGAAAAAGGCAAATATATGAAAAAAAGACCCGGCAACAGGCCAGAATTTTTAGCGCATATATGTGTCCGCCCGTTCAGTTTCTATTAATACTTTCGCGGAAAATGATAAGTGCACTCAAGTATTTTGCTGCAGCTTTGCAGCTACTCATTGTTGTAATCTGCTTTGTGCAAGTGTTTGCTTTCAATTAGAGTAGGCAAATTGGTTTTTTTTTCTTGCTTACATTAAGTCAAACGTCTGTTCGTTGATTGGAAGGTACACGAAGAAGGGTATTCACTGCTCCATTATCTGCGGACTGATTATTGAAATTGATGGATAAAGCTATGGACAAAGAAGACATAGGGAGTATGGAGCGCTCCTATTGGTTGAAATGAGTGGTTCCTATAGATAAAGGGAGAAAATGATAGACTAACTGTCGGGTCTCTCGTAGGTTGCCGTTAGTCAGTCTATCACCTACCTCCTTTGTCCATTGCAACCACCCGCTTCCACCAACAGGATCTCTCCATATCTCTTTTGTCTCCTTTGTCTATAGCTTTGTCTATCAATTTCAATAATCGGCCCGCTGGGCCCAAAGTCGATGGAATAGCAACGTCACAGATTAAAGGTTTACGTTGAGTGATGCATGAGACCTTTGCACCCAGTTCTCCTTGCCGGCGCGTGTTCCCGCTGCGCTAGCGTGCCGCTTCGGAGCCCAGCAGCAGCGACCAAACGCGCGCGTGCGTCGCTTAGCACCCGTGTCATACGAGCGGGTGAATTCTTATTTCCATCTATGAAATGGCGCAATTTTTTTAACGAGCTGCCCCTCGCGCCGTCGTCACTCTCTTATCGACCAGCGATCAATTTATATGTTCATAAATCGCGTCTCGCTTTAAAATGGCACCCGCTCTAGTTTATAAAGCGCCGCACAGTGGATCGCGTCAATCAGAAAGGTTGGAAATGAAATTGTTGACTAAAGCTGCAAATTTTGATGTTTATTTCATCACAATTTAAATGCGAAGGGGTGCTTCGAAAGGCAAATTTTACGAGGAAACCAATAAAATCACTCTCAGATCCTCTAAGCTGAAATTAGAGAAGTCGGACATGAAATTTTTGACTAAAACTACAAATTTTAGTGCTTATTTCATTTTAAAAAAATTTTTTGAGGAGGATAAAAATTTACGCGCATTTTAAAACAGTTACGACTATTCAGGAAGGCAACCGCAGACGCATTTCCGGGCCTTTGTTGGGCCAAATGGTGCTCATATGAGCTTTTTCCATCCGTATTGAGATTTCCACGTTTATGCTGCATTTTCAATGCATGTTGGCTAAAAAAAAACTCACACATACATACATTCTGGCTAAACATACATTCTTACGACCCGTGAGTCCACCGCAATTCGTTTGTGTGAGATGGGCGATTACTTATAAAAGTTACCATTGCCGTGAACGAATGGACTTCCCGGTGAACAAGAACGCATCACAAAGTGAGATGTCACGTCACCTTTCCTCTCTTTCTCTGTTAGGCCGTAGCTATCTCCCTCCCTCCCACTCGCTCATTCATAGTTTGAATAACTGCATTGTCTCTCGCTAATCCGACGATGTAGGAGAAAAAACCCGCCATCCCCGAGCCGCATATGCCTAATCGTATTAAAATATAAGTCGCGGGCAATTTTCCGTTTGCGCCGCTCGCGGTGTTACGAATTCACCGCGGGACAAGTTGGAGAGTTACGGCCGCCCGTAAACTGCGGGCCCCTGCTAAGAACAAAGCTTCAGTTTAGAATGAGATCGCGGATACCGTTAAGACCTCATCAAATGGAACTGCGTAAATCACGGCGGCTAGAGAACCACTCTCACCGATTATCGCGGAGGTGACCCGCACTTGGTGACTCGGTAAACAAAAGCGTTTCCTGTACGAGTATTACGCGGTCTGTCCCGGGAGTCATACAGTGACACGTTTCGAATGTAGCTAAGTTGCAAAGTTATCTTCGAAAGCCATTGTTTGCGGCTATTTGGAACTTAAATTATGATTAGTCGACTATATGGACGGATTTTTGCCAAACGGAACTATGTGCATTATGACGTGAGCTCTGTTATATTTATATTCTTATGGGTCTCAGGGTTCATGTTTTAATGCAC
The DNA here is from genome assembly GCF_918797505.1 of Bemisia tabaci. Lineage (NCBI taxonomy): Eukaryota > Metazoa > Arthropoda > Insecta > Hemiptera > Aleyrodidae > Bemisia > Bemisia tabaci. The sequence goes on along the minus strand of NC_092799.1, from coordinate 21,983,239 downwards.
ATAGTCCTGTTTGGCAGTAATGTGACTATATGGATTACATCCGGGAAACCTTGCATCCGGCTTGATATCATATCAAAACCACGAATACAGATTAATGTGTTTAATAATTTCCGAACTTCAATATTTGTATAAGTAAGTAAGCACGCAAGATACTGACGAAACTGTTGATTTTGTAAAGTATTGACCGATTTGACGTTTCCCTCACGAAAGGGCGAAACTACTCCTCGGTGTTGCTAAATTTCTCCTCGCAAATTGCATTTTTTCCAGGAAAAACTTGGATGTTTCTGAATGAAAGTTTCACGAATTTTGTTCTCTGATCTCAAATGGCATTGGATATTGGCATTTGGCATTTTGGACGGAAATTGTGTATGTTTATTTGTGTAAAAAATTAGACTGTTTGAGTCAATTTGGCAACTTTGGAGTGCAGTTACGTTCCCTCGTTCGTGCGTAGGCGGAATAAAGGGAGAAATGTAGAAGGCTCCTCCCCCCCCCCCCTCCACCCGAAATAAGGAGGATGAGGAAAAGATGGAAGAAAGAAAAAAGGAAAAGAGGAAAGAAGATAAGACGTTTGAAATCGGTAATTATTCATAAAGAAATTGCATAATATTAGAAGCTTTATTATTCCCAAATTTCTCAGGAGAAAACTCCTCGAGCCTTGGCATGAGATGTATATTATACCCATCAGATAACGCCTTATCCGCAGTGGATGGGGCTAAGAAAAACTACCCCCTCCCGTTCGAGGTCTGGATCCGCCTATGAAATAGTACTGAACAACATTGGAAAATCGTTTATTGTAAACTAACCCCCATATAAACAGAGCTTTTGATGTTCATTCACGGCAAATATTCTTATACTACCTTAGACAGGAGCAGCTCTAATTTAGATATTTACTTCACGGAGTCAAATATGACAATAGCGAGAGTCCAGCACCAGATAAATGCTTGGACTTAACATCCGCCCGGACTGGAAAATCATAAAAAGTGAGACACATTCGCAGAATTCCAGATCTGAGTGCATTGTTGGCAACTAGAATTAGTCTAACCTACTTTACCGCTTTGAATTGTTTTATCATTTGTCACTGCAAGCAAAACAGAAAGGATGCACTTTATCCGATAAAAAATAGCTTCGCGCCCGTCCTGTCATCCATGCAAAGTTTCGGTGGTGCTGTTCTAAGTTACTCACAGCTCTAATATACTTCAACTACTGTATTACTGAGTATGAATTTAAATAAAGAGATGTTATAAACACTGCGCAAAAAATATGTTTGGTGATAAAATAGAGAATTCATTAAAGTATGATTGAAAAACCGATGCTTTAATACGCTTCGAAAACTCAGCACATGCTAGTGAGAAAAAGGAGAGAACTGAAACAATTCAAGTTAAATAAAGGAAAGTACATGCGTTGATAACGGCGCAAAGATACAACTATACGTACTTGATGGACGTCCGTGTTGCGTCTGCAAATTTGAAGGCGCGATGGCGTGAGGCGTGACTTTGTCAAGTCGATGAGTGGTTTGAATTCCTACATGCCCCCCTGATAAAGTACATGCGTTGATGACGGCGCAGAGATACAACTATTCCTGCTTGATGGATGTCCATGTTGCGTCTGCAAATTTGAAGGCGCGATGGTGTGAGGCGTGACTTCGTCAAGTCGATGAGTGGTTTGAATTCCTTCGTAGCGATGAATATGCTACAGGGTTGCATTGGAGTTTGAAGAGTTGCTGAACCCCTCGCACTGATACTATTTAAAAACGGACTATGGTTAGTGTCTTTTTAAATTTTTCATTTGGCCATTAAAAAGTGGATAAAAGTGAAGAATTCAGAATGAATCATTCGTCGATACATTTATGAAATGAATACCTCCGTAGCAGCAAGATGACGAAGATGGAGGTTGTTGAGGTCAAGTTTGAGTCATCGTCCTCATCTTCGTCATCTTGCTGTTACGGAGGTATTTATTTCATAAATATATCGACGAATGATTCATTCTGAATTCTTCACTTTTACCCACTTTTTAATGGTCAAATGAAAAATTTAAAACGACACTATACATAGTCCGTTTTTAATTAGTATCAGTGCGAGGGGTTTAGCAACTTTTCAAACTCCAAAGTAACCTGTAGCATATTCACTTCCACGAAGGAATTCAAACCACTCATCGCCTTGACAAAGTCACGCCTCACGCCATCGCGCCTCACGCCATCGCGCCTTCAAATTTGCAGACGCAACACGGACGTCCATCAAGCTCGAATGGTTGTATCTCTGCGCCGTCATCAACGCACGTCCTTTCCCTTGCTCCACTTCCATATTGCGTTGTTTTCAAATTCACGCCTCGCGCCATCGCGCCTTCAAATTTGCAGACGCAACACGGACGTCCATCAAGCACGAATAGTCGTATCTCTGCGCCGTCATCAACGCACGTCCTTTCCCTTGCTCCATCTCCAAATTGGTTTGTTTCCCTTGTCTTATTAGTAGTGGTGCTTCATGGGCTACACGAGCAACACAGCCGAGGACCGGAGGAACGTAATTATTAGTATAGATCTTTTTACTTGTGCGCAAGACATTTTTCTCTTATCTCCTCATAGCAAAATTCTGTTTTTCATTTTGGTGACAGGTATTTTTCCATCTTTGATACATTTGTATTCATCTTAACCACAGGATTTGAAATTACCGCATGCATTTTTAGCGCAAGTTTGTCGATTAGTACTGTTTCTGCCAATATTCTGCGGGTGAAATAAGTACGAGATTCTACGAAAATTGCAAAACCAGTTTTATGGATGTAGCAGGTTTGGAGGTTTCATCACAAGGGTAGAAATAAGGAGTACAGTACGTTTTTCAGTGTGAGTGTATAGGTTATGGTTTCGTTTTTGTCAATATCTTACAAAAAATTGGAGGATCACTCCCAAGTTTCGCGAAATCATGTTATGGATTTTATGCAAGTTTGGAGACTTTAACGCAAGTATAGAAAAATAGTCGCCTGCGGTTTTAGCGCAGCTTTGTTGGCTAGCTCCGTTTCAGGGGAAACAATAGGGGCAGAAGAAAATATCTGCGTTTTTCTCACCCTACTGCGGTGCTGAGGTAGAACGCCGTATGAACATTCGAGAGTTGCCAAATTTCCCTAAATAAAACATGCATATTTGAAGGAAGTTATCGATGGTGCAAGTCGGCAATCACATAACTCAGTTTGCGACGTCACATAGACTTCCTGTCATACTTTATTTTTTTAACGAAGAACTACTCAACGGCATTCTTTAAAACTGCCGTGATTTTTCTTCTCTGTGCGAAGAAAATTCTGCAAAAACTTCTAGGAATGATGTCAATTTGTTCTCATTTTAAAAAAATAACATAGAGGCGGAGATTTTAAGATACCACAAACTGTGATTGCAAACTTGCGCTGTGGGTATGCATATTTTTCCTTTGAATTTCCAGATAATTAAGGTTAAATCGGGGAAAAATCGTTTGAAAAATTGAAAGGAAAATATTCAAAACTTTCCCAGGAAATTGTTTAGTCATTGAAGGCAATATGGCAACGCCTGAGTTATCATACAGCGTTTTTCCCTTGCACGACAGCCTAAATCTGCCGTGCTAAGGAAAAACGGCGTATGAACATTCGAGAATTGCCAAATTTCCCCGGATAAAACATGTATTGTTCATGAAATTTATGCATATTTTCCCTCGAAATTTTCAGATATTTTAGATTAAATGGCGAATAAAATTATCTGAAAAATTTGACCAAAAATATTAACAACTTCTCCAGTAAATTCGGTTTTTATTAAAGTACATCTGGCAACGTTTAAAGGCTCATACGGCGTTCTCCCTTAGCACGGCAGAGACGGGGGCGCTGGAAGGGCCAGTGAAAGGGAAAGCATCTCGACGTGCAATCTGGGCCGCAGAAGGTGCAGCGGAAGATGGGCGAGATGCGAGATGTCTTGCGAGGGTGGGTCGAGTCGGGAGACTCGGGAATCGGGAATCAGGGCGAATGAATGAATAAACAAAACAGAGTGCGGGGTGGCGTGGGTCGGGATGCCAGGGGGGCGAGGGGGGAAGAGGTCGGGGGCCCAGGGCTCCGGAGGAAATCGAAGACTCGACAGGATTTGCGGACAGGTGTCGCCGGTAAGTCAGCAGCTGTCACATGTGCCGGGACCGGCGGGGCTGCGGCAGGTGACGAAAAATACACTTGGAACGCGTGCCTTTACCATTGAGCCATTGAGCCATTCACCAGCGGGGCTCCTTCTTCCTCGACCAGGACTATTTTCGTGCTCCCCCGACCGCGTCTCCTCTTCCTCGCACCACCACATTTCACATTTCTCCGCCAATATCCGCACCCGGGCCCGCCCGCCACCGCCGCGCTGTCGAGCCCCTTCGTATCCCTTCTGCTCCGAGCTACTCCCTATAACCTTTGCCTGCTCGGATTTGGAAAAGTCTAAATATACAAAATATTAATTTTAACCCAGTTTTAAAATACGTCAAGTCAGTGCTGCCTTGCTAAGGAAGAACGCCGTATGAGCCTTCAGACGTTGCCGCATTTCCTCCGATAAAAACACAATTTACTGGGAAAATCTTAAATCTTTTTTACCCCAAAATCATACAGTTTTGTAAGCAATTGAATCTAAAATATTTGGAAGTTTCGAGGGAAAATATGCTTAAATTGCGTCAAAAATACATACTTTATCAAGGAAGTTACGGCAGCGTATAGACTTGCTTGTGAACAAGGTGGAGAAACGGTGCTGGGTCCACACCATTTCGTGGGGAAATCAAAGCCAAGAAGTTCCAAAAATTAAAATTAGAGTCAAAAATAATTTTTTGAACTCTAATGCGCACCAGTACGAAACTGAGGAGGGAGAGTGTTCAGCTCAGGCAGTTTGCAATGGAATATTAAGTTGGAGTCACTTCGAGAGATCTATACCGGTTTGGGCCTTTTTAGACCTCATCAGTAGATCACACTCGGCAGTGAACCCAACTTACTTGCAACTGCTTGAACTTGCTTGTGAACTGGTTCTTATGACCGAACAGTGTTCGTCCATTCACCTCACCGTTGAAGTTCGGCTTGACGAGCCGAAAGTTTGGTTCGACAAGCCGAAAGTTTGGTTCGACGAGCCGAAAGTTCGGTTTGACAAACCAAACAGTTGGGATGACGAACGTGAGGCTCGTGTGACCGAACTTTTTATTTTCAGTTATCAAGTCACATGAAATTTTGACTTGGAGGCAATAATTTTAGTAATTCAGAATCAGGAATAGTTAATTAAAGACATTTACAGTACATTGGAGTTTTTTTTGCCAACGTGCGGCGTTAAAAACCGGATAAAGCTGAAAATCTCAATATGGAGGGAAAAAGTTCAAATGCAAAATTTTCCCTCAAAGAGATACGCTGTTTGGTGCAACACTAGTAACGACCATTCAGAAAGGCAACTGCAGACGCGTTTCCGCCGCCTGAATTTCCTGCTGCACTGAGGATTGGCCCAATAAGGCCGAAACGCATCTGCAGTTGCCCTCCTGAATGGACGTAACTAGTGTTGCACCAAACAGCGTATCTTTTTGAGGGAAAATTGTGCTTGTGTGTGAGCTTTTTCCCTCTGTATTGATATTTTCAGCTTGATTCAGCTGCTGATTTTGAACGCACGTTGGCTAAAAAAATCCAACTTACTGTCTCACGGCCCGTGCGTCTGCCGAAAATCAGTTTGTGTAAAAGTGTAAATACACAAAATAGTAATTTGTGTAACCCAGTTTTAATATACGTCAAGTGAGTAGACTCGCTTGTCAAACCGATCTTTCATTTCGTCAAACCGGACGTTCGGTTCTCATGACCGAATATTGTTCGTCCATTTACCTAACAGTCAAAGTTCGGTTTGACGAGCCGAAAATTTGGTTTGACGAATCGAAAGTTCGGTTCGAAACCAAAGTGGCATGAAATATCAGGAGTTCCTGAAATATCTAAATTGTATGAAAAGTCATGAAATTATTCAATTTGAAGATATTTTATGAAATACTTCAATTTTGAGAAATTTCATGAGGTATGTTATGAAAATTCATATACGTTTCAATGAAATTTTGAATAATTAATACGTTTACTTCGTTTTATGCATGTTACTCTGACGAAAGCTGCGAGGCCGGAATGTATAAGCCGAATCTTGACGGTTTTTTGGGCCCACCAGTGGGGGCACGAACGTTTTGTTAACTGGCGTTGTCATAGGGACGACCTGTCGCGACGACACCAACTCAACCGTCACTAGCTGGCGTGCACATTGCTGGAGCGTCACCTGAGCCTTTCGATAGTAGCGGCATTCAAATTACTCACCTGTTTGCTGGACGAGTTATCACGAAATGTGGGCTTCTCACCCCTATCTCATATCCGACTAGCAACGAGCAACATAGAAACACCTCTCTCTCCGGCAGGTAACCCACCGTCAGCTGCAAGTTGAAAGCTTGCTCTTCGTGTTTATCCGGGTTAGGTAAACACACATGCCGTGCACTCAGCTCAACGGGAGTGTTCCGGTAAAGAGACACCTCAATTTAAATTTTTATTTTATTTAATATTTTAAATTTATAGTATGCCTCCAACTGGTAAACACACTTATTTTATCCCAAGAATTAGTAGAGAAAATAAAAAGGACGGGTAATGGGCCTCTCATCCTAAGTAGAAACAAAACAGTATCGATGATCTTTAATGGAATGAAATGACTTTAGTAATCGTCCAGACGGTGATACGACCCTTACCTAATTTCTGTACCTGAAATTTCCTTGTCAAGTAAGGAAGTTGTCAGGAAAAGCAACAAGAACGGCCTTTTTCACAATTTGAAGACAGTGTCCTATTATACATTGAAGGTCTTCTCGTACCTCCATGAATCTATCATATAGATATAGCATAGGATGCTATGGTCTGTGAACGCAGAGTATGTAAAACAAGTTTTTCCGTAGTAATTTTTTAAAATCATTACTTTAAAATCCAGACTCAGTTTTGAAGTTGTATCGCACGAATGGGGTAGACTTCTGTGGCCAACATTGGCTTTCATTGTGCCAATTCCCGAAAACATCCGGAAGTAACTGATTTTTCGATGTGTTTGCCGGTCGAATATGAACAAAAAGTTAAACTTTGAATGAAAAAAGGAGTTGGTTCCAACTTACAGACGTTGGAAAACATTCACCGCACAAACCTCTTTATTTAATAATACTAGAAAATAATTGAATTATTATTAATGATATGGTAGCATCATTACCTGTCGACTGTACAGGGCGGTATGAATCACTGAAAGATACACAACTAACCGAGAACTAATAATATCAGCTGATTCAACGTGCCATCGCCATCCTATCGTGGAGTAATGTATAGGGTTCATATTATAAAGTGAATTGGTTCTTTTCACAAAAAAAACTTTGAGCAAAAATACTTGAACGAGAACGAGAATTTGACATAAAAACGTTATTAAGTTGAACAGCTTCTCGGAGAAAGAATGAATAATGTCAAAGAGAAGCGTGCCATGACTGCATAAAGTGCTAAATACCAAAGAGGAACGCAATAATACAATTTCTTTCTCGCCATGAAAAATGGTGGAAATTCCCATAAAACAAAGCGGGAATGCTAACATTATAGCATGTTACAGTGTTACCGTGCAGCTTCGAAAAAATTTCCGGAAAAAACGTCCACTACGCGTGGCGTGGTGAGCGCTCAAAATTTCAATTTTTGGGATCAAGTCCATATTTTTGACACCTTACGGGAGGGAATCAAGGAATAGCTAAACCATGTTTAAGACGTTTAATTTTCAGAAAAAAAATAGAAAAAAAAAACGCTGGAATTGCCCGAACGGAGGTGGAGCCAATTTTGCCCCTATAAACCAGTGGTCCCATTTTATTTTACCAAAGATTCCAGGGCTCCTGGAAATAATTCTGATTTCTAGAGGTTCCGAGAAAAAATAAGATTTTTTCAAAAGTTCCAGTTAAAAAATCTGGAATATGTTCGGACCGTCAAATAAGAAGTGAAAATCATCAAATTTGATCAGATTCAGATAATCGATCAAACTGACGGGAAACCCCCGAAATTCCGGGACAATTTTAAAAATAGCTGGAATTTCGTGAATTTCAAAAGTTCCGGAAAATATCGAAAATTCCGAAATTCGGAACTAGTTCTGCAAAATGAGAGCACTGCCTTCAACGACACCTCTTTTTTGATGCAATCATTTCTTTGATGGAGACACGCGTTAAATTTCACCAAGCCTTTTGAGCAAACAGACCCCTCGAGTTGGCTCTCATTTGCCAAACACCGGCCATTCCCCGTATCGCGATTCCACCGTCCATCGAAACGGAGAATCATAGATTCCGGATTTGGCGGCAAAACAAATGACTCGACGTCCATCAACGAGAGGTGAAGTGGGTGCGGTCGTGGGTGTGGGTGACCCGAGGCGGGGGAGGAGGGGGGAGGGGATCTTGGCAGGAGTCACGGATCGGGGATTTTTCGATAGTCCAACTGTCCTACTGCACGGCCGCAGCTGCATGCCGCGAGGCCGTGGCCTCAACCACCAAGAACCGCACAAGTACACGTTGATAGTACACCACAGTTGAGTGGTTCTCGGTTACCATGGCGGGGCTTATCTCAGGCACCGGCCGCGGTCTAACTCAGCCGGCATAGTGTAACATATTCAGCTTATAAGTTATGCTTGGCCTCTTCTCCTAACTGGCGACGCGTGGCTAAACAACCAGCAATTGCTTCCTGACGCACGCCAAATTTCACGCATCGCCCATACACTTGCCCGATGTTGCCACCGACTCGAATCGATACCTATAAAGGCTCGATCACACCTTCAGTCTTCGAACTTAAAGCCTGAGAGAGAAGTCCCTCACAATTCAAAGATATTATAATTATCTGACAGGAAGTAAAAATTTAAAAGTGTCAAAGTTACAGAAAAAATTAAAGGAGAATTGGCGGTGCTGGACGACATTCCTGCTGTAGATTAAAAGAAGCGGGAAAATGGACGGCACTCTAGTTGAGTCTAGCAATTACCGCATCTGTTCCTTTTTCTTGCAGGTATTGAGCACTTGCAGGGGGCAAGAGGCATCTGGGGTGCTTTCAAGAATTGTCGCGCTTCAGGAGTTCCGACTCGGAGCAAGCAGTCTGCTGGGGTCTTTGCATACGGTTTCTTCTAACCATTATCGGGCGGAAAATTAGGCCGAGATGAAATTAGATGCAGCAGTCTTGCAGATGTGAAGGAGATGCTATCTGTCCGTTGAGAAAACCGTTGGAACTTTGGCCTCCACCTCTTTTGGATTGCATGGCATCCCTGAGCGATGAGAGATCGGTCAGATCAAAGACTGGAAAAAAAAGTCGGATGGGGAGTTCAGTGAGATATTCAGACGTTGGTGCGAGAGAGGTGCTAAATTTTAACTTTTGCACATCATCTTAGTCGCTGTATTCAACCCTGACTGACATTTCGTGATTGGTTCGGATGAGAAGTGTCGTCTCGCAACAATTTTTCGCACTGTAAACCTTAAAATCGGCCATATCTTCGTTTCATCCCTGTAACGCATCCGTAAAACAAGTTCAAACCCCCATCCTCCCAGAGCGTTACGTATTCAATCTGAGTGGCCTCGCATTCCGTCATGCTATATGTAAGAACGCCGTATGAACCATTAAACGTTGCATCACTTCTTCCGTTGAAATGCGAATTTTCAAGGAAATCTTCAAATAATTTTCCTCCAACTAATCAAAGAAGTTTATTCGCTGTATTCGATTTCCAAAATTTTTCTGGAAATTTCAAGAAAAAAATTCTTAACTCTCCTCAAAAACAACATGTCTAGAGGGAATAGTGGCAACTTTCGTTTGCACATACTGCGTACTCTTTTAGCTCATCAATATTGCTCTGTCTTGCTAGGAAAAAACGCCGCATGAACATCCGAGATAACTCAAATTCTCCTGGATAAAACGAGCATTTTTGAGGAAATTTATGCATATTTTTCATCAAAATTTTCAGATATTTTAGATTGAATTGCGAACGAAATTGTCTGAAAAATTTGAAAAAAAAAATATTTGCAATTTGCCTAGAGAATTTGTTTTTTATTGAAGGAAATGTGGCAACGTCTGGAGGTTCATACGGCGTTCTTCCTTGGGACGGCAGTGCTCGCCTCGGTACCACGGCAAAAAAGTTCAGCGGATTCTAATCCAACAAACTACACCTCTAGAATGGCCTGAGAATGGCTGACCAGTGTTAGAGACCCGTGACGTTTTGAAGTTGATATAGGTTAGGTTTACTTGGGCTCACACAGCAGGCTGCCATTTGGAGACACTGCCCACCTTTTGCCCCAATTTAGTTGAATAAAGTGATAGCGATGAAAAGATGGCATTATAATCGCACATCAAAAGGTTTTCTTTACTCAAAAAATAGAAAATTTGAAAGCAAACCTCAAAATAATTAAAGTTTACAAGGGTTGAAATTTTCACATGTAATTCATTTGTGCGAAACACGGCAGAAATGTAGATTGGGGTTAGCTATACTTGGGCTCCCACCCCCCTCCTGCCTTCAAAAACCGTCCCGTGCGCGTTACGCAAGTTTGCTATCTGGCGGCCATTCTAGAGTACCTGTATAGGGAGAGTATGGACAGGATCGGTTCATGGAGGGCCTAGGGCCCAAAAGTGCAGCCACCCTTCTGAGCAACTTCTAACACACAAAATTTCACTGCCGGCCTACAGATTTCAATTTTAACCAAGATGGCTAAGAATGTACATAAATGAGCGTTCTTTCGCAAAAATAAGTAAATTTATGCAAAAAGTAAGCCAAATACATGCTCTCTAAACGACGGTTCGTAACAATTGTATTTGTAAATCGCTCTGGACATTCGAAATTCATAGGTTGGCTGCCCTTTTGGGCCCTAACTTTATTCGCGGAGGCATCGGTGAAGGCCTGATGGACTTTCGGAGTTTCAGATCTGTCCATACTCTCCCTATACAGGTACTCTAGGCCATTCTAGAGGTGTAGTTCGTTGTTCCCATCTACGCGTAAGAATTCCAGTAGTAGCAGATTCTCTTCCGCGATGGTGAATTTAATTCAAGATACTTCTCTCCAGATTGAAATATCGATTGCGTCCAAATTAGAGAAGCGGGCGGCGGCGCGGCGGGCGGCAAAGCTCCGCGCCGAGATCACGTACAGTCTACGTGCCGCGCGAAGGGTCCCGCTTGAACCCTCGGGCGCGGGTCCACAGAAGTCGCCATCTTCGCCGACGGACGTGGTCGACTTTGACTCTCCCGACGGATCCGATCTCGCCGGACGGCGCAGTTGGCATGGGTAAGGCGTCGCGGTGCCCGGACCGGCGCATGAGGGAGGGCGTCTCCGGTAGAATTTAACTCGATCGGTCATGCTTTGACTCGCCGGCCCGGAGAATTCGACCGTGACTCCAGCGCCAAACTCTTCTCCCATCTCTCGGCTCGCGAATGTCACGCTATGGGGGCGAGAACCGGTTGCACGTGGCATCGGAAAGACTTTCGAAAAGAGTTTTCTCGAAGTTCACTATGGTCCCTCAGGTCATAGTTTCACTTGGGTACACTGGAAAATAAAACACATTGGATCTGGAGTCGAGACTCTTAAAAACATCGACAAGAAAAAATACTCTTGATTCGATCAGATTTAAGCTTAAATCAAGAACTAAGCCTCTTAATCTGAGCGGATTTCCTTTTGAGTTAAGCTTAAATCTGATTGAATCAAGAGTCCTTTTTCTTGTCAATGTAACCAAGAGTCTGGACTCTAGATCTAATGTGTTTTTTCCAGTGTACCTAACTGCAGGCTGATTGTTGAAATTTATAGAAAAAGCTTTAGACAAAGATGACAAGAGGGATATGGAGGATTCGTGGAAGCGGGTGGTTATATTGGACAGAGGAGGTAGATAACAGACTAACTTACGACAACCCGAGAGCGACCCTATAGTAAGTTCATCATTTTCTCCCTTAATCTGGAGGAACCAACCATTTTAACCAATAGGATCGCTCTACACTCCTTATGTTTTCCTTATTTATGGCTTTTTTCATCAATTTCAACAATCAGCCAGCTGGAGAGAATACTGTCATCTGAAGCCTTTTACAACGAAAAAAGTGCGACGCACTCTCTCATGCATGGCGAAAAACAACTTCGGTTCTTGCGAAACATTGAAGTTTTCAGTCCAAATAATCGAACTTTACGGTAATAAGGACCAAACTTCAGTTCAATAAACTGAAGTTTTTGTTAGAATTACCAAGGCTAATCTATACTATAAGCTCCAAGACCTCCTAATTTTGCGAAACTGGTGACGCTTAGTTCCAGCGTTCTACCGGGCCGATTTTCATGATTTTTGCGGCTATTGACGGGCAATTGTCTCTAGATAAGCCAACTCTTTTCAGATTTTGAAAATATGGCCCAGGTTTTTTTATATTACGTGGTAAAGTTGCGAATTCTCCCATATAAACAATGTAAATTTATGTGTTTTGTCATAGTTCGTTTGAGCATTCTACTGGGCCGATTTCCATGATTTTTGCGTAAATCGACAGGTAATAGGCTCTAGATGAGCCCGCTCTAATCAAATTTTGGAAAAAGGACCCAGGTTTTTTTAAAATCACGTTATTAAAGTGAGTGAATTTACAGAGTGCTCCGGGACTGCTACCGCTATGCGCGGGAGGATGCGCAGTGGTCGAGGAGGTTGCGCAGTAGGTGTGTAACCTGCGCATCAGCTCTACACTTATCTACACAAGATTTCCGCCAATTATCTCAATACGAGCGGTGGCCGAGTCGTCTACGATGTCGGAAGTGTCCACATTCATCAAGGTGTGGGTTCGATCCCCGCCTCCAGAGATACTTAATAATTATCCGATTTAAACAGATCGTTGTTTTACTGTAATATTCCATCAATCAGTCATTCCAAAACGCGTCCTTTTGACTTCAAAAATTTTTTTTTTCTTTATTCATCAAAACCAAAAATTATTTCATTCTATTAAGTATACCTCATATCGAATTTTTTTAGGGGAAAAATAAAACTAATACTAATAGGAGGGTAAAAATAGGGCCGCGAAGCGGCCCATTGATGGCGCGGAGCGCCTTCGGGGGGTTAGGCCGCGTAGCGGCCAGGGGGCGTAGCCCCCTAGTATTCTATACGCCTCGTTTCTTTATCGCTACTTTTCTAGCCCTTCGTTCAAGTCTCCAGGCGGTACAACAATTAAGAGACTGAGATAATAGGGACCTAACTTCAGCTTATAGGTAACTGAGGTTTTCTTTAGACTTAGGAAGGCTCGTATTCATCATGTCACCTTTTCTTCTTCACGACTTTTCTAGTCCTTCGTTAAAGTCTCCAAGCGGTGCAGCATGGAGATACATTATACACTGACGACTTCAATTGTCTTAATTGGATCTTGCTTTTTGCGACCAAGAACTTTAGTTTTCTGCGGGCTGATTTTATTGAAAATGATAGACAAATTTATAGGAAAAGCGACAGACTAAGCGATAGACAAAGGAAATAGAGGAAAAACGAGCAATCCTAAGATGGAGCAAGTGTCCACTGACAGTACGCACACTAAAAACCCACACCATGATACGAAAATTTGAACTTACTTCATTAGGAAAATAAGTTCACTTTTCGATGTCCGAAAAGTTATGGAAATCGGCTCGGTATCTGTTCTGTAGAAATAAGTGTGACCAAAAAATCTAAAATCTGAGAATTAGAGAGTTGAACAGAAAGAAAACCGGCAGCCCGCAGAGCTCTTTCGATCCTGCTACACCCTGTACTTTGAAAATCGGAAATCTGAGAATTACAGTTTTGAAAAAAAGAGGAAAAAACCGACAGCCTGCAGAACTTGCTCATCGAGTCGTGTGGTATAATCCTGTGACACTCTTTAGTCTGTACTTGTATTTGAGGGGCTTGGAGGACAAAGCGCATAAGTGCAGTTTTTGAAAAAATCGAGGTATTAATGATTTCAAGTAAAACTACTCTGAATGCATATTCTGAGAAAAATTCGCTCCCAAGTTCCAATTTTTAATCATCAGAAAGTCGGTCTGAGCTTTCTTTTCGCGATAAGAATCCATGTAATTTCAAAATTTCGAACACACATTTCTCAAAATAGCAAAAACTGCACTTATGCGCCTTGCCTTCTAAGCCCGTCATTTGAGAGGGAGGCTTTTCCAATGGTTACACCGATAATTTACAAGTTTATGATTGTTTCTATCACAATTTCTACAAGTGGGGTGAGTGTAAAGCCACGCCGTATGCATCACACACTCCCTTGGAGCCAGTACACTGAGCGCGTGCCTAGGCTGCGTGCTGCAGCTCGCAGTGACTTGGCTCACGGTTGAGCCGGGAACAGGGGAAGCCGACGCAACGTGACTGCGACGCTATACCGAGGCCATGGTCGGCGCTGTAATATTGGTCGTTCGAGCAACAGGTGCACGCCGCAATTTTCCAGCACTGCACCGCCTGCTTTACGATCAGGACGCTCGCAGGACGTGGCTAAGGGTCGGCCAACTCAATAATCAGTGCGGGAAAAATTAGGACCTTCTGTTTACTTCCTCCTCTTGGCTGCGAGGAGAATCCGGCTACCATCAATTTTGTCCGAGCCCGAACGGTGAGCTTCATATCGATGGCTGAAGTTGCGGAATGCGTATCTTCGATTGCGGCGCTGTGAATCTCTGCTCGTGTTTTATTGATTTTAACACTGGCAAAAAAAAAAGAACACATTTGATCTGGAGTCCAGACTCTGAAAAATATCGACAAGAAAAAATACTCTTTATATAATCAGATTTAAGCTTACATCAAGAACCAAGCCTCTTAATTTGAGTGGATTTCCTTTTGATTTAAGCTTTAATCGGATTGAACCAAGAGTCCATTTTCTTGTCAATGTTTTCAAGAGTCTAGACTCTATATCCAATGTGTTTTTTTTTTTTTTCTAATGAATAGTACGAACCAACGATGTCTCTCGACGTTTTTTGTAAATTTTCTTGACTCATTTGAAAATATTTCAATGGTTATATAGAGTGCAGCACCACCTACCTTCATTGCAAACTGATTGTAAAAGACGCACGGGTCTTAAGACAGTAAGTTGGAATTTTTTAGCGAGCTTTAAGCTGATTTTAAGGAACGTTGGCCAAAAAATTCTAACTTACTATCTTCATTGCGGTGTTTCAAAATCTCCGTACCTAGTTTATTTTTCGGAGGAGGAACAAATCAACTTTATAGCTAGAAATTTGTACAGAATATGCTAACAGAGAAAAAAAATCAAGGAAGTTTTTAAGGAATTACGTTGACTAGTTTTCCAAGGAAAAAATAAAAAAATGACTCGGAGTTTACGACGTCGTAAATGGAGATACATATGGCCTCACTCTTTAGCCATCGATTTACATGCATTTCCAAAAGGATATTCATGTTGTTTTTTTTTTCTTTGTTTTTTTAAAAAAAAGTCAAATATTATCGAACATTTTGAAACGTTCGAACAATATCCGATCAAGTTGTTTTACCCTGAAAAACTTAACCCTCTTCTCCCCCTGAAATCTATTTTTGACTTAGACTTGACTTTTTGACTTGACTCCATACTTTTGGGGCCATGTGTATAAAATAGCGCTTAAATTCAGGGAAGACTGGCATTTTCTTTAGCTTTCGTCCATAACGGTGGCCATAACGATGAGTTTCGGCCACAGAGTAGTTCTACAGATATAAACAGCTATATAATCGGAGGAGTGCAATTGAAAGAAACGAATTTATTTTTTTCACATTAAGCCGGTCATCTCACGTATTCCGTGGAATCTCAATTCAAATCCAGGTTTGTGGCGCAGGTTATCATTAGACCCAGCTCAATTTTGCCCACGATTTATTTTTATGTTTCTATCAGCGACGAACTTTTTTTATTTCTTTCTAATATTGCAAAATAACAAGTAACCGTGAAGGAATTCGTGTTTTTATTAATTTTTTTTTGAAGATGTAGGGTGGGGGGAGTGTTTCATTACCTTGACTTAGTCCGGAGTATAGCCGAAAAACGTAAGGAACGCCCCAACTTATTTCTGCATCAATCATCCGATCGGAGCCAAAATGTACACCGTTGCCAGTGGTGTTTGTTTCGTTCAGATAAGATCATTTCCATCATCTGTGGTCCTTTTTACATATCTGTTCTGAGATTACTGATTGTGTTCAGTAGCTTGCTGATACAAAACGTTGTCTGTAACCACAAAACTGGAGGGAAAAATCGTCGTCTCCCAAACAAAAGATTGTAACTCTATTTCCATATTATCTTCGTCGCGCTCAAAATTTGTATTTTCACCGGGAAAAGATTTTTCCAGGCATTACCGTAAAGATCAGCAAAATTTTGGACATGCGATTGATCTATGATTTTCGCATGAAAAAAGGAATCTTGTAAGTAGATTAATCAACCTCCGAATAGAGATACGTTTCCTCATTCGGGGAAAGACAAAATGACCTCAGGTAATGAACGTAAGACTTCTGAAAAAATTGAAAAATTCAGTTCATTTTGCCTCTAGAAAAGTTTCCACGTGTCAGGATAGCCAACTTGAATTCCAAAGTACTGCGTTGAGAAAACCCATCTATAATATTAAATGTTACGTTACTGGTAATACAAGCAAAAAAAATCTCATCATTATTTGCGTTATTGAATCATGCAACACAGCCATTTTTGGGGGGCTCTTGGAGTATCTTTATAGAGAGGGTTAAGAGAACGCGGCTCACGAATGTCACAAACGGGAATGAAGATTACAAGAATCGCACATTTTTTGTAATCTTCGATAAACTCATTCCCAAATTCCTGTCACCGTTCCCTCTCTCATTCCGTTTGTTCCTTGCCGAACCCCCAATGTCCCAGTCCATTCCAGTTTATAATCTTTGCAATTGCTGAAAATGTAATCTTTATTCCCGTTTGTGACACTGTGAAGGCCTAAAATACGGGAACCAATCAGAAATGGATTCACATCGTCTTTACTCTCAGTATAAAGGGACTCTAGGGGTTCTAAGAGCTCCATAAAGTCTAGAATGGCTGAGCCAATCACAAGTAATTCCTTCACACTGAGAAAAATAATATGCTTTTTTAGCATCTAGGATGTCAAAAATGTGTCTGGTGATCCTAATATGCTGCCTTGATTGCCCACGCAGTTGAATTTGAATTCACATGATGTAAAATTAACTGCGGGGGCTGTAAAGGTAGCATCTTGGGACCACTAGACACATTTTTGACATCCTAGATGCTAAAACAGCATATTATTTTTTTCGGTGCAGCGGCCATTACTCCGTCTTTAAATGTACTCTAAGAGTCGGAGGGTTGGCAACTGCGAGTGGAGTCGGTGGAGTCCTCCGCACTTCATCGTGCCCGGAAACAATCAAACTTATCCATACTCCTTCTCTGTTTCTAATTCCGCGAGTTCCGTTATAGGGTCCGGGTCATTCGGACGGACCTCGAAAAATCAGACGTTCGAAAATAAATAAAGGAGCCCTGTAATTTGGGCACTCGTCTCGGCTAACCGCGGCAGCTCCGGCTTGACCGTGCTCTGCTCTGGCCTGTTTAAAAATCCATTTTCACATCATTGACCCTTGCTCCTGGCCCTGGCCGTGGCCACCGCAAGTCTTTTCTCGCGCCGACACCCCGGCCCTCCGTCTCGACGCGCCAGACAGTGTTTTTGTCATTGACCCCGACGCCGCCGCCTTCATCGCTTTCCAACCACCACTCATCTCACACGCCCGCGAATCGATATCGTCGCTCCTCTGACGCAAAGGCGTATCTCAATTTCTATGTGAGCCCTGCGCTCCGTATGGCTCTATGCTTTCCAGGGCTCATGTGGAAATGGAGGAACCTCCTCACGTCGGAGGAGCGACGATATGCAGTTGATCATTCGACGTAAAGTGATTCATAACGGCTGTGTGTTGTGTGGCGTGGGCGAGCAACTTTACGGCAACCCGTGGATTTTTCAAAGTTTTGCTGGGGTAAGAGGTCGGCAGGCCTTGACCCTGGTCTGACTGACTCAGATCGTTGGACTCCTGACATTTGTCAGATAAGGTCGTGGTAGAAATGGGAGAGTGGAGAGAAGGATAAGAAAAGGAGGAGGAGATTGAAGAAACGGTTTAGAAGAAGAAGAAGAGATGAAGAAAGAAAAGTAAGAAGGAGAAGAGGGAGAAGAAAAAGAAAAAGAATATGAAGAAGAGGAAGAAACAAGCATGAGAGTTAGGAAAGTAGGATGGGGAGGAAAAGGTTACAGAGAGGAGAGAAAACAAGAAGATAAAGAGAAATGGGCAGAGGAAAAAAAGAGGATGCAGGTAAATGGGGAGCAAAAGAAGAAGAAGATGAAGAGAAATAGGAAGAAGGAGAAAGCTATGAAGATGAATACGAGGAGAATGGCGCGTTGGCTAGCCAGCCGCTCCTCCAATTAGAGCAGCTTCCGGACACTGTAACTCGCAGCAGTCGGGGCTATAAGAAAAAGAGGATGAGGAAGAGAAACTGGAAGAAGAGACGAGACAAAGAGAGGGTGAAGAAGAAAATGATGAGGAGGATGACGAAGAAGAAGGTGAAAGGAGGGAGGGCTCTAAGAGGAGACAGTAAAATAATTGTTTTCTTCGTCTTTTTCTTCCACTATTCTCCCTTGCTCCCATCTTCCTCTGCTAGGGAAAATGAATTTTCACATAGTTTCCTCAAGAAGACGACGAAATATCAGTAAAATTTTCGGGCAATAATACTCACGAGCTTTCCTTTAAGAGACTAAAATGATAGAAAAAATCAACCACGTATCCGTCGAGATACGTGTTTCTTTTTTCTACTTTCAGCAAGGAACTGAAATACCGAACCCAAGAGCAAGATCTCTAGAGGTGCTAGGATCACCAGCTGGGTTCACGGCGATGCATTTACTTGACTAATGTCACCCAGAGCGATTTTCCTGTGCTGCAAGAAAATGCCGCATGGACATTCAAATGTTGCCAAAGTTATCCAGATTAAATACTTATTTTTAAGGTAAAAAATGAACATCTCCCATCGGAATTTTCAGATCCTTCGGATGGACCTGCGAATAAAATTCTCTGAAAAATTGGAATCAAAATATGGAGAAGTTTTTTCAAGGATGGATCTTCTATGAAAGGAAATTCGCCAAGGTCCGAAAGCTCTTACGGCGTTGTTCCTGAAGACGGGAGGATTGCGGAGTTTGGCACGGGGTTTGAGGCGAGTAGCGTGACAAAGCCGATCGTTAGCAGGTGAGCAGGCGGAATGAGAGGCGAAGGGCGGTGGCGGCAGGGGCAAGTCATCAAATTACCGGGCAATCTGTAAGTTAATACAGTTCTAAATAACGATTATATTAAAGCGGGTGGTATGTCAATGAAAGAGTGCAAGATTTACCGAGTTGCAGCTTCGGAGCTCGGGCCAGTCAACGAATCGGGACGGAGGAGACGGACAGTGCACCATTCATCAAAGGACCACACACGAACCTGTCCGAGCCCTGAGCCCCGGCTCCACACGACACGGGCACAAAGCAAAGCGCAGGTCCTGTTCCTCCCCCCTCCGAGGCCGCGCAACCACTTGCAATCCGTAAATATTTTGCACATTTGCACGCACCGAGTCTTATTAATCTTTTGACAAGTCGCTCTCGCATCAAACGCGACCGTAAACCAGCCTCAAATTCAACCCACCCTCCTCCGAGCCTCTCCTTGCACTTGCTCTTGCTCACAGTGGCTCGCCTGGGGATCTGAGTCGGAGCCTCTCGTTCCAGTTCCACTCGGAAAAGTTTTTTTATTATTGTCATTATTATTTTTTAAAGTTATTTGAGGTTTTCAATCCATTTGAGGATTCTGGAACCTTGAATGAGTATCGGGTTAGGATAAGTGCACATCCATGCTCCAGGCTTTCAAATTTTCAGGGATTAAGGCCGAGTGGAATCTATCTCTGCATATCCACTCGTCAGCTCCATGAAAATTTGTCGCCACCACCGGAATTCGATTTTGGGATCTGTTGGTCTAGAGTCCCGTATTAATCACTGGCGTACTCTTTGGTCGCAAAGACCCTAACTCAAATTGCACTCACCCAAAGAATGGTAAATGCCACCAGCGAACTGATCATTGAAATTGATAAACAAAACAGACACTGAAATTGATAAACAAAACAAACACAGAGAGTGTGGAGGGATCCTATTGGTTTAAATTGATGATTCTTGTAGACTAAGGGAGAAAATAATGGACTAACTAAAGGGTTTCTCGCGGGTATCTAATCAGTCAGACAGCATTCGGCAACATACATCGATGATACGCGCCATTTCAACATTATACTCGTTTATTTTACGAATATGCAAGGCTCTTTAGTCGTGAACTGGGAGCTTTCTCCCTGGCTGCTACACGACCCAATCCCTAGCGGGTGCCTACCTAGAGAAACTTCGAATTTAGTTTTTTTTTTTTCATTCTGAACTAATTTTTAAATTTTTATGATTTTTAGTTTACTTTTCTTATCCAGCGTTAAAGTCTCTCAATATAAGTATTCACATCCGCGTTCTGTGTTCATTGGTCAGAGCTGTGGCTTCAGACCTCAGAGCTCACATGAAAAGAAAGATCTCGCCACGTTCTAGACCCGGATCATGGACCGTATATCAATACTAGTGGGTGCAATGGTGCATCTCTCGGCTGCTATGCGGTACAACCCCTGGGGGGTGACTCGCCCCCTTCAGAGCCCGCTCGCGGGCTCTTGCGATTCAATCTAAATTGAGTGGGATCATCCAGGGACTATCTGCCATCCGTAGCAGCAGTCATCAGGAAAATCAGTCCGATAGATCTTCCGAACGAAAGTGAGTTCCGAAAAAATGAGGGTCGTCTGAAAATCGCCGTGAGTACTTTAAGAGCAACGATTCTTTTTTTTTCCTGTACTGCACATCGTCACGGACGTTTGCTTTCCCAGTGGTAAAGGGAGTCGAATGGCAATGGCAATGGCATCAAAAAAAGTAAATTCTACTCTTTTTTGATGAGTGAACACTGGGTTAAAAAAGCGGGGTCACCTCTTTTTGTGATATTAACTCCGCTCTTATACACTGAAAAAAAAGTATGGTGACATTTACTATGAGTCTACTTGATTTTTTACACAGTGATACTATTTAGTGGAAATAACCAGAATTATAGTAGTATTCACCAGAACTCTGGTGATTCTTACCATAGTATGGTAAATGCCACCATAGAGTCTGGTGTTTATTACCATATTCGTATCACTGTGTCAGAGATGGTAAAATCTACCGGCATATTTTTTTCAGTGACGAAGCAGACTCCACTCCTTATTAGAACCATTTGGGTTCTCTTGGGACACAGTGTACTTCACTCCAGCTTTCATTCTGATACCTCTTGGGCATTGTCTACAAGAACGCAGTCTGGACGAATTTGTTCCACGAACATCTCTATGAGGCCTTGTCCACATGCGCACGAGCGCGGTTCGGAGAACTTTGGGCGAACTTGTTCCAGAAACTTGTTATAACTTACCTATCATTTGTTCCTCGAACCCCCCAGTTTGCGGAGCTCGTTCGCCCCAACTGCGCTCGTGTGGACAAAGCCAAACATATTTAAGTTATAACAAGTTCCTGAAACAAGTTCGCCCTTTCCCTTAAACCACCCTCGTGTAGACAAGACCTGTGAGTGCGTAAGTGTTCTAGAGCATCTACTGCAAATAGCAGGAACCGCAATGGTAAACTCCTCGATGTTCGCGAGGCCTGATGGTTATCTCCAAGTTCACCACTCATTTGTCGTCTCTGAAAAATAATCAAACAAAGAAGCACGAGATGAATGCCTCCGCTTCTCATGAATACTGCCGTGCTGAGGGAAAACGCCGCATGAACATTCGAGAGTTGCCAAATTCCCCCGGATAAAACGTGTATTTTTGAGGAAAGTCACGCATATTTTTCTTTGAAATTTCCGGATATTATAGATCAAATTGCGAACAAAACTGTCTGAAAAATTTGGAGAAAAATATTCACAATCATCCCACATGGAGAAAAAAACTTCGTGCGTGGGACCTGAAGTTTAGGTCATATGGATCTCTGAAGTTTTCGGATCAGTGGCGTAACGGACTTCCGCTGGGCCCCCGCCAAATATGTTTCTACGGCCCCGACCCCCCATATGCGTAATTCCAAATTTATCCCCCCTCCCGCAACCTCTCCCTCTCTCGCCCCTTCCCATTTTGGGCCGATACATTCTCAAATCACGGATTTGGACTTGGAATGCACTCACCCCTCGACCGTCTCGGATCCGTATCCGATTAAATGGGGCCCCTAAAGGATCAGGATCTAAAGGTGGCGGAGGGCCCATTCCAGCCCAGGCCAAGGAGCTACAGGGGGAGGGGGGCCCAGGCTAATAATCAATGGGCCCCCAAATGCCTTGGGGACCCATTAGATTCTTAGACTCCAAAGCCCGAAATACGAAAATGAGCAAAAAAAAAAAAGAAGACAATTTTTAGTAATCACTGAGTGGACATTGGAAGGCAGGGGCCCTCCAGCAATCAAAATTCGGAACTAGTCCGAAAGAAGTATGTAAACCCCGATACTAACAATAAAAATCAGAGGAAGATGGCCCCAATCTCGGTAAGTAAAGTAAGGCCAAAAGTTCGAAACCAAAGCCTAAGCATCAAAGAGAGAGAGAAAAAACATTCCGGCGGCGGGGCCCCTAGGCGCCTGGGGGGGACCCCCTGCATAGCAGGGTCTGCGGGGGCGCCCGTTACGCCACTGAGCTTCTCCACTTCTCATTATGAGAAATCTGAAAAACACTTTAGTCCAGCTGCTGAGGTTTGGATCATACACAGCTGAAACTTCAGTTCTTACACTGATGTACTTTGGTTTCACATCGAACAACTTCGGTCCTCACATCTGAAAGTACTTCAGATGTAGAACTGAAAGTTTCAGATTGGTGATCCGAACCTCGACAGCTAGACCTAAAGTGTTCAGATGTTCAATCCGAAAACTTCAGAGATCCATATGACCTAAACTTCGGGTCCCACGCACGAAGTTTTTTTCTCCGTGCAGAAAATTCGTTTTACATTGAAGGAAATGTGCCAACGCCTGAAGGTTCATACGGCGTTCTTCCTCACCACGACAGCATAGACTGTGAAGAATGCGAAGGGAAGCTCGCTTTCAATCCGGCAACAAGTTCAGCGTGAGGTGTTAAGGAGTAGGCGAGGACGGGCGGCAGAGGGGGCTGGGAGGGCGGTGGGAGGGGGTAGGAGGGGGTGGGGCCCACCGAAATGATAACAGGTGTTCCGTCTGAGCCCGGAGCCCAAAGGCCGGGCGCGTGACGACTCCGAATGTGCCGGTATTGTGTCTTTGACAGGCGGCTTCAAACATGTTTTCTTAATCTACCGATTTCCTTTTAGCCACTAAACGGGAATGAGGAATAAGGAATCTCTTCCTCGCGACAATTAGACTGCAAGTTCGTGCTCCGCTTTTGCTTCTTCTTCATCGCGCTCTTAAGGGCTCCCTCCTTGCTTTTTAGTCGACGGCATAACGGGCTCCGCGCGCTTAGCGAAAACCGCCCATGTGTAGGTGGTAACCCTCTGAGTTGCGCGGTTATTGCTTAGGGTGCCCCGAGCCCGTGCCCATGCTTCACGACGCCGAATGATCTTAACCGGGCGCTCTCCGACACGATTCCTCAAGCCACGCTTCCATAGGTAGAGCGCGAGGCGAAGTCAACCGCGCGGCAGCAGGACGATTATTGAAATTGATGGACAAAGCTATAGGCAAAGAAGACACAAGAGGTATGGAGGGATCCTATTGGCGGAAGCGGGTGGTTGCATTGGACAAAGAAGGTAGGTAATAGACTAAGTAACGGCAACCCACGAGGGACCCGATAGTTATCCCATCATTTTCTCCCCTAGTCTGAATGAACCATCCATTTCAACAGACAAGATAGCTCCATACTCCATATGTCTTGTATTTCCATCGCTTTGTCTATCAATTTATTGAAATTGATTATTGGCCGATTATTGAATCGGCCCGGAGGGTGCGATAGTTTTAATCCTGTCCTTTGCCATTGAAAAAGCAAATGTCTCTGACGATATACAGTGCAGAGACGAAGAAGTGTTGCTCTTACAGTCCTCATGGTGGATTTCCGGTGTCTCTCGATTTTTTAGCCGTGTTTGCTAAGTTAAATTGACGGGCTTTGATGACAAGGCGCATCAGTGCAGTTTTTGGTATATCGAGAAATACGTGTTTGAAGTTGCAAAATTACATGGATCCTTATGGCGGAAAGAAAGTTCATACTGACATTTTAATGCTTAAAAATTAGAAATTGGTATGACATTTTTCACAGATTATGTATTAAAACTAGTTTTACTTGAACTCATCAATATCTCAATTTTTTCAATGACTGCACTTATGCGCCTTGTCCTCCAAGCCCCTCAATCGGTGATAGAAATGCCTCATTTCCGGGACCAAAGTACAAAAGTAAGACTGTAACAGGAGTTGGAACCTAAAATTCTCCTTAAGCATTGTGAGAGCACCAGATATCTCCTCTTCACACTGTCCATTGCAACAAACTTTCAAATTTTCATGAAGCAATGCGATCGGGTATCTTCATGTCGCGTCGCGCACTGCCTATGGAGGCGTAGCTTCACCCCCCGCCGCCCCCGCGCTAGCATTCCGCCCTCTTCAAATTCTTCGTCCTCGTTCTCAAGTGTTACCGCTCTCATACTGCAAATTAGTCATTAGTCATTAGTGTCATGTCTTCAGATTTAAGAGCGGACAGCCATCGTGCGTTCGTTTTATCAGCGGACGAATACGTGCGTTTGCGGAAAAGAAATGATCGCTCGATGAAAAATGAGGGAGGCATGGAGGTGCTTTGCGGCCGAGGAGAATGTCAAAAGTTGCAAATGCTCGGAGAAGAATGAGCGAATGTTTGACGCATACTGCCGTGCTGAGGAAGAACGCCTTATGAGCCTTCAGACGTTGCCGAATTTCCTTCGATAAATACCGAAAATACAGGGAAAATCGTGAATATTATTCCCAACATCTTAGACAATTTTACACGAAATTTAATCTAAAATATCTGGAAATTTCAAAGAAAAAAGTGCATTAATGTCGTCAAAAATACGTGTTTTATCGAGGGAAATTTGGCAACTCTCGAATATTCATTCATACTGCGTTCTTCTTTAGCACGGCAGTATCGCACTGTGATTTTTAGCTTCATCCGTGTTTTCTCTCTCGGGGAAGTGGGTCAAACCCTGAACCTTCGAATTTTGATGTAAAATGTGTCAAAAATTGTATTTTATGTGATGCTTTCACCCAGAATAAGTAACATCGGTCCATAGTATCGAGCAAAATGTACCTCATGTCATATGAAAAAAGGGCTAACTAGACAGTAAATTACATTTTTTATTCAGGAGAAAAAATTCCTTTACCTTATCAGCAGCCTGATTGATGACACTTAGCTGGCTTTGTCGGCAAGATAAGACAAGACACAGGCTCTATCTGCGCTGCGTAGTTTGTCGATTTTTGATGCTTGTCGTGCCGACATTTCTAACAATCAGGCTGTCGGAGTTGAAACAATTTTCGGACGTCATAAGGGCAAAACATGAAGAAAATTTTTGTGTAATTTTGTGAGCGTGTTTCTTGACATTTTAATTGATAAGATGTATCGCACACCAGTTTGACAATCACAAAACCAGGTGTGAATCACCATAGTAAGCGAGCAAATTCATCGTTTTCGGACAAAGGAACGTTACTCCATTCCAAGGTTGCCAAATTGACTAGATCAATTAATTTTTTCACCAGACTGCACCTGCGAAATTGATGTCGAAAAATTTTCTGATTTTTTCGTGAGATCAGAGGAAAAATCAGTAAAATTTTCAGTTAGATACGCGCAAGATTCTCTTGATAAAGGACAATTTGCAAGGTGAAATTTGGCAACGTTGAAATGTGGTTACGTTCTTTCGTGAAAGGAACGACAAATTTCGTGACAAGAGGACTCGGCGGAGGACTGCCCGTATACATACAAGTGTATCAGAGCCACTCAATGGAACTTGATTCTGTGAGATGTCGCTGATATTACTTTCTGGTCTGGCGTGTATCCTCTGTTGTTCAAGTCAGCTAACTTGTCAAGCTGTCAAGTCTTCTTCTTCCTCACTCCGCCCTAGAGACCTTAGACGTAGAATGCTCCGAGAGCCATCAATAGCATACCTTGAAAAAAAGGAACATCGCTTAGTGGAGGAGGATGCTTTCAAATTGACCTTTTTTAAAGTTTTTCTTTGGGGGTTTTACCTGAACATATTTTTTTGGCTCAGCCTTACCGATCTCCTCCAAAAGAAGGAACTATGATATAAGTAGAATTGATGTTGGAAAATGGAATTTGTCTCATAATCATTTTGTGCTATATAGGCTGTAATAAATAAGCTTTCATAACGAGACCTCAGTTAAAGACTGAATTCAGAGCGATTACGTAGCAAGGTGTCAACGATTATGGTGTCGACAAACACTATTTCTAAGTTTTTGTTGACACCATGATCATCCAAAAATGAAGAATTCTGACTCCTATGAAGGATGAACACGGTGCCAACGATCACGGCGTCAACGGAACTTAAAACTTTCCTCTATAACATCTTTTAAATTTCAACTCTTTTTTCTTGTATTATTTACTCTAACCTAACCTAACCTCACCCAACTTTACCTTACAAGACCTAGACCCACTTTCACAGAACCTAACTTTCCCCGACCTTACCCTACCTAACTTTAACCTTACCCACCCAATCTAATCGTACATGTCCTGACCTAAATTAATTTAATCTAACCATATGTGACCCAACCCTCTCCTGTAGACTTAATTTTTTTATTTTACTTATAAGGAAGATATTTTTCTATTTGTTGACACCGTGATCGTTGACACTATGCTCACGGCTCATTTTTGCGTTTCACTGCCTGAGCACGACGTTAACAATCGTTGACTCCATGATGAGATTTTGGGTTGGTTGACACCATGATCGTTCACTGCAAAAACAAAAACACATTGGATCTAGAGTCCAGACTCTTAAAAACATCGACAAGAAAAAATACTCTTGATTCAATCAGAATCTAACTTAAATCAAGAACCAAGCCTCTTTATTTAAGCGGATTTTGTTTTTATTCTAGCAAAAATCCGATTGAATCAAGAGTATTTTTTCTTGTCAATGTTTTCAAGAGTCTGGACTCTAGATCCAATGTGTTTTTTTTCCAGTGTTGACACCATGCAACGTTACCTTCAGAGCGTACGTTGGCGAAATCACCTAAGCAGTGTTCGTAAGAATACTAAATAATTTTTTCCATCGAAACCGATACAATATGAACAACACGTCGCGTGCTCGGTGTTAGATGGTCAACGCGAGTAATATTTTCAAGCGGCTTAACAAGGGCGAACTCTCCGAGAGGTGCTTTAAAGTCAATCCCGACTCCCGACGTCAGGCCAACACCGTCTGCATACCGAGCGATCATTCAATCTCCCAGTGACGCAAGTGTGTAACACGCGTTTACTGATGGAGTTCTGTCGCACCACAACCGCTGCCACCGGTTGCGTAGTGATCTGCACTGCACCGCCGAGCAATAACAACAAATCCACAACGTGAAACCTCACGTGCATCCGCTGTTTATGCAACAGGTCTTCGGCACCCGCTTTGCATGCGCTCGAATTTGACCGATGACCCTCAGACACCTCAGCGGCTAGCGACCAGCCCTCCGACGTGTCCGCTAACAAGTCTTGCGTGGAACTGAATAAATAAGTGGAGGAATTTTAACGATAATTGTTCAACATATCGCTTATCACCTAACAGCAATCGATTAGGGCGTAAGAACGGTGGAACATTTTGAGCGCTGGACGGGGTCCTGGTGACCCAGACTCGATTCGCGGTGCAGGTTGGCCCATTCTTAGTATTCATTGGGAGTATCGGAGCCGTTTGTGAACCTTCGTTCGACATGCGAGGGGTCAGCTGCGTGTGTCGCTAAAATAAGATTTAGTGTAGATTACATGCATAACAAAATATTGCAAATTAATATTCCGAACTAAATTTTGAAAGTTGAAAGAGCGTACAGACGAGCCGTTTGTCGCCCGGCTGAAAAGGGCGTACAAAGTAGTAAGTACAAAAAGTATCAGGCGATCAAAGTATATTACGTTTGTCAAAGCAAAATTTCGGTCCGTAAAGATCAAAGTTTCGGTTTGCGTGGATCCGCCTGTTTGCACGCCAAATTTAGTGTACGTTGGATGGGTCTGTGTTTCCTTCTCACACATCAACCGCAACTATAACACAAGAAGAAAAATAATTTTCTCAATATAGATGCTTTGAGAGCGGGCCATCAACCGCAGGTTTCCGGAGGCGAAGATTGATGATGGATGTCGGAAGTGTGCTTGCACCACGCCCGCGCGTCGATTTTTCTAGCGAAGTGCAAGTTCAAGTGCAGTTCTTGATGGAACTCGAGAAAGACGGGAAACAGAAGTTTGATCGATTCCTGCACCTAACGCGTGCTCGCTCTTCACACCTCGTCCACTTTGACGCGACGATGGAACCGACATCCGTCATATTGTTCCCGGACACAAATCAAACAGATGAAAAATAGAAGCAGTGCCGGCCTGCAATTTATTTCGCGGACCGCGGCTAGCGACTAGCGCCCAGTCGGAACAGGTTTCCTCCGCAGGTGGTGGGAGGCGAGCCGCGAATATCGATCATCGATATTCTCCCATTCGAAGCTATGGTGAATAATCGATTAACAAGGTAATACCCTGTTTATCGATCCTTTCTCATGGGTTTAAACGGCAGAGCAATCGATTTATCGCAGAGCACGCGAGGCCGCTGGAGGTGAGGTGGGTGTGGGTGGCGTAACCTGTTCCAATACAATTACTAACTAGCAACGTAACACTTTGCTCCTCTGAATATTTTTTCGATTAACTCCAATTGCTTCAGCCTCTAAATCTATCTTAGAAACGCTATGAAACTCTCGTTCCTCTGATTAAATTTGCTCGGGACTGCCAGTTTTTGCTCCTCGGCGTTGCGAAATCATGTACTACCGCTGACCAATCGGCGCGATGACTCCTGCAAATAGATGATCATAATTTCATAGACCAGGGCGATAATTAACAATAGAGATTGAAGTGTGTATTAATACTTTTAACTCAATAAATTTTATGACACTATTTCAGAATGGCAGCGAAGAGCGTGGAAAACCGACGTTCATTCAAGCTCTACTTTTACACGTAGGGACTTGTAATATATCTAGCAGGGCTGCTTTCGCGGATCTCCGCTTAAGACGTCTTGTGTACGCCGATTCAATCAACCTCAACCACAGTGCTCCTGATTTTATTACAGCCATTATTTTCCTCATCAACGCCTATTCAGCGCAGCATGAGTTTCAATGCGCCGATTCAATCTCCTTCCGCTCCGACTCCCGGCATTGCAAGTGCCCTCAGTGTTATCTTCCTTCCGTCCAGTGGCGCGTCAATAGAAAGTTCAAAACATTGACTGGAGGGATATAATTTTTTTTTTTTTTTTGCTCTTGATTTAAGTCTCAAGGTTATAACACTCCACTGCCATTCCCGTAAAATGGCAAAAATGATCGAGCATAAGGCACCGCGTCTTTTTCCTATTCCAGCGTTTAAGTCTCCAAATCGTGAATGCATATTCATCGATTTTAGGGACATGAACACAAACAGACGGAAACAATCCATTTTTTATCGGGGCTCTGAAACGGCTCCAAGTGCAGACTTGCCGTGCTCAGGAAAAACGCCGCATGAACATTCGAGCGTTGCCAAATTTTCTTCAGTAAAATGTTTCTTTTTTCTTTGAGGGAGGCTATGAACATTTTATCTTGAGCTTTTCAGGTAATTTGGATCTGATTGCTGATAAGAGTTTTTAAAAAATTGGAGGAAGATAGTCACAAATAGACGCATTTAGTGGTGACGTCACGGAGCGATATTGCTGGTTCGATATCTCGAAAGTCGAAATGTGCCCCAACAAACAAACATAACCTCCAAAATGAACAATTGATGAAAGAATGCTAAAACTAGCCCTAAACTGAAACATTAATCCATAAGACCGTAAAATTATGAAAGCTAGTTATTTTCCAAAACGTTTGAGACCACATACACACGGATTGCTAATACAATAAGCTCGTGACATAGTACTTAGTCTTCGGACGAACGTTGAGTTTGTTTGTTGGGGCACATTTCGACTTTCGAGATATTGAAATTAAATCGAGATATGACGTCACACTAAATGCGTCTATTTCCCCGAATATTCGTATTTTATCAAAGGAAAGTCGGCTACGTCTGAGGGTCTATACGTCGTGTTTCCTCAGCACGGGAGTAACGTTTGACGAGTTGTTGATACGACTCTCGCGTTACACCCGACGTGTAATCCCCGCGCGTGCGCATGCGTTATGGACAAATGACGAAGCCAAACCACCACCATCGCCGCCAACCAAGGTCACCAGATCGTGCGATAAAAATTTGGATATTTACATGGGTTAAAATGGGGGAATCGTTGTGGTTTTCAGCACCACACGGCAACAACGATGCCAATTGCGGGAGGAGATCAGGCGCGGGTGCGGGCGCAGGTCTCCAACTCCGCCGTGCTAGGGAAAAACGCCGTACGAGCCTCCAAACGTTGCCATATTTCCTTCGATAAAAAGCCAATTTATTGGGAAACTCCTGAATATTTCTCCTCCGTCTTTTCAGGCAATTCTGTTCAAAATTGAATCTAAAATATCTGAAAATGTCAAGGGGAAATACGCGTAACTTTTCTTAAAAATAAATGTTTTGTCTGGAGAGATTTGGCAACGCCTGAAGGCTTTTGAGGTGTTTTTTTTACCATGGTAGAACTGGAGTGGCTCCAACTCCCATAGCGAGACCTATCCTCGGATCCTCAGATCGCGTGCCCGCCCGTCGCGATCTCCTCACAACGACAGCGGCCTCTTCCGCGCTTTCTACTCTAATCTCGCGATGTCGTCTTAATTAATCGCTTGCAAAACCCAATGATCTATTCGCCTCCATATGCAAATAATTCCTCAAATCCTCGCTCCTCTGACGTAAAAACATACCTTTATTTCCGCATGAACCCTAGAAAGCATGCATTTATATGTAGAACAGGGTTCACGTGGAAATGAAGATACACGACGGAGGGACGACGAAATGATGCAGTGTAAAGGCGCCTAGAATTAGGCTCGTGCCGTTTCCAGACCGTATTGCCCGAGCCATCCATCAAACGGCTGCACTGTTAAAAATCAATGATTCACTCTGAGTGAACAGCCGGCGTGAAAAAAAAAAAAAAAATCCAGCGCGAATTTCGCGCCGTACTCTGAGTGAATAGATTAGAGCGTAAATATCACCAACGAGGAACGAATTAGTTGAGGTACCTCAAGTAGCGTGAATTCAGGGCAACCTGGTTTGAGCGCTGAATGGCAAAGTGGTAGCGAACTCGTCTATCCTATGAATTTTCAGACAAAAAGCTGTGAAAGATCAAAAACCGCATCAATGATAACGTTCACGTCAACGTTAACGTTAAATAACGTTTTTTTATTCTCTTTCAAAAGAGTGTTTCAGAAATTTTATGATTTTAAATTGCTAGTTAAATTTCGCAAATACATGCTGAGGAAAAAAGTCATCCATACATATCCTGCTTGCACCTGTGGCAACTGGCAAGAATCATACGCTAAACCAGTTGCCATTGCTATTGTCACATTTATTACCCGCTACGCAGTCGCTTTTGATGAGGATGATGATGGAGGTTTCTATAAATTAATGACAAGCGTCTAATGGTAAGCTTCAAGCGACCGTATACCTGTGTCCGGGCCATGAGTTATCGTGGCATAAATAGCAAATGGGTAATTTGTAAACTGAACGTTCAGTTTTATTACGATCAATTAACCAGACATTAAAACGCATTTGTATCATTGCCATACACTGCGCTGTGTGTGCCAAAAAACTTTAATCGCCAGGAAGAACATATGAAAGCTCCAGACAACATGTTTCACGTTGATTTCACCAACAAAAAATGATTTATATCTTCTTTCTTCATATTTTTTGCAGTATTTTTGTTGGAAAAAAAAACTCAAACTATCTCACAGATTCATCCACACGAATTTCAACTGTTGCTCCCGACAGGAATGATTGCAAAGGCAACTCGTCTTTTGCACATTATTTTATTTTTTTCTCAAATTACACAGGACTCGTGTGAAATGTCATGCGTTTTTCATAAATTCGTCAAATTCTCAATCAGGAATTTTTTACCCCCTTTTCTCCTCCTCCATCCAGCGTTTCGTGAACCTATCTCTGTGTGGACAAAGCCTTCCATTCATAAGAAATGAACGAATAAATTATGAAAGCACAAACTTAAATGTGGATTAATGATTTTAACTTCCGCCGCCGCGCCTCGCAGACCGCACTGTGTTTGACGTAAAGCGTGAAGTATTCATGCAGTCTTGTAGGCGCTATCCGTTTCACGCTGACCACAATAACCGCACTGTGTTTGATGCGAAGCGTGAAGTATTCGTGCAGTCTTGAAGGCGCTAATATGTGTTACATGCCGATCGCCGCACCGAGGGCTTCTCCTTTTCATCTCAAGTCCTCATCATCTTTTCTCTCTAGGTAAGTTCCAGGCCAAATTGCGTGTTTGCCTTCTCTCTTAACTCGACTAATTAAAGGTGCTGTCTCTTGTATCACTGAAAGACGACAAAAGTAGAAAGTACTATACTCTCAGAAAATTACAGATTTTGTCGCCTTTTCTCGTTTGTAATTTTTTCTTCTAAATTCGAATTTTTTTTTATAACTACATTTAAAAAAATTGCGAAATTTGCCGCCCTCTATAGATTTGCCGCCATGGGCCGCGGCCTATGTAGCCACCCCCTTAATCCGACCCTGCACTCGTCTGCAGTTTTGCTTGGCAGAAATATGTCCAATTCACCAAGTCCTTTCGGTCGATATATCCGAAGAAATTGAAGCAAAGTAACCATGAACATGCACGGAAATTTTTAACTGCACACCTTACGTCGTTTGATTTAACACGGTAAATCGGCAGGCGACAACGGCGCATAGTGGAACGAGCTGAAAGAAGGGATCGGACATGAAATTTTCGGCTGAAGTTACAAATTTTGATGTTTACTTTGATGTATTTCTGTCAAACGGAACTAAGCGCCAATTTGAGTTCCTCTTGAGGAATTTAGAATGCCGGATAGCGCGTTCTGTCAAACGGAACTAAGCGCCATGGAAAAGCATTGCGATAGGATGGAATGAGCCCGAAGCCCGGGTTCGGCCGCCAATCAAAGCCCCCCTCTACCTTCCTCCCATTATGACGCTTAGTTCCGTTTGACAGAAATACGTCCATTTCGTCTTGAATTCAATTTCAAGGAGTGTTTCTGGAAGAAATTACACGAAAAAACCAATGAAACCACTCTCAAACTATTTAGTTCCGTTTTTTCTAAAATATAAGCTTTCAAAGTTTCCAGATTTTGTCCAACTCATCCAATTGATTCGGTCCAGTGTGCGACGGGGCGTAATTAATCTCTGCCGGTCTCGGCGGAGCGGGTGCTCTTTTGAATTTTTGTCGCGGGCACGACACCGCGAAGCACGGAGCCAGCCACTTAGCGGCATCGGTGATCGGGCATCGGCGCACAGTGGGTCGAGTCGATTCGAGAGGTCGGACATGCAATTTTTGACTAAAACTGCAGATTTTGATGTTTAATTCGTCATATTTCAAACTTCAAGGGGTGATTTTAATGGAAAATTTCACGAAAAAACCAATAGAACCACTTTTACCACCTCAAAGTTCTGTATAAACAGAGTAATAAGTGTTTAAAGTTTCCAAATTTTGTCCGACCTCTCCTATTGACCCGATCCACTGTGCGGCGTTGGCTTCTCGCTTGACCCCTTCATCTGCCCTGGCTTTGGGCCGCCCGCACCCTAAACCCCCACGCCCCCACTGCCCCTACCCCCATCCCGCGGGACAGAGACTCGCGCTTCAATTACGCGAGTAAACCGACTCCCGATCAGGTAACCTTTTCCGACTTGCCGCCGCCGCTCCGTCCCCGTAGCCGTCGCTCGGATCGCTTGAATCGCTTCCATGAACCTGCTGCGTAACGCCGGGCTTTCTCCGACTCGATTGACCGGCCTATCTCCTTCGCCGTCGGTAACGTAACGGACTCCTGACCGTCCGACAACTCTATCACACTCAAATCCATGTGTAAGCGCGAAAATCCCAATCTGCATAGTCGGCCATGAACCCATGATAGGCATGGTGAACAAATTCCCTTGTCCAGCAAATTCAATGAGTCAGGAAACATTAAACATCTCGGAGACTTAAACGCAGCGGTAGAAAAGTAAACCAATTCATGACTTGACTGCCGAATCGTCCAGTCCAGTCGGCCATGATAGCCACGGCGAAAAAATTTCCTTGTCTAGCACATCTAATGAGTCAAACGTTGAATAGCTTGGAGACTTAAACGCAGCGATAGAAAAGTAACACTGGAAAAAAAACACATTGGATCTGGAGTCCAGACTCTTGAAAACATTGACAAGAAAAAATACTCTTGATTCAATCGGATTTTTGCTTGAATCAAAACGAAATCCGCTTAAATTAAGAGGCTTGGTTCTTGATTTAAGCTGGATTCTGATTGAATCAAGAGTACTTTTCCTTGTCGATGTTTTAAAGAGTCTGGACTCTAGATCCAATATGTTTTTTATTCTCAGTGTATCGACAAACAGGAGACAAGAGCCGCAATTTGACTGGGTCATTTGAGTTGGTCACAGAATCGTGTTTAGATGCTAGGTCAGCTAAAAATAATAAGATCCGTCCAAACAGCAACTTTCCATGTACAATATCAACCGAGATATCGCCCTTTAAAAAGTGGGTTTTTGACGTCATCCACCGCGAAAGTGACACCCTTGGTTCAAACACACCGAACAGTCATGAAATTTTGTTTTTCCAACTTGAAACATAACACTGGGTGTCATGAAATGGTGTCTCTAATAATATTCATATTTTCTCTGACTATAGTCTCTTTGAAAAAAGATGTCAACGTGTCTCGTAAAAATTGGACGAACACGAGGAGATACATCCTGCTTTTCTGCGCCATGCTACTTTCCTACTACTGCGTTTAAGTCTCTGATGGTATTCACATTCTCTCTAACTCCAGTCTTTATGAAAAACCGTTTCCAACGTGCACAAGATGATAACTCCCGTCTGGCCGCTTCGGCTAATTGCTTACTCCCGCGTTTAAGTCTCTTATAGTATTCATATATTGTCACTGACTCTAGCTTCTTTGAAAAACCGATCCCAACGTATCTCATCAAAAATTTTTATCCACCAGATGATAAATCCTGTGTAAGCGTAAAGAGGTGGATGATTACTGCCACCCCCCCCCCCTCGTTCCTCGCAATTTTTTAGCGGTGGTGTAGTCTTCTCAAAATTGATTGTTGAAATTTTGGAAAGCGAGTTCTTTCATCCCAACAGTGCTCATCTTCTTCGGAGAACTTAAAACGCACCTACATAGAAAACAGCTGAGCGCTTCTCAAATATGAACGTATCAGAAATTTTTCGATTGTTTTAAACTTAAAGCAAAACAATTTCTGTCCACCGATTTGAAATTATGTTGAAGGTTTATTTTTCGATACATGTAAATGAATAGAGAACCTACGTGCATAGGCAAATCTAGACCCGTTGAACTCTGGGGGGGGGGGGGGGGGAAGATTTGGGTGCTTCCCCGAGAAACTTTTCGAAATTTTAAAGAATCTAATAAGCAGTTTGAGACAATTTTGGCATGAATAAGAACCCAATTTATGCGTCCCTCATTCTTCTCTTTATTCTCCTACCCATGTGTTTTTTCTTTCTTCCCTTTTTATTCTTCGTTTTTGTGCTGGTAAACAAGAGAAAACGCATACGCCCCCCCCCCCCCCTCCTGGATTCGCCCGTGCCTACGTGATCTCACAAACTGTTGTGTTAAAATTCTTTCCTTGACGGAGCATCAGCCTGTTTTCGTGGCATTTATCCTCACATTTCTTCAAGGAATCAGGAACTAGCTCAAGCTCCTATTTATAGCGCTTGTTTTCATTCGTTCCATCAAGTGCGTCAGGGTGCAAAGCCGTTCGTTCACACCGAGCGACAATGCAGCCACTGCAAATGACTAATCCTTGCCAGGGAAATCTTAATTGCACAGTTATCTAACGGGCCCCCAGAGTGTTGACACGCCACGACTACTGGTTACGACTAACACACATATCAGCAGGTTTAAACTTTTTACCTCTCTTTTTTTTCCCCGAGTAAGCTCTTTATGAAATAATTCCCGTCAACACTTTTACTGCGCAATACGAAATAATTTAATGCAAGCTATTAAGTATGACCTTGAGAGCGAACAGAAAGTAGCTTCATAGATGAGGGGGAGTAGAAGAGAGCGCTTAGTTCGTGCAAAATGCATGTTTGTGCCAACGGTAAAAACCGTCGTCCGACATTCTAAGTTGACTCAAGGAAGCTCAACTTCTTCTGCCCTGATTAGAGTGAAAGCAATTATGGGCCGACTGTCGTCGGCAAATTCCGATCTAATTGCAGTACCAAGCATGCGTCATGCACCCAGCTCAATACTCTGAGACCTTTGTTCACTTTTTAAAATCCACTCATGGACGTTATCCAGTATAAGGAAGAGAGGTTGAAGGGGAGGCAGGGAAAAAGACAAGAAGGAAAAAAACTTTTATAATTATAGATTGCTCACTATTGACAGGAACTTTTAAAAATAGAATTTAGATAATGGGCCTGTTGCAAACTTTTGCTAGAGAAAAAATAAGAGTTGTTTCTTATAGATAATGCCTCAAAAATCACGATGAGCGCATCGGCAAAGTCTGAAATGCACTCATAACTTCACAATCTGCGTAAGAAATTTGCGTTTTTTTAAGCTTCCCGCTTCAAAAACGATACTACGGCACAGGTGAACATTTTGTTAGAGGAGTCGCTCCGTCGTCGGCGATATTCATCATGGCCGACGCTTGCGCGCAGTTCCGCGCGTAATTCGAGGAGAGTTCAAGGTCAATCAATTCGGGCGTGGAAAATATGAACGTTAACACGCCGATTGTTATCTGGTCTAATTCAGTTCAGGTGTTATCTCGTCCCATCACACGTGTTTTGGCGGATTGACGTCGGCCATGATGAGTATTGCCGACGATGGAACGACTCCTCTTACAAAATGTTCACCTGTGCCGTAGTATCGTTTTTGAAGCGGGAAGCTCAAAAAACCGCAAATTTCTTACGCAGACTGTGAAGTTATGAGTGCATTTCAGACTTTGCCGATGCGCTCATCGTAATTTTTGAGGCATTATCTATAAGAAACAACTCTTATTTTTACTCTAGCAAAAGTTTGCAACAGGCCCATTACTTGACTGCATAACACAGTGGAACTTCCCTTATCTGAGGCGCGAAGCGCTTCGTGGAGTTGGACCGCGATGTGGTTAGGGGGCGTTCCCCTGGGTTTCAAATAGCTTTAAAAAAGATCGATCCATTTTAATATGTAGGATGGCTCGCGTGAGTTTCAAAATAATATTTATTCAAATTATGGTGTACATGTGAAGATGCTCGTATAGAAACTTGTAAACTTTAAAATTCGTTTCCGAAGTTTGAAGCTAAGGGTGTCATGACTCTTGAACTCGGTGGGAATTTGTGTAAACCCTATACGGTGAAACAAAGTTCTCTCAATCAGAAGAGGGTAATTTTCATCGTTTTGGGTAATTGGAATGATACTGCTCGTTTTAGCAAAGCGCATTTTTACTCTTATTTATCCTCTTTCTCTTTTAAATATTTTCCAGAAATTTTACCTGCCTCGCGATCGGACGGGTGATTGATTTTAAATCTAGCCTAGAGTTAGTTATAATTGAGTTGCTTAAACTGAGTATAATATTTAAAAAAAATAATAATAATAATAACAGAAAAGATTTCCCTCTTTCAAAATAGACGCTCAAAATAATTTGTCACTTGGTGTGGAATACCATTAAGAAGAAAACATCAACATCGACAGGGCCGAATTTACTTACTTGCCGCCCATGGGCCTTCTGTATTTTGCCACCCCCTTCTCATTCGTTTTGAAACATCAATAAAAACCATCAAGTAAACGTGCCGGAGGGGGGAGGCGTATAAGACGCGTTTACTCGTGTTGGTCACATTATTTTTGCGAAAGCCCTGTCAACACTACTTGCAAAAGTTCACGGAACTTGGCGCGAAAGTTAAGTTCCGTAAACCTATCTCTGTATGGACAAGGCCCTCCATTTTTGAGAAATGAACCAAAAAATCATGAAAGAACAAACATAAATGTGGTTTAATAATTTTAACTTCCGCCGCCGCGCCGCGCTGATCGCACTGTGTTTGGCGCAATGCGTGAAGTATTCATGCAGTCTTGTAGGCGCTATGCGTTTCACGCTGCCCGCTGCTGACCGCAGCGACCGCACTGTCTTTGGCGCAATGCGTAAAGTATTCATGCAGTCTTGTAGGCGCTAATATGTCTTACATGCCGACCGCCGCGCGCCGCGCCGCGCCGAGGGTTTCTCCTTTTCATCTCATCACGTTCTCGTCATCATTGCTCTCTGCGCCGCGCCGTTCCAGGCCAAATTCCGTGTTCGGTTTCTCTCTGAGTCTTAACTCGACTAATTAAAGGTGCTGTCTATTGTATCACAGAAAGATGACAAAATTAGAGATACACTCTCAGGAAATGAGGAATTCTGTCATTTTTTCTCGTTCGTATTTTTTTTTTCTGAATCCGATTTTTCTTTATAGCTACATTTAAAAAAATTGCAAAATTTGCCGCAATGGGCCGCGGCCCATGTGGCCACCCCCTTGATCCGGCCCTGAACATCGAAAAGTATTGCTGAGTCGGCACCTATTTTTCCGACAATGCTGACAACACTCTCGTTACTCGTTGCATAGAGGACTTTAAGCCCTTCAGCAATGCCGGCAAAAGAATCCAAAACTAGCCTGTCACAGTAACTCACCGTCGAGCCATTCCTAAAAATAACACTCCGAGGACGGCGTGCAAAAGTAAAAGGAAATATTTGAAATTTCGCCGAAGGACGTAGTGGAGACCCCTCAGATAAAGATCAGACCCGCTCCGTGCACCGAGATCAGCAAGTGCTAATAAACAAGTGTTGAAGTGTCGGTGGAGGATGCAGACGGACGTAGAGCGACAATATAGTCACCAGGGTATTTGAATATAACCATAAAGAAGAAGTATCCAAATCACTGGTCCACCGTGCTAAGGAAAACCGCCGTATGAACCCACAGGTGTTGCCAAATTTCCTTTGGTTACTCGCGAATTTTTGGGGAAATTAGTCAATATTTTTCCTTCAATTTTTCAGATACTTTTATTCGGAATTTCACCTCGACTTCCTGAAAATTTCAAAGGAAAATATCCACAGTGTCCCTCGAAAATAAACATTTTAACGAAGGGAAGTTGGCAACTCTCGAATGCCCATACGACGTTTTTCCTTTACACGGCAGTATTAGGGTCGTCACTACTGTCATGCTGATCACCGTTTGATGATCATCGCAGGTTATTTCCCGATGACCACAATCAGTGATACCCACAGCCCCATCAGAAGTTGGATTTAATCTCGTCGAGTCGAAGCCGAAAACCGCGTATGGAAACGGGATGTCTGTTGGGAGTTACGAGGTTCTTGGTTACACGGGAAGGTGAGGGGACAAGACCGGCCGGCGGGCTGTGGGCGCGAGAACTATAAATCCGCCGAAGAAATAGTCACGATGGTGAGATAACGTCGTAAAATTTCATGTTTTGTGTGCGCCCTCTACCTAAGCGGAAAATATCTCCGTGCGCGCCGGTTTGTTTTCCCTCATTTCTCGCCGTGGATCTCGCTCGGGTGACATTATTTGTTGTCTTGTTAGGTCGCGGGTCTCGTAGACCACAGACCCAGATCCGAGTTCGATCCCCGGCTCGCGTGATCCGGCGTAATAAGTATTGTAGTTCGATAAATCGAATTGCGACACCACTTCTCCGATAGGGAATTAATCGAGGGAATTATCGGTGGGTCTCGTACTACGCAAGCTTACTCGATATCCCTTCACGGCACGGCACCTGACGACCTGACGTCTTCCACGGGGTTGCCCGATCGGCCTGGAAAAATGTCGTTTCCCGAACGTTGCCCTGCCAAGACGGAGCACTTTTTTCCTTATTTTGATCGAATAACGTAATTACCGTATGCCGAACTACAATTTCTGGCTCAGTTCAGAAACAACGTATGCACCAATGCACCATCAGTTTTCCAATGTACGTAAGTGTTTTACGGATGACCCAGAAATTGTATAGTTCCCTATTCTGCCGTGCTAAGGAACCGTGCTAGGATTCGTTAAGGAAGAACGCCGTATGAACATTCAAGAGTTGCCAAAATTTCCTAAATAAAATATGTATTTTTGACAACATTCATGCACATTTATCTTTGAAATTTTCAGATATTTTAGATTAAAGTGCGTACGAAATCGTCTAAAAATTTTGGGAAATAATATTCACAATTTTCCCAGAAAATTAGGTTTTTATTGGAAGAAACTTGGCAACGTCTGAAGGTTCACACGGCGTTCTTCCTTAGCACGGCAGTATTGCGAAATGAAGTCCACATGAGGATAGTATCCACTAACAGTGCACCGTTTCACACTTATATTCTAGTCAGCTCTTCCTCAAAGCCAAAAAGGGGAAACTCTAGTTATACAGTTAAATATGGCATAATTTTCGCCTAAAAGTTGTATTATTACTAAAAAGCTGCTGAGTGTTTTCAACTGAAAATTTACTAAATTTTTCCTTTGACTATACACGTACAAGTCAGACTCGTTTTGCTGTTACACTCTAGAAAAAAAATTGGATTTTTTTAGTCAAGTTTGCAACCTTGGATGAAGTTACGTTCCTTAGTCTGGTAGAAGCCGAAATATACATATTCTGCCGTGCTTAGAAAAACGTCATATGAACCTACGAGAGTTGCCAAATTTCCTCCTGTAAAATGTTAAATTTTGAGGAGAGTCATAAATATTCCTTTTTGAGATTTTCAGATAAGTTAGATCTGAATGTGAATAAAATTCTCCGAAAAATTAGAGGAAAAATACCCGCAGATACTCCTGAAAATTCATGTTTTATCGAAGGAAATTTGGCGACGTCTAAAGGCTAATGCGCTGTTCTTCTTTAGCACGGCAGAATTGCTCTGCTAAGGTTGTACATAGCAGACAGCATTGCACTTGTCCTCATATAATTCAACGTGTAATATGCGCATTTATCGACCATAATAATATGCCGACAAAATCCACCGGCCTTGATCCTCCAGAAGCCTGTGATGTCAAAAAACCCGGAAACCTCTTTTGCTCCTAAATTTGATGCCAAAAATTAATGATGATTTACCTGCAAGGATCCAGGAGTCGGGTGTTTTGATGGTTAAATCATTACTGGTCGCAGTAAAAGGTAATGTAATCAAGATGAACGCAAAGTTCCTGTCTTTAATATTGATGAATGTATTGCAATTGAAAATAAAATAATAATAATGTTCGATCAGATGACTTTTCAACGTGTTTGTCTCACCAAAGGCGCATTTAGATGGGTCATCACTCATCAGGTTCAGTGGTGAAGCGTGAATGATCAATTATCGATATTTCCCCATTTGAAACTATGGTAAAAGATCGATTGTTAAGGTGTTCGTTGCTAACACACTGTTTATCGATCCTTTTCCATAGGTTCAAGTAGCAGATCACTCAATTTATCGCAAAACACGTCACTTGTTTATTTTTCTACTAATAATTTTGTTGTTTATTTTCCTACTCTTGCGTTTAAGTTTCAAGCTTTCCTGTCTGTTTTCCGACTCATTAAAGGAGGTGTTTCACATGGTTATCATGGCACACTGAACTGGTCGATTAGAGAGTTGCCACTTCGTGAAATGGTATACTCTTCTACCACTGCGTTTAAGTCTCCCAGCTTTCTTTTGTTTCCAACTCATTTAAGTGTGTGTTCATAGGCGTAACTAGGTCATTTTGCTGGGGAGGGGGGGTCCGCTCCCCCCGGAAAATTTTAGAAATATTAACTCTATTTGAGCGCATCTAGAGGCACTTGTGGCGCTAATCTCCCTTCAATTTCTGCCTAAAAATCACCCAGTTTTATGAATTTTAAGGTTAAAATCCTTTGAAATGTCTGCATTCAACAGGTTATTCTATTTACAGGCATCCTCTCACGGGCCACGGCGACAGAGACTTACTGTTGAAGAAGGTGTTTTTGCACCATCAAGAATTTCTGGGGGGGCCAGATGATACTATTTCCAATTCTGGGGATGCAGGCCCCCCTGCCCCCCCTTTCTACGCCTCTGTGCATCTCGGTGAAATAATAAAAACAAATCAACTGTTTCGTACGCACTTCATTTAAGATGGCAACAACGCGGCAGTGTTGCACCAGCTCTGGCCGCCCGACTCGTCTGGAAAGCCGGGTTTTCCTCCAACTGGCGCAGCGCACGGCGATCGCGTCAAAAACGCGGTTCTTGGCGCGAATGGCGCGGCTCTGTTCTCCTCGGAATCTGTCACAGGCGTCGTGCGCTGAGTACAGCGTCGGCTCTTTCACACTGTTTTTCGTGTTTTTCGATATCAGTGTGGCGTCTATCGTATTAGTGATTTTTAGATTGAATTAATCCAGATAACAATTTAATGAATGAAATATCCAGTCTTACGAGGTTTGCCTAGCTTTGCAGCGAT
Organism: Bemisia tabaci; assembly: GCF_918797505.1. Taxonomy (NCBI): domain Eukaryota; kingdom Metazoa; phylum Arthropoda; class Insecta; order Hemiptera; family Aleyrodidae; genus Bemisia; species Bemisia tabaci. Next base: position 21,940,621 of record NC_092799.1, on the reverse strand, counting down.
GAGAACCCACACTTTTTCTCTCTTTATGTTGTTCTTGTATTCCGGGCATTTGGGGTTGAAAAGTAATGGGTGCTTTCCAATTTCATTAAGAAACACCTCATCCTCTACAGGCGTGAAGGTAACTTCGGTTGAAGTCATAGTGCAAACAATCAATCAAAATAAAAATTCACGTCTGCTCTTCAGCAAAAACAATAGAACACTGGAATGTGATCATCTGTGATTCGCACTTGGCGTCCAGACAGGACATCCAACAAGGTTTCCAGACAGGACATCGAACGAGGTTTCATCCCGTCGGACCGCGGCTCCTTGCGCCGCGCCAGAGGACGCAGCACCGGTCCCGGACCGGTGCTGCGTCTTTGAGCGCAAGCGTTGGCTCGGTGACGCTTGGCGCTCATCGCGCGCTGTCATTTCGGAGGGAACCGGAAGCATTTGATTTCATGTCTAGCAGTGCAGCGCCGCGCCCAAAACCGCCGTCGCCGTTGCGCGCGCCCTCGCGCTAGTTGGAGGAAAACCCGGCTGAAGACAAGCGGCGTGGCGCGGCGCGGCGCCCGCCGCCGCCGCATTCCTGCTGCGCCTCAACAACCTTGGATACATCACACCGTACATAACTGTCAAATGTCAATGATCTTAACGGCCCTCTTCAAAAACTAAATAATGAAAATAATACAGCTATTAATAAAGTAAGAACCAACCTGATCTGAATTCGCTTTTTTTCTCTTCTTGTTTTCTCCTTTCCTACTTTTCTCGGAGCAGGGATCAAGTGATATTTATGCGTGTTGGAACGATTGACCGATTACGGAGTGAGCGACTAAGAGTTCGGGCGAGCTGACCGAGCCATTACCGTAAATATTAGTGGCTGTAAACTGACCATTTCTATGTGGGAACGACTACCAACCTCTAATTATTCCAAAAATCCACAGCAATCGCAACACGGGCATCTATTTGGCCTCGATGCCTTATCGTGCAGGAATATATACTACTCGTCGGTTTGGATGAAACTTTTTGGACACCTCATTTCATGATGGTACACAGGGGGATCCAGGGGAGGCGTAGGGGACGCACCCCTCCCCCCCTTCCACCGTTTGCATGACAAAAGAAGGAGGAGGGAAGGAAGGAAGGAAGGAAGTAAGGAAGGAAGGAAGGAAGGAAGGAAGGAAGGAAGGAACGGAGAAAAGAAGAAGGAAGGATGCCTAGATTTGGTAAATACTCATGGCGAAATTGACTCAAACTGCATATTAGATGCTTTAAATTTTGAAAATTTTCTGAAGGGGGCACCAGACACCCCTTACGCCCCCCACTCGAAATTTCTGGATTCGCCTATGTAATTATAATCTATTTGCTTTAGTATAGACTGTGATAAAGCAGTAATGATTTTTACTGCAGATATCATACGTATCTTATCATGTAAAATGTAGGAAAATTATTTTAAAAGATTGTAGTCGTAGGTAATAATATTCGTTTTTTTTAAAGTGGTGCCCTAGCAACTTTGACCAATCACATACCTCTGTTGTTAGGTTACAGGGTTAGGGTTTGTTACTAAAAAAATAACAGATTTGGAAGCTTGCGATAGGAATAATATGAGGAATGAATTTTTGGGGGATAAAAGGTTGCAAAGATACATTTTGATCTCAAGAACTACCTATTCAGCTCACATTAAATAGTTTGAAATTTGTATACGTCAACAAACTTAATGTAATTTTTCGGTTATTTTTTTTTTATTTTTTTTTATTTTTTTATTTTTTTTTTATTTATTTTTTTTTTTTTTTTTTTTTTTTTTTTTTTTTTCTTTTCTCCCGAAATAACGATAGGTGTGGTGTTACCCAGGGCCGAATTAACCTATTTTTGCCGCCTGTGGGTCGCCTATATTTTGCCGCCCCCTTCTTATTTGTTTTGAATCATCAATAAATAACCATCAAGTGAACGTGCCAGAGGGAGAGGGGTGCGTAAGACGCGTCTACTCGTGTTGGACACATTTTTTGCGAAAGCCCTGTCAACACTACCAGCAAAAATTCACGGAACTTGGCGCGAAAGTTAAGTTCCGTAAACCTATCTCTGTGTGGACAAGGCCTTCCATTTATAAGAAATGAACGAGAGAATTATGAAAGAACATACATGAATGTGGTTTAATAATTTTAACTTCCACCGCCGCGTCGCCGTCGTCGCGCTGATCGCACTATGTTTGACGCAATGCTTGAAGTATCCCTACAGTCTTGTAGGCTCTATGCGTTTCATGCCGACCGCTGCTGACCTGACCGCACTCCTTGTGGCGCAATGCGTGAAGTATTCGTGGAGTCTCGTAGGCGCTAATATGTGTTTCATGCTGACCGGCGCGCCAAGGGCTTCTCCTTTTCATCTCAAGTCTTCGTCCTCTTTGCTCTCTCTAGGCAGAATTGCGTGTTTGCTTTTTCTCATAACTCGACTAATTAAAGATGCTGTCTCTCGTGTCACCGCAAAACGACAAAATTAGAAATTACCATACTCTCAGGAAATGAAAGATTTTGTCGCTTTTTTGTTTGTAATTTTTTTTTATACCTACTTTTTAAAAAAATGCAAAATTTGCCGCTCCCTCAATTTGCCGCCATGGGCCGCGGCCCAGGTGTTACCTACCTTTTTAAAATGCATGAGGGTTTTATTCTGAACCAAAAAGAAGGGGCCTTTTTCACGCCTCAAGCAAAATTTGAACGTGTTTTGGCAAGTAACAGTTCCCTTTTTCTACCTTTTTGATCTCCTCTCTTTTTTGGAAAAAACAGTTTTAAAAAAATCGAGTCATTCTTTTTGTAAAAGGGGCTTGAGACGAGCAACACCACGATCTTTTAGTTTAATTAATCGACTGCAACTCGGTAATTTTACCATTTTTTAATGTTTTTTTTTTTTTTTTTTTTTTTTTTTTTTAGAAATCCCGACCTTCTTCGGAGGATATGATCTCGATCGACAAATTATCAAAAATCTAGCGTCGATTTGATCGACATAAATCGATCGAAAAGTTAATACGTGCCACCGACCAACTTGATTCGATCGACAACCGCAAGCCGATCTACAAACCCGTGAATCGATAGAATTTTGTCGATCGGTTCACGTTTTCATTTTTCGATCGATTCAAGTCGATCGAATCGACAGCGGTTTTTCGATAATTTTTCGATCGATTCATCCAGATCGAATCCTCGCCCTCTAACTCGTTCCGTATAAATTCGGCAGCGCAGCTCGTCAAATTCCGGACGGACAATCACGACGTTATGCGAGCGTGATCATTTGAGAGGAGTGAGCTGCAGTATGACCATTATCATCGGCGATGCCAAGTCGACAGGGATGCCGCGGCGGATTTACGATGCAAATTCGCCGACGGTCTCGGGATAAAACGTGGCAACCGTAATTGGCATCGTCAGCATCGCGTCGCCCCCGATGCCCAAATGCTCACACTAACGACCAATTCATTAGTAAACGCGGCAATTCTCTCGTAACTTACTCCGAGCCGGGAGGATGGAAAAATTGAATTAAAATCTCGAAGCAATATCAATACATTCAAGGCCCCCAAATCCCATCTTTATGCCGCTCAGCCGGCCGCCTTGCCGGTTTTCGCCGCACTGAAAAAAACTCCGGCCGAGGAAGCCGTATACTTACGGGCTACACTGGAAAAAGAATACATTGGATCTAGAGTCCAGACTCTTGAAAACATCAACAAGAAAAAGTACTCTTGATTCAATCAGAATCTAGCTTGAATCAAGAACCAAGCCTCTTAATTTAAGCGGATTTCGTTTTGATTCAAGCAAAAATCCAATTGAATCAAGAGTATTTTTCCTTGTCAATGTTTTCAAGAGTCTGGACTCTAGATCCAATGTGTTCTTTTTTTTTTTTTTTTTTTTTTTTTTTTTTTTTTTTTTTTTTTTTTTTTTTTCCAGTGTTACTTTTCTATCGCTGCGTTTAAGTCTCCAAGGTAATTAACGTTAGACTCATTGAATGTGCTAGACAAGGAATTTTTTTCACCGTGGCTATCATGGCCAACTGGACTGGATGGTTTGGCAGCCATGTCATGAATTGGTTTACTTTTCTACCGCTGCGTTTAAGTCTCTAAGATATTTAATGTTTCCTGACTCATTGAATTTGCTGGACAAGGGAATTTGTTAACCATGCCTATCGTGGCCGACCGTGCAGATTGGGATTTTCGCGCTATGGAATGGTTTATTTCCATCAATCATCATTGGTGAATATTATTGTTCACCTCCAAACTTGAATTTTACCTAGCTCGATTTTGCTTATATTGTTAATCAGGGGTCCCTAAAATATATTGTTTCGGAGAAATATTCTAGTGGTTAAAACACCAGCGCGCTGATTTTTTAAATTGATAGATAAAGTGATATAAAAAGAATTTATCGGGAACATGGAGCGATCCTTTTGGTTGAAACGGGTATGGTTGTTTGTAGATTAAGGAGGTAATCCATAGACTAACTAATGGGCCTTTTGTGAGTAGCCGTGGCTTACTCTATATTACTTACCTGCTTTGTCTATTGCAATCACCCACTTCCATTGATAGGATCGCTCCATCCTCCTTTTTTCTTTTTTATCTATCACTTGCAGTCTATCAATTTCAAGAATCAGCCTATACAGACTGCAAGAGCGTACCCTATGGACCAAAATTAGAACGTAATCTAATGTTCAAAAAGGTTCACCGCGTTAATTGGCATCCATCGCTGTAGTGACACCCTTGGTGTCTTCCACCTTGCCTTCATCCAAGTTTCACGTTGAGTAACCGGTGGAATCTGTGTCTCCCTGACTAATAAAAGCAAGGTGGAAGAAACCGAGGGTGTCATCCCCGTGGTGGATGACGACATTAAACGAATTATTCAAAACGCGATACCAGGTTAATATTGAACGTAAAAAGCTGCTGTTTGGACGGCTCTTATTATTTTTGACTGATCCACAAGACTCAAACATCAAGACACGATTATCTGACCAATGCAACTGGCCCATTGGAAATTGATTCAGTCTTCATTGTGAAAACTGCGGGTCACGACAAACCGAACACTGAAATAACAGACAAGACTCCTAGCCTAGATGATGCTAGCGATAGATGCTACAACCACTTTTCTGGCTGACTCGACCATTCCGCTGACTACACTGGGAAAAAAAAACACATTGGATCTAGGATCCAGACTCTTGAAAAGATTGACAAGAAGAAGGACTCTTGATTCAATCAGATTTAAGCTTAAATCAAAAAGAAATCCGCTCAAATTAAGAGGCCAAGTTCTTGATTTAACCTTAAATCTGATTGAATCAAGAGTATTTTTCCTTGTCGATGTTTTTAAGAGTCTAGACTCCAGATCCAATGTGTTTTTTTCTTCCAGTGTAGTGCAACCACACTACTCCTGGCGCACGTCAAAATCATCCATAAGTATAGTTGAAATGGTCATGCTTTTTTTTTCTTTTTACATTTTAACAAACATAGACTTAATTTAGATATTTTCAGTCACAGCTTTACAGTAAGTTGGCTGCGGGAGAGATGCTCATTCAGTCGTGGGTTCCGTTAGCTAAGGGGAATAAGTGCATACAATTATTTGATTACTTAGATTATTTCTCTTCCTTGCGTATTTTTATCAACTCTAAAAATCTAGGCTCATCTATTTTCTTCAAATTTCACCAGTTTCAAGAGATGACGATTCAGCTTGACTCCTTAAAAAAATAGGCTCGCTAAGCGTTGCCTCAGATTAAATAGATTCTACTTCCTCCAATGTAAAACGTGCCCTTTGCTTCAGACTATACATGGCCCAAATTTTTAGATCCACAGGGAACATTCTCGCCTTCCAAATTCTATTAATTTTTTGTACTTCGAGAATCTAAATGCACGTAAGGATTTCTCAAGGGAGTTTCATGACAGAGCGGATAAAGGCACGACTTGAAATTTTGAAAATTAAACGTTTAAACCGCAAAAAATCGTATTAATCTAAGTTTGGCAACCTTTAGAACAGGTCAGACAAACCGGAAAAAAGGCCATTGCAATCAATCAGTGTTAAAGTTGGACAAGAATGCGCTTTTTTCCTCTTCATACCAGTAGTTGAATAAGTCAAAGACCGATGTTTTTTTCCGTAAGAGCCATTGTGAGTCTTCCCCCAATTTATTGGAGTTATAGCCTCCTGTTAGTGCTACTCGAGGCACCTCGCCGACGTAAAGTGTCATTTTATCATTTTACTTTTTTATTTCTACACTCTTTTTCGACATGTCCGTTCCCACTCATCTTGCTAATGTCACAGGCTATGAATATTTTCTCCGATCATTTTATTCCGGTAATAAAAGCGGCCAATTTGATTTTATAACCGTTCCGGATCGATTCGGAGCTTGATCGTAGCTTTTAAAAAGTGACAACTTTCCTCGTAACTAATTCGAAACTGCATCCACTTGCTGGAAGCCGGAACACACATATCCATTCTATTGAAATTATTATTGATATTTGTTATTCGTTGGATCCTATTCTCAGCACTTTATAAATGATTATTTTGATTGTGACTGAAGTCGGACCCGGCTCTTCAATTTAATGACTTGCACCTCAGGCTTTATATTTAAACTTTTTCTCGCTATCTTAATTATAGAATAATTTCAGATAAGCTTCCCCCGGATCATTTTAAATACGTCGTATAAACATAAGCTATTGAACACATAACCGATCTACTCTCAAACTTTTAGCTTTTAATAGCAATGCACTATGCACAGCTATGAAAAGATACTTTTTAAAATAAAATTTTATCTCGGAATTACATCAAATATTTCCTTTTTTACACTCTAAAAACTATGCAAGTTTTAAATGACACCAAAACCTTAGTTTGAGTGGAGTATCGGGAATGGCATTTTGTGGGATTATCCACAAATACATAAAATTTAAAAATTAATTTTATTTTCATACTTGAGACCGCACAACTGAAATAATTTGTGTGCAACAACAGTTCAAATTGGAACATGTAAGCTCAAAAATTGAAAAAATTATGTTGTATGTAAAGTTCCTTTGGCGTAGAGTATCTAAATAGGAAGAGTATGGAAATGTCGAAAAATGGAGTTCTTATATAGAGTCCAAAAAGACAGTCAACCCTTGAAAACAAAAAATGTCATTGCCAATCTCCAGATTTCAATATCAAACCCATGCAAAAGACTCAAAATGTTCATAGATGAGCGTTTTCCCGCAAAAATGAGTACATTTATGCAAAAAATAGGTCAATTGCGTGCTTTACCAACGAGGGTCGTTAAAATTGTGATAATAAATCTCTCTGGATAATTTGAACTTTTCGATTAGCTTTCCTTTTGGGTCCTAAGAGCTCCATCACCTAACCTCAAAATTACCATGTGCATACTCACCCAGAGACAAGAGACCCTCCGCTGGCCTCTTGGCGACAGGTGGAAGCTTTTACTTTAGGGGATTCAACAGGTCCTTATCGACGGTGTAAGTCGGCAATCACATAACTCGGTTTGCGACGTCGCAGACTTCCTGTCATACTTTATTTTCTAAACAGAAAACTACTCGACGACAATTCTTTAAAACTGCCGTGATTTTTCTTCTCTGTGCAAAGAAAATTCTGCAAAAATTTCAAGGTATGATATCAGTTTGTTTTCCTCTAAAAAAATAACATAGAGGCGGAGATTTTCAGATACCGCAAACGAGTTATGTGATTGCCGACTTACACCGTCGTTATGGACAATTATAAGGGAGCAACGCTCATCACCCTAATTTCGGCTGTTGACCCACCTAAACGGTGGATGATGAGCTTCGGGTGACGTCATAAGCCCAAATAAGTTTCCCACGGCCGTCGGCGTAATAACTTCGACCATTTTCGACTTGTTTGCAAAACGAAACTGCCAACACGTTGTTAAACATCAACCATGTAGGTAAGTCAACAGTAGAGTGCTGAAGTCCCGAAAGTAAAAGCTTCCACCATGGCCAAGATACTAGTGGAGGGTCTGTTGTCTCTGTACTCACCCTATTTAGGTACTCTAATTTTGCCCATTCCGGTATACGGATGATTGCAATGCGAAGTCCCAAAAAGATATCGTCCCTACCCGACGATGACCGGCAAAGCCGGGAGCTTGCGGAGCACCCTGTGTCGCGACGTAACGGGTCGCTCAAGCCCCACTGCTGCGGTACTCGTGTCCATGTCCGGGATAGGGTTACGACCGAAGATAAGCGGGAGGGGGCGGCGGGGTTGGCAGCGGGGGAGTGAAGAGAAATGAAGACGTTTCAAAGGCGTCAAGGAGATGGAGCTGATCGGGCTCATCGGGGCGATCGCGATGGGGGTCGGCCGGGGGACCGGGCCCCACATGTCCACTCGGGTGGTTGACACGCCGTGCTCGCCACTCCGTGCGCCCGCTGAAAAATTGCTCGTTACCCGGGGTTTTCTCTCCGCGCGAGTGTCAACCGAGCCGCGAGCACGTCAATATCCACCCGCCAACTCCCCGCGAGGCCGATGACAACTGGGAGCAACGTTGTCGGCTCCTAGGCTTCCGGGTGGTGGTCACACTGAAACAAAAATCTCGGTGTGTTTACCAAGAAAAGGGTAAAATTACCAAGAATTCAGGGTTCTATTCTATTCTAATTCAGGTGATCTAGAAGCGGGAAGGTTGGACCAAATCATGTTTGTCTCCAGGTAAGACAGTATCGTATCATATCTGAAACTCGTTCATGTTGCGTTGCCTATTAATCCTTGTTTAAAATAACTCCAGTCAGTTTGAGCAAAAAAGTATCAAATACGAGGATTCTGAGATACTAAGCTTGGATTTCAATGAAAAAAAAATCTCGGTGTATTTACTATGTAAAGGGTAAAATTACCAAGAATTCAGGGTTCTATTTGATCCCAGTTTTTTCTTGGTAAAATTACCATTTATGGAATTGGTAATTTTACCGAGAAATCTCGGTAAAATTATAGAACTTTCTCGGTAATTTTACTGGACCGTGGTAAAAACGCCAATATTTTTTATCGACTGTGGTAGAAGTCACCGAGATAAAATGGCAAAGTTACCGGGAATTGATTACCAATAAAAGTGGTATTCTTTCCTGAAAAAACAGTAAAAATACCGGTTTTTAGGTAAGCTTGCCAGCCTGTCTTGGTAAAATTACCAATAATTGGCAAAAAAAGTGTGAGATGGTAAAGATACCAACGGACCTTGGTAAAAACGCCGAGAATTTTTTTTCAGTGCAGCTTTTGGCACTTTACGGAAACACTCGTCGAGCCATTCGAACCGCGTTTATAAGAAAGGAACTAAGCCACATCAGCTGCTGTCAAATTTAATGGGCAATTTATTTTCTTACAAAAGAACATTTATTAAGATTCCTTTAAAAATTTTAATAAATTCTGTTCGTGCTATGCAGAAAATTCACCGAAATTTGCACAAAAATCCGGAAAATCGATACCATGTGAAAAATGAAATTGCCCTATTAAATTTGGCAGACGTGATTCGTATCTTTTCCGCTTAACGCGGGCCATTTTGGACTGCATTTTACAAAGAACTACAATTTCTGACATATTTATAAAATAGCTTAGAGGCCGTTGAAGTATTACGCAAACACTTACGGGGGAGAGGGGTTTGATCCAGCGTTTCGTTGCGTTACGAGGGGAAAAGGGGGTCAAGCCCCTTGTCAATCAAGCAAACGAATGGTAAAATTTGTCGTATTTTGCCCGCATGGAGTGCAGTTTATACAGAACGACACTAGTTCATCAAATCCTGCCGGTTCCAATTTCGTCTACTTTTCTACCCCTGCGTTTAAGTCTCCAAGTGAATATAAGGTATATGATCGAGTGGCTCTCTTCGGTAGGAGATTCGGTACATTGGACTACATTTTGCAATCAGGAGCTACAGTATTTGGGTCATTTTAAAAACATCCTATATGCTATTAGTTATTCTATACACATAGGTCCCACGGCTCCAGCACTCGGAACCTTCGACCTCTAAGCCCGAACAGGACGGTATGTCTACATGGCCCGTAACTTTTTTTTCCAGTAAGGGATATTCGCGTTCTCAATGTAGTCAGTAGTTTTCAATTAAATATGAAACTCATCAAATTTCAGAGCAAATTCCTTCTTTTTTCATTTTCTCCCTCTTCCTCCTTCTTCCCTTCTTTCTTCCCCTCTCTCTTCCCCTCTTTCTTCCCCTCTTTCTTCCCCTCTTTCTTCCCCTCTTTCTTCCCCTCTTTCTTCCCCTCTTTCTTCCCCTCTTTCTTCCCCTCTTTCTTACCATTTTCTTTTCTTCTTCTCTCCGTTTATCTTACTATTTTTTCTTTTTCTTCTCTTTTCTTCTTCGTCTTCTTCTTTCTCTTTTCGTCTTCTTCTCCTCTTTTCTTTTCTCCGTCTCTTTTTTTCTTCATATCTTTCCTCGTTTCTTCTCCCTCTCCTTCCTCTTTCCTTCTTTCCCTTTCTTTTTTCTTCTCCTTCTCCTTTCTTAAACTACATCTTCCTCTTTTATCTTTCATCTTCTTCTCCTCTCTCAGTTCCGACATTTCCAACAGCTGTACTGCATTGATGGGCGCGAGTTGGCAATGATGCCGAGCTCGCGAGCGGCGGAGCAAACTTGTGCGCAAATCAAGAGGGAAACAATGGAGCGGTGGTTGATAGGTGGATGGGCATCGGGCGACAAGCGATGGGCGATAGGTGATGGGTGATGGGTGATGCGGCCGGGGCATGCGTTCGCGGCGTGCGGCGTGCGGTTAACCGCCCGGCCTGACAACATGCACAACGAGCACTGCACAACCTCACCACTCAGGTTTCCGACACATCGCCGCGGCCGCCTCCGCCGCCTCCACGACGGAAGGAACGGAGCAGGTCGCCGATCTCGGGTCGCCGATTTCTCGGGCTCGAACCCATCGGGAGACCGCGCCGCGACCGCGTACTTGTCAACCCGTTAGACGCACCACCGCAAATCCACCACCATCAACCACCTTCGCGCCGCGCCGCCGCAGTTCACTCAACTTGGTCCTACTTTTTCCTCCGTCCCGTAAAAACCGAGTGACGACCCCAGGGGCGAAACACCTCGCGCAAGTTGGAGCTTCTCAGTGTGAACTTTGCCAGATTTTCTTGAAATACGTCTACACAGAGAGAGCGGGCTGCAGGCTGATTCTTGAAATTGATGGACAAAGGTGTAGACAAAGAAGACAAAAGGGTTACCTACGGAGGGATCCTATTGGTGGAAGCGAGTGGTTGCAATGGACAAAGTAGGTAAGTAATTGCCTAACTAACGGAAACCCATGAGAGACCCTGTAGTTAGTCCATCATATTCTCTCTTCGTCTATAAGAACCACGCATCTCAACCAATAGGATCCCTCCATACTCCTTATGTCTTCTTTATCTATCGCTTTGTCTACCATTTTCAACAATTAGCCCTCTGACATGCTGTTTGGTCCTTTTACATTGCTACACGGAGAATGTGCATGGGACCCGAAGTTGAGGTCATATGGATCTTTGAAGTTTTCGGATCACGCATCCGAAAACTTGAGGTCCAACCGCTGAAGTTCGGGTCAGACTTCTGAAGTACTTAGGTATGTACCGGATACTGTTGTGTGACCCAAACCCTTCGGTATGTACCTAAGTTCCTAAGTACTTCAGATGTCTGATCCGAACTTCGGCAGCTGGACCTCAAGTTTTCGGCGAGACTCAAAAACTTCAGAGATCCATATGACCTCAACTTCGGGTCCCATGCACGAATTTTTTTCCCCGTGTAGCAGTGTAAAATGACCAAACAGCATATCAGAGGGCTGATTGTTGAAATTGGTAGACAAGGCGATAGATAAAGAAGACATAAGGAGTATGGAGCGATCCTATTGGTTGAAATGCGTGGTTCTTATAGACAAAGGGACAATATGATGGACCAACTACAGGGTCTCTCGTGGGTTGCCGTTGGTTAGTCAATTACTTACCTACTTTGTCCATTGCAACCACTCGCTTCCACCAACAGGATCCCTCCGTAGGTAACCCTTTTGTCTTCTCTGTCTATAGCTTTGTCCATCAATTTCAACAATCAGCCTGCAGCTTTTCTGGTATGGTCATGTTAACAGGATGACGGAAGAGAGGCTGCCGAAGAGGATACATGATTGGGTTCCTCTTGGGAGGAGACGAAGGGGACGCCCATTGAAAGGGTGGCGACAGGGGATTTTAGAGGGAAATGGGGGAGTGCCAAATCCCTGAGGAGCTTTGGGAGGATGAAGGAATTTGGCGGCTGGGTGTCGCAAGGCGCCAAAGAGCGCTATGAAAGCGGCTTTTGAGAATGTATATGTTAAAGGAGAGAAGGTAAGGGTCGTACCTATGGTCGTTTCATAAACAGCTGTTTGTCAATCGGAGGCTTCATATTATACGATTCCCATTGCTGATTTGAGAAGTTTAAGTGATATGAGATACACGGCGCAATAGCCCGAATTCGACAATAAGATACAATACAAATACACTAAAAATGAACATAATCAGGACGTTTCTGGGCAATCACATGCGAATAATCACTTGGAGCAAAAACGATTAGTTAAAAAATTAAATTAAGAGAAGGTGCATGCTACTGACTCCATCGTGAAAATCTGAAAGGGCTTTTAACGTAGTATCAAGTTTTCTACGATTTATTCGAGAAAACTATTTGATATACCTTTTTGAGGCAAAAGCTGGGTAAAAGTACAGGAGGGGATTAACGACTAAAGCTAGAACTCCCTTCCCATCCAAAGTTTCTGCCATCAGGTCCTAAAACAGATTCTATGGAGCCACTTTCTATATTCTACCTTAAAAAATACTCTGATTTCATGCTGAGGTTCTTGCCTAGTCCGGCAAGCCTGTTGCAAGGACTTGTGCCTGGTGAGTGGAGAGTCGATTATGATAATATAGTAATTCAATATCCCTCATCTTAACTGTTAAAATGAGTCCGTAGTCCGAGGTTGGATACTTTACATTGTTCTTTCGGTTTCCGTCGCTCTTTCTCTCCCTTGCGGCTCACCTCTCAGACTTCATTTGTCGTAAGTGCCATTCCCGGGCACTCGGAAATCTTTGCAGACATTCCTCTTGCTTTCTCACTTTTCTCCGACCGAACACTCGGTTGAGTGCCGCCAACGACCAACAGCTCGTTCCACTGACCGTTCGATTAGTGTTACTTCAACGCCCACTCTTCAAGTCCTTCAGGTGCATCCATCGCCACATGGGTGATTTCACGATAACGGGAATACTGCCGTGCTCATGAAGAACGCCGTATGAGCCTTTTGACGTTGCCATATTTCCTTTGATTAAATACGGATTTCTCGATACACTTATGAATATTTTTCTTCCAATTTTTCAGATGATTTTGCTCGCAATTCAACCTAAAGTTCCTGAAAATTTCAGGTAAAAATATTCATAATTTTCCTCAAAATTATGCATTTTATCGAAGGAAATTTGGCAACTCTCGAATGTTCATACGGCATTCTTCCTTAACACGGCAGAATAGTAGTGTCACTATTTTAAATTTTAGCGTTTTTGAGGATATAGATTAATTTACTCGAAGAGGAATACAACAGTTGTTGGACATTTTTTTAAGTTGTGTCCCTCCATTGATTTATGTAAAAATATATGAAAAATTATCGTTACAGAGACTTATAGACCGTAGAATCTTCTGTCGGTTACGTAACCAACAGGACATTTTTTCCTCGTCAGTTACGCGCAACCGACATCCAATTTTACGATGTGGCAGTTTTAGTGATTCAAATATCTTATTATTTTTTGCATGAATCTCATGCAACTACGCAAACAAGACGATTTCCAATGGCAATTATGTTTTTTTTTTATTAATTTGTCTCATTGCCTTGAATATACTTGTAAATGAAACTGGCGACACTATACTATTCCCGTTATCGTGAAATCGCCCGCATGCATACATAGTACGTGACAGAGGTCGTTCAATTATTACGTTAAATAATTTAGCCGGCTGACCCACCTCTACATCCATGTAAGGCGCCCGTTAGACAACTTCTCGTCCCCTTTTTTTAAATACGTAAGATGAGTCCCGCCCCCCCTCTCAAATTCGAACCAGACAACTCTTCGGTGATCAGTCATCATCAAGCAAATCTGATTTTTGACTTCCGAAAGTATTTGTTACACTGTAGAGAAGCAAGCAGTGCAGGTTTTATGAAATTTACCATCTCTGATCACATCATCTATACCCTCGCTGTCACTTTCTTTCTGCTGAACACCAATCTTTAATTTTATCCGTACACAAAATAGTAATTTATACATTCGAGTAATGCCTTTATTTCTCCGTCATAAAGCGCATGAAAATGTTTAATTCAGACATTTTCCTCAAACATCACTCCTTTAGACACTCATTGTCGAAGCATGCATCATTAATATAAACACGACCTCTAATCGAAAGCCTGACCGCCGCAAAATTTTTAATGGGCACTTCGGCCATCGTAAGTACAAACGCCGTATGAGAAACTGAGAGTTGCCAAATCTCCCGTGATATAATACAAATTCTCTGGAAAACTTTTGGGTTTTTTCTCTCAATTTTTCAAAAGAATTTTAATCGCGATTTGATCCAAAGTACCTGATAATTTTGGAGGGAAATATTTTTAAATGAACTGCGTTTAGCAGAAGGGAACCAAGCTACATCAGCTATTACCAAAGACCGCGGGTAATTTCATTTTTTTACTAGAGAACGTTTGTACGGATTCCTTTAAAAAATTTAAGGAATTTGCCTTGTGCTATGCAGAGAATTCACTGAAATTTGCACAAAAATCCGCACGACCGTTTTCATGTGAAAAATTAAAGCGCCAAATTAAATTCGGCAATAACTAATGTGACTTGCTTCCTTTCTGCTTAATGGGAATGTTGCATGTGTGAGGAATTTGCGATTTGACTGTTGATTCTTGTGTAAAAGTTCGCGAGAAACACGATGGTGCCACTAGTTTGCTCTAAAATCAACCCCCAAGTTCAAAACAAGCTGCTGGTTCCAACACTACTGTGTTGGAGAGCTCGCCTTTGGGAAACTATTAACAACTATTAATGATTTTTTCTGAAATTGTATATGTATTAAATGAATCTTTACCCAATTATCAGAGGTTACATGCCGATGCAAAAGGTTATGACGTAATTTCATATGACAAATTTTTCACATTACAATAAATAAAGAGAAATAAAGAGAGAGAAATGGAATTATCTTTTATGAATGTGATTTTGCGGCAAATTTTGCAATGGCTATTTTTGCCATCGCATTTTTGTTTCTGGCTTTCATCGTTGATATGCTTTTTCTTAACTTGTCAACAATGCAATGAAACCATATGATTTAATTTTTTTTTTTTCTTTAAATCAAGTCGCCAACTTGAATTAAGGTTATACTTTGTTAAGCTGGCAGTCTGAAATTCTGAATTTTTATCGGCACAGAGTTCAAAGAAACTATAATTGGGCACGGTTCGGAGGAACGTTTCCCATAATTCTTACACAATACTTATGGTATACACTAAGAGCTGAAAAGGAATTCACTTGAATTTTAGCGCCGTGGAGCTCGAAAGACCTTTTCAAGCCTTTGTATGCGAGTGGCTCAATGGAGCACCTCGCGTACTATAAATAGCACGGAGCTCGAAAGAGCACTTCATGCATCTGTATTTTAAGGTTAAAACGAACTCTAAAGAAACTCAATGCGAGGCTCAAACGAACTCTCAAGCATTCTTAATGCGAGGCTCAAGCGAACTCCCAAGCATTCTTAATGCGAGGGGCTCAAACGAATCCTAAAGCATTCTTAATATGAGGTTTAAACAAACTCTGAAAGGATCTCAATGCGAGTCTCAACCGAGCTCTCAAGGATGCAATTATTTTGAGGTTAATTAACCTTCTATGGTACCAATAACGGCAATCTTAAGGATTATCCATTAATTATGCGCAAATCTCAATCTTAGTCTTAGTAACTTAAAATTCATTGAACAAATTATTAAATCACGTCGAGGTCACCATGTTTTTTATTTTAAGAAATAATAACAATTGCAAGTACAACTGCACACAAAAACTGCATTGAAAAGATAAGAGGATGATAACATACAATTAGGTTATTTGCCATAAAACCATAGCAACATGCTATGATATGCTCGGCCAATGGAAAGTGCTGCTCTCTAGTGTAGCAAACGAGGAACAATTAATCCTCAGTTGAATGAGGGAACGGAAATGTTCGACGGAGGAAAACTGTAACCCGCGAAAATTCAACTTTTAGACCTTGAAATCAATGGGATTTTGGCCGTTCCTCCGACGGCAACGAGAACCATCCATTTGTCGCCACGGACACTACCAATGCTAAAAGAAATCGATCGCAAAGAGCTCTCCCGTATGGGCGAGCTCAAAAAGCTCTCAAATTGAGGCCAATATGGAGGGGATATCCCACGCTATCCTGAGAGTCCAGCTCTACATCAAGACAAACTCTCCATGCAAAGATAGGGAACAAATACATTAGCAGGGGTGCCGTGTTTTCAGTTTTAGAGTCCCCAAATAAAGTGGCAGCCCTGTCAGTGTATTTTTTCTCCCTATCTTTGCATTAAGAGTTTGTTTTGATGTAGAGGTGGACTCTCAGGGTAGGGTGGGATATCCCCTCAATTTTGGACTCACTTTGAGAGCTTTTATTGAGCTTGGGCGATGATCTCAGAGAAAACCAGTGACTTCATCGTGTTTCTCGCGAACTTTCACATAAGAATCAACAGTCAAATCGAAAATTCCTCACACATGCAACATCTCCGTTAACGCGGTCCAAATCTCCTCGAAATAAATATTTTATCAAGTAACATATGGCAACAGTCGGGTGCTCATAGGACGATTTACTCAGAGCGGCGGACCTGGAGTCGGGGGTTATAAATGAAGTCATATTACTATCCTATCAGGAGCGTATTTCCTTGAGCAAATTCCGGGTCCAAATTTTGTTGAGAGCTCAATTTTTCTTAGAGTCTGTTCGCCCCGGCTCCGGGCCCTCGGTTATCGATCAACTCTACATTAACGGGCCGAGCTGAATCCCGCGCTCATTTGTTTTGGTCACGCTCGGCCACTGTATTGAGTAAATCGATGATCGCCGTCTGCCCGATCTGAAATTAGATTATTTGAATATTTATTACAATAATAACATAATGGTCCTGGAATTCGGTGATGCTGCAGGTGGGCATAGATCCGAGAGCGGCGCGTGGCTTGCGCCGAGAGTGTGTCGAGCGAGAAACGCGTAACTCAAAACGAATCCCCTATGTGCATTCGTGGTTATTTAATAGCAAACAGAGAGCAGACCGCTAGCTATGGGCGGAAATGCCAGATCAGAAAAGAATCAACACCGTTGCCAGTCTTTGGTGTTTGAACTAGATTTTGCAATGGGGAGCTGGTATGTCAAGCTTATTTTAAAGACAATTGAGAGGAAATGCCAGATTCGAGATGGTGGAGCTTTTTCTCTCACTCTACATCTGCGTGAACTTATTTGGTGCGGACTCTACGCAACGAAAAGAACATTTACGTACCGCATTTTTCTCCACCTTCCTCCAAGCCTCTATTTGCACTTGCTTTTGCACACGGTGGCTTAACTGCCTGGAGATCTGAGTCGAAACCTCTCGCTCCAATTCCACTCATAAAAATTTTTCTTCTTTTTCAACTTTTTAAAACTTTTTTGGAGGTTATTAATCCTCTTGAGGATTCTGCAACTTTTAATGAGCATCGGGTTAGGGTCAATGCACACCCATGCTCCAGGCTTTCAAATTTTTATGGATAAAGGCCGACTGAAATCTGCTTCTGCAGATCCACGAACTTTGTCGCCACCACTGGGATTCGAACCCGGGACCAATTGACCTAGAGTCAGACGCGCTGACCTTTTGGCCAACCTGACCGACTCTACTCGGCCTCAATCCCTGCATGAAAATTTGAAAATCCTTAAGCATGGATGTGTACTAACCATACGCGGTGGCTGTTTGTCCAGCGACTAAGGCCAAAGTTAAACCATCTTAGAGAACGCTTCAGCTCTTGATTTAAAAAAAAAAAAAATTATTTTGTAACATTTTCTTCGTCCACGCAATGCTATTCCTCTGCAGACGAATCTGCTCCGAAAAACCTACGGAAACCGATCGCTCGCGTGGCCCGGGAACCAATTCCGACAACGCGGGGTCCGAACCAAACCAATTTGCCGAGCGATTAATTTATGATAGCCGAGTCGAAATCAGGAGAGGGGTTTCATTTTTCATCTCATCTCATCTCCGGAATCCAGAAACAATAGGCCGGGCACACTCGGGAGCATTCCCTCCCCCCGCCGCCCCGGGAATCGGGGAACAGGTAGAACATATGTCAGGTGACCCCCATGTGTTAAATGGCATGAGGAGTAATTGAGCCACGGGGCACGGGCAGAATCTTAAGTCGCCTCGGAGGCCGCCGCAGCCGCCACGCCGCCGCACCGCCGCGCCACCGGTAACAACCTGTTACCTTACCTGCTGGCAGGTGTATCTGGTTTTACCAGCGTTGCCGCCGCCCGGATAAACTTCCATCCAGTAGTGATTACCCAGAGACTAAAGACCCTCCACTGGCCTCTTGGCGACAGGTGGGAGCTTTAACTTTAGGGGATTCAACAGTTCCTTATGGACAATTATAAGGGAGCAACAGTCATCATACCCTTTTTTGGGCTGTTGACCTGCCTACATGGTGGTTGATGAGCTTTGGGTGACGTCATGAGCCAAACAAGTTCCCCGAACTTTTGGTTCCGAATTGGCGTCCTTGAGCGGGATTTACCTGAGGAGTTAAGCGACGATCACCCCCTTAACTTAGACAGAAAGAGCTCGGCAGGAAACCCTTACGACAAAACTTGGGGGCCCCATCGAGTGGTTTTTAAACAAATCTCGCAAAGCCCCTTCTTTAAGAATGGCCAGCAGTTCCTCCGGGTCTGTCACCCGGAAAGTTGAAAACTAGTGCACCCCTTGGCGTCCCTTCCCCTATCCTCCTCAGATCAATGAATCAAGGGGAAAACAAGGGAAAGAAGAAGGAGATGAATGATAAGAAAAGGAAGGAGAAGGAGATGAATGATAAGAAGAGGAAGAAGAAGGATAAAAAAGAGGAAGAAGAAAAGGGAATGAGAGGAAGAGGACGAAGAAGAAGAGAAAGTGAGGTAAGAAGAAAAAGTGGAAGCGGAGAAGACAGAAGAAGAGGAGTAAGAATAAGAGGAAACGGAGAAGAGGGAGGAAAAGAAGAGTAAGGAAGAGGCAGGAGAAAAGAAGAGGGTGAGGAAGGGAAAAGCAAGAAAAAAGAGGAAGCAGAAGTGGACGAGGGGGAATATACGGAGATCTCTAAGAAATTTTATGAACGGGACAGATGCGAGAAATTTTTACTCTCCTCCTCATCCCCTCCCCCCTCCCCCCAGACTTCGCCCCGCAAGATCGTAAACTTTTCGAGCCCCTAGAAATAAGCCTAGACCTCAATCTTTCCCTAAATCAATGAAAGTTGAGAATATTTCCAACAATTATATATTGAGAATATATTTGACAACAGTCGGTCTTGAGGCTCATGACGATGCACCCGTATAGTTCTGTACCGCGCGGCGGCGCGGCGGCTCATCGCGACGCGACGCCGCGCCGATCCCCCCCCCCTCCCCGCTTCGCGTCCGGCGGTTAGAAGTTCTTTGGATGCACCCGCTGGAAGCTGATCGGTAATCTGCCTACGCATCGGGCTCTCTGGTTTGAAATTAGGTTTAACCTTTTAAGCGAGCCGTAGCCTTGGCGCGAGCGCTCACCTATCGGTGCAGCCGAAACGAGTGTCAAGCAGATGGCCGAGAAAAACATACGAGCCGCTTCCTCAAGTGTTCAATTTTGTTCAGCGCTGCACGTTTTTGCAACGGTTAATCGTGAACCTCATGGATGAAGATCTGTTTTATCTTCATGTGTTGAGCCGGTATCAGACGATCAAAGTGGAGCTTTCAAAGTGACGTCAAAGGTCACGTGACCCGCTCAAAGATTCTCGGGCCGAGAATGAAAATAATGTTCAGATCCCTTATTTTGACTACATTTTCTTCTTTCATGTTCGCTTTTTTTCATGAATGAAAAAATAGAAAATAAAACTGAAATATATGCTGCCGTGCTAAGGGAAAACGCCGCACGAGCCTTCAGGCGTTGCCAAATTTCTCCTTACAATTCACTGATTTTCAGGAAAAAATTTCAATATTTTTCTGTCAATTTCTCGGATAAGTTTGTTCGCAATTTTACCTAAAGATTCTGAAAATGTGCGGGAATATTATTCACAACTTTCCTCTAAAATAAACATTTTGTCGAAGGAAATTTGGCAACTCTCGAATGTTCATACGGTGTTCTTCCTTACCACGACAGCATGGACGATTTTTCTATATCGTGGGGCATCAAGGGAATCCTATCGTATTTTTCTAAGGACGGTGTGGGTCTGTGTCTCGGATGCGTAATAAGGGGACGAAGTTCAAAATCCGATTTTTAGAGTTATATACTTTATTATTGGCCCCACCCATCAATATCTTTTTCAGAGACCGCTAAGGATTTCACACAAAAACACACCCATGATGTACCTGAAAAACGATCTTCTCAATTTGTGACCATGAATTTTCATTAAATTTCAATTTTTGAGAACATTTTTTTTATCATCTGTATTGTACTTTCAATAATATCCACCAAGAAAAATGAAATGAAAAAATAATTTTGTAAACACGAAAACATTACGTTATGATTATTGAATTTTTTACAGGATCAGCTTCTGATATTTCGACTCCGAGGTTGTTTAAACGGGACCAAAGATTAACGTGGCGTGATTTGCGATGTATCCATCGAACTGCCATTTAAACCTATGGAAAAGGATCGATAAACAGGATGTTCGCAACGAACGCCTTAATAATCGATTCTTTACCACAGCTTTAAATGGGGAAATATCGGAAATCAGTCATTCACGCCTTGCCACTGGAGCGAAACTCGATTTTTACCCATCCTGAAGGACATATACATTAGAAAAATTCCCTTTAATTGAAGGAGAGAAATCCCTCACGCAGAAGAAATGCATGTATGCTTTCGCAAATACCTGTTTTTCGACTTGAAGTATCGGTGCGATTAATTGATTATGAAGGTCCCAACACAAGCAGAAACCCGGAATCATGCGGACGGATTCAGCATCGATATATGAAAAATTATATTAATCGTCGCGGTGTGGATTAGTTGTCCAAAAATTGTATAACAAACCCGGAAATATGCTTATACAACTACCGTCACCGAAATTCTAGAACTACCACCAGAGCATCTTCGTTCTTACTTGATGTTTTGATGAACTTATTTGAAAACCAAGAGACCCGTCCTGAATATAATTAAGTATCAAATTGAATAAATCTAAATGCATTCAGGTCGAGATTAGTGGAACACGGAAAACCGGGTGGCTGGACGCACAGAAAATCCACGTCAAAATATGTCACGTAGAGTTTCGTTTTTCGATAATCAAAGGACGTACACATAATCAGGTAATGAGCATCAAGCGCGCAATGCGGCGCACTGATCCATACAAAAGCTCAAGGTTATACTTGCATATTGTACTTCATGTTGTAATTAGGAGCTAAAATTTCTAACTCACCAATAAAAACATTTATGCTTGTTGCGCAACGTGTGGTACATACCTACGTTGTTTCTAAACTGAGCTAAAAATTGCACTGAAAAAAGTGAAGTTGATTTAACATTCTGGATGTGAAAATAGTGTGCGAGAACTTCTAAAATGCTGAATTAGCCATAGCATGTTATAAAATGCCATAGCAGTTAGTTTTACATGCTGGAATTGCGGAATTGACTCTTCTAGCGGGCTATTCAGCATTTTAGAAGTTCTCGCACACTATTTTCACATCCCGAATGTTAAATCAACTTCACTTTTTTTCGGTTTCCAATTGCTCTGTACCAATAGACTTCAAAACAGATTAAGAAATGAAGCAATTCAGCATATGGACTTCATTTTGCAACTAGGAGCTACAATATCTGGCTCGGATTAGAAGCAACGTATGCACAATTAGTATCTCTATATTCATAAGTGTCATTACGGATGAGCCAGAAATTGCAGTTCCTATTGCAAAATGTAGTGCAATTGTAAGCGCGTGTGCAGCCGAGAACGGAATATTTGAGTTGAATATAACGAGTTTTCTATGGTTAAACATACTTCTGCTACGTTAAGTAAAAAATCAGACTCAAAATCAAACATTTGATTAAAAAAGAAAAATTCATATTTTGCTTCGGTATCAAAATTAATCAGAAAGCTGAAGGAATCAAAGGCGGACCCAGCAATTTGGCAACACCGGGTTCTCTCCATTTAAAACTATATTAAATAATCGATTCTTCTCGGAGCACCTGGCGCCTCTAAAAATCAATACATTTCCATAGGTTTAAATGGAGAAAAGCAATGTTGCCCATTTGCTGGATCCGCCAATGGAAGGAATGTCCAACAAATTCTTATGTGAGGTCATTTCCGACTCACGGTGGGTATGAAAAAATCCCGTCTATGTTTTCCATGTTATAGGTGGGATGGTTTAGGTTTAAACCGATTGCTGCCGTCACAAAGTGGGCGCTAAAGAATCATGAGTCCTGCATCGTTGATGTTGTTGGTGCTCATCATCGAATTTCATTTGCAAAGTGGTCAATCGGTTATTCATCGGCTAGGTAATGATGATTGAGCATCAGCACTTCCAAAACAGACAACAGCCGCGCATACTCGTGAATGGTAAGATTAAAGATTCGCCAATCTGACAAGCAACAACGCAAATTTCCTGCCGCAAATTGTTTTCATATTCAACATTCATGCATTTAGAAACTTCGTCTATAAACTATAATCAAGTGTATTGGACGTCAAATCTAAATTAAAGTTGACTTATCTGAGACACAGGAGAGAACTGATAAGTTTTTCTCGGAGATTTAAACGCACAGTAAGAAAAGTAAACTATCATTTTTGCGTCCAGAAACTGTAATGTAATTGATTGGACACTGACAATAACAAAAAGTTAAACATAACAGTTAAACATTAACACTGTTCAGACCCAGCAGATCATCGTTAAGGTTTCCTTGGAGACTTAAACGCCAAGGCAGAAAAGTAAACTAACGTTTCAACTAACTGACGTTTAACGTCCAGGAATTCCGTCTAAAAACTGTCCTTGCAGTTCATTTCTAAATCCTGGCTACTTTTCAGGAACCCAACCGAATCCAAAAAAAAAAAACCTATAAGCGGCTGTTTCCCAATTTTCTCTTTGCCAATCCCTGTTCTAACCCACGGTGACACTGGGATACTAAGTCATTTCCAGATCCTATCAGGCCGTATTCTGACCTTTGCATGGTTCTTAAATTTTTTAGTCAGACGTTCATTGAATGTTACCGTAACCGCCTCAATAGATCGTATTCGATACATCAAACAGGTGAGATTGTATCGATATCGATTAGTTCAATGTGTAAACATAGCCTTATAAGTCAATTTAGAAACCTAGTGTTACGGGTCATTTGTGATCGAATGTTTATTCTTTCGAGTATATCAAATTGGCAATGAAAAGTGTCCTTGTGAGGAATTTTCTCTTTTGCAGCTTTTCCATTTGATATCATTAAATTTTTGTTTGAGGTTATGTTCTATCGTTTTGAACCAAACGAAACGATACATCGAACCACTATCAAATACGGTCTATAATATGAATTTCAATGAATGTAATCTTTATTCCCGTTGTGACACAGTGGAGGCTTAAAATATACGGGGACCCAATCAGAAATGGATTCGTATTGTCTTTACGCTCAGCACAAGGGGACTCTAATTGCTAGGTGGACGTATTTATGCGAAATGGAACAATGTGCAAGTTGACAGATGGGGGTGCTCGTTAGTTGAGGGTCAAACGAATGAATGGGGATTTTAAAGCGCCAGTGACGTCAGCGGCAACGAAGCCGTCTACATTGTCGTTCTTGCTCGGCTTCAACCCATGAGCCCTGTCCACAAGGCTCTTGTCACATGTCCACGGCTCAACGAGTTAGAGCTCAGTTCCTTTTGAATTAATGCAAAATCCCGCTTTTCCATTTTCTCAAAAGGAACTTTATCCACTTTTACATTGTTCCTTATCCAGCTCACCGAGCACACCTTATCTTTCCACTTGCACGAAGTTCCTTTTAGCATAAATACGTCCATATATTTTCTGATTTTGCTGTCTTGCTCAGCGAGTTTCCATCCCGATGCACGGGAGGCTCCATCCCGATGCACGGGAGGCTCCATCCCGGCGAGGCGGAGGCCTCCGGCCGCCTCCCGTTGTCACCCAGGATGCTGACCCGTCGAAAGAGGCGTCCGTTTCCTCGGTGACCGACTTCACTTCCGTATTCCGTGCTCGCCAAGCCACGCCAAAGCGCACTCCGCCTCCTCCTCCACCCCTCGTCCTCTCCCAATTTGTCACAACACGCAAGAGCCCCCCGCACCCCTCCCCACACCCGCCCCCTCGCAGCATCGTTTCTTCCGTGCCGTGGTCCTGCTTCGACGCAATTTCCTCGCAGGCCGCCCCGCCGACTCGATTGACCGCCGCAGTTCGGAGTTGGCGAGGTCACGATTTGCTGCACCGACTCCAAGACTCGAGTCCCGGGGACCCGCGGGACTAGGGGGCCGGGGGGCCGGGTGGAACGGGGTGGGGTGTGTGTGGGCGAGAAGATGCACTTGCCGTGTGGGACCGTGTGCAAGGTGGCGCCTCCCACACTTCGCACTTAACGACACGCTCGGAAAAATAACAGTGCCCAGTTAGGTCTCCCTGTAATTGCCCCGCGCGACTTTACCACTCACTCCTTTGCTCTGCCCCGAGCCCGCGCTGCCAAGCTTACGGCGGTCGGACGCCGGGAAATTGGGAACGGATCGCTGAGCAAGGTCAACAGACTAACTATTGAAATTGATAGACAAAGAAGACAAGTGGAAAATAAAGCGATTCTTTTGAATCGAACGGGAAGGAAATTCGGAAAATCACCAGACGAGGTCAGCAGACTGATTATTGAAATGATAAAGAAAGAAGACAAGTGGAAAATAAAATGATTCTTTTGAATCGAATGGGAAGAAAATTCGGAAAATCACCAAACGAGGTCAGCAGACTGATCATTGAAATTGATAGACAAAGGAAAGAAGTAGAATATGATGCGATCCTGTTGGAATTGGGAACAGATCCCTGGATAAGGTCAGCAGACTGATCATTGAAAGAAGGCAAGTGGAAAATGAAATGATCCTGTTGAATCGAACAGGAGGAAAATTGGGAACGGATCACTAGACAAGGTCAGCAGACTGATTATTGAAATAAGACAAAGAAGACAAGTGGAAATTGAGGCGATACTGTTGGAATTGGGAACGGATCCCTGGACAAGGTCAGCAGACTGATCATTGAAAATGATGGACAAAGAAAGCAAGTGGTAAATGGAGTGATCCTGTTGAATCGAACAGGAGGAAAATTGGGAACGGATCACTAGATAAAGTCAGCAGACTGATTGTTAAAATTGATAGACAAAGATCACAAGTGGAATATGAAGCGATCCTGTTGAAATTGGGAACGGATCGCTGGACAAGGTCAGCAGACTGATTATTGAAATTGATAGACAAAGAAAGACAAGTGAAAAATGGAGCAATTCTGATCAGACGCCGGGAAGTTGGGAACGGATCACTAGATAAGGTCAGCAGGCTGACTATTGAAATTGATAGGCAAAGTGACAGACAAATAAGCCGAGGGAAAAATGAAATGATCTTGTTGATTGAGACGGCTAGTCGTCGTGCGGACTGTGGGGGGAAATGATGGACATCTTATAGGGTTTCTTGTGGACTCGTGAGTTGCTGTTAGTTAGTTTAACAATAAACTCCCTTGTCCATTGCAGCCACCTGTTTCCACCGATAGATCGCACCACTTTCCCCTTGTTGTCTTTGTCTATCAATTTCAATAATCATGCAGCGCGCAGAATTTCTTTCGTTTTTTCGACGAAGAAACCTAGAGTGATGAGAAAGTTATTTAAAGAATCGCATATTTATTTTTAGAAATCCTTTTTTTGCACGTTATTAACAGTTACTCGTCAATTATATCCTCTAAAATGCTTATTAGGCTAGGCTTTTCCGACAAGTTCAGTAAAATTATTGTGGTCGATGGCAACGCAGTCCTTGATGAGCACCGTGCATCATTCACAATCTGCATCTTTGGCCAACAATGGTGATTGAAAAGCATCAATCAAAGAGGCCAAGTTCGACATCGCCAAGTCCGGGCCGTTCACATCAGATCCCAGAGCCCACATCACGCGAAAGCTGCGCTCTCTTTGCACCAAATATGGAAATTAATATGAAGGAAGGATTGCCTCTTTTAAATCTCGAAAGAAAGTTCAAGATCTGCTGGGACACTGGCCTTAACCCGCGTCATATTCTTTATCGCGATAAAGTTACTGAAATCATGTACACGGAGAAAAAAAACTTCGTGCATGGGACCCGAAGTTGAGGTCATATGGATCTCTGCAGTTTCCTGATCACGCATCCGAAAACTTGAGGTCGAGCTGCCGAAGTTCGGGTCAGACATCGAGGCACTTTGGTATGTACCGGAGAGCTTCAGATGTGTGACCCGAACCCTTCGGGATTTATCGAAGTACTTCAGATGTCTGACCCGAACTTTGGCAGCTGGACCTCAAGTTTTTTGATCCGTGATCCGAAAACTTCAGAGATTCATATGACCTAAACTTCGGGTCCCACGCACGAAGATTTTTTTTCCGTGTAAAAAATTAAATTTACAAAGGTAAGTTGTATCTAGAATAATGAATTTGCAATTTATTTGGAGTAGACATAAAACTTGATTAGATGACCAATTTATATCTTCAAGGTAAAATAAGTCGCACAATCTTAGCGACACTGGAATGGTCTTCGTTCCTATATGCAAAATGCAATCCACATGTGTGACAGGGACCATGGCACGATGGATATAATCCCTTTTGATGTAAATGCGTCCCAATGGTTTCTAAGTATAATATCTGCGCATATGAGCTCCATGAAGCTTAATATGACGAATTTGACTAAATTTTGCAATTAGGAACCAAAACCTTTGGCTCAGTTTAGAAACTACGTACGTGCCATAAGTTTTCCTGCCCACATAAGTGATTTTACGAATGATTAAGAAACTGTAGTTCTTAATTGCAAGATTTAGTCCAATAATATAGTGAGTCAATCAAAAATGAGTCCCTCTATTTAAATGCCCACTCTCTCTACAGAGGCACTCTACAATGAAAAAAAACCACATTGGATCTAGAGTCTAGACTCTTAAAGACATCGACAAGAAAAAGTACTCTTGATTCAATCGGATTTTTGCTTAAATCAAGAACCAAGCCTCTTAATTTGAGCGGATTTCCTTTTGATTTAAGCAAAAATTTTAATGAATCATGAGTACTTTTTCTTTACGATGTTTTTAAGAGTCTGGACTCTAGATCCAATGTGTTTTGTTTTTTCCGTGTATTGCAAAGCAGGACAAACGATTGGTTTTGTCCGCGTCCTATGTCGTCGTTGCGTTGCAGTGTTAATCAAATCAAAAACCACCTGTCGATCGTTTTTGAGGAACTGAAGCACGCATGTTTATTGAATCATCACCTGTATGTGTCATCATCGTTTTGTTCCTTTTTTCCTTCTTCTTCCTAGACCGTGACCGTGGCCCTCGCTCACGCTCCCGCGCGCCCCGTCGCGTCGCGTTGACGCATCGACGTCGCGTCTAAGTCAAAACGACGTATGGTCAATTGAACGTTGCCAAATCTCTCAGAGTAAAATATGAATTTTCCAAGAACCTATGAGCGTTTCCCGATAAATTTTTCAGAGATCTCTCCTCCCGATTCCATCTAAAGCGCCTGCGGGCTGATTATTGAACTTGATAGACAAAGCTATAGACAAAGAAGACAAAAGATATATGGAGGGATCCTATTGGTGGAAACGGGTGGTTGCAATGGACAAAGGAGGTAGGTAATAGACTAAGTAACGGCACCCCACGAGAGACCCGATAGTTAGTCCATCATTTTCTCCCTTAGTCTATAGAAACCACACTGGTAAAAAATGCCTCTTGGACCAATGCCGCGGTGCATTGACTTAAAAGTGCAGTTTCTTGTTGCCGGATTTAAGAGTCTTGAACTCTTGTTTCAAGCGGATTTTGCATTGATTCAATTCAAAATCCGCTTGAAACAAGAGTCCAGACTCTTAAATCCGGTGAAAAGAAACTGCACTCTTGAACCGAGAGGTTTTTTTTACCAGTGCACCCATTTCAACCAATATGATAGCTCCATACTTCCTCCGTCTTCTCTGTCTATAGCTTTGTCTATCAATTTCAATAATCAGCCCGCTTAAAATCTCAAGGAGAAACATTCATGTCTCTCAAGTCAAAAAATGCTATTTTATCGGGAGAAATTTGACAACTACCGAACGCTCATACGCTGTTTTTTCTTAGTACGGCAGTCTAGACTGCGATCTTTGCCCGCACCGTTTCGGATTGTCTAGCGTGGAAGTCACAGTCATGGCCTCACCGCTAACCCGATGGACTCTGATTCCAACATTGCCGGCCTCTCGGAAAGGGGGGGGGGGGGACAAGTGACGACTTAGACTACGGCCGTGAACCTGCGTCAATGTAATCTTGATTTGCGTTCCCGTACAACCGTTGTTTTGTATGCCGCTTTTTTTGTTACTTTGCTCTCCTAACAAATAAATCCTATCGCCGATTCCATCTCTTTTTTCATCCTTCCGTCTCTAGCAACTTATTTAAGCTCTTCCTCTGCTCTAGTACTTTTTCCCTCCGACTTCCCCCCGCCTACTGTCTTTCCTCTCCATCGACATTCGCTCCCCTCCCCCTCCTTCTCATCTGCTCTCTTTTCAACTTCTGGATGAGACTCCATCTGGACATGTAGGATCAAAAATACACAACCCCTCATGAATCGTTTTCCCGTTTTTGCACTTTACATTCCCGCCACAAGAAGCCAAATGGAAGCACTTACGCGAATTACAACAATGCAATGAATAATGGGACCTGTCCATTACATTTTGCAAATATATTAGAGCACTCGACTAATAATACTCGGTTCAATATGAAGTTGTACAAATTGAGTAAGCGGAAAGAACACGTGGGTTAGGATCGCAAAATCTGATTTTGAGATTTCGACAGAAAACTAAAAATTCGTCACAACTTACTTTAATTGGTTGAAAACAAAGGCATTGAATTGCGGTACAATTCGGTAGTTTTGCCCCATGAACATGCCAGATTGGAACATAATACTTAATTTGAGACATTTTTGTGGAGACTTCTATGTTCTCAACTATAAACCTCAAACCACCCGAAAACCCGAGATGGCATAGCATATTTTGACGAACAGACGCGGGTTCATCTGAGGTTGAAAACTTTTTCCGAACACTTACATTTTTGACTAACTACCGGATCTCGCGTGGATTGTCGTTAGTTAGTCTATAATCTGCCTCCTTTGTCCATTGCAACCGCCTCATTTTACTAATAGGATCCCTCCATAGCCCTATTATCTTCTTAGTCCAAAGCTTTGTCAACAATCAGCCCGCAATCAACGTAATTACCTGAAAAATTATTTTTTTCTTCCCTATCAGCGGACAATTCAGTATAAATTTCAAAGCAAGTTCGCTTGTTTCGTTCGGAATCAGTAAAAAAAGAAGCGATAATTTTGAAACACCGCAATGAGGATACGTGGTTCCACACTTTTGTCATTGATACATTGGAAAAAAAACACATTTGATCTAGATTCCAGACTCTTGAAAACATTGACGAGAACAAATACTCTTGATTCAATTGGATTTTTGCTTGAATCAAAACGAAATCCGCTTGAATTAAGAGGCTTGGTTCTTGATTTTAGCTGGATTCTGATTGAATCAAGAGTACTTTTTCTTGTCGATGTTTTTAAGAGTCTGGACTCTAGATGCAATGTGTTTTTTTTCCAGTAAACACCGCAATGAAGATGCGTGGCTCCACACTTTTGCCATTGATATATTGTCTCTGAGTGTGAAAAACAAGTATATTTTGTAGATTTACGCGTCACGACCGGAATGCCAAAACAGATAATTAACTCAACGCCAGATCCGCCTCCGACTCGGCGGTTTCGTCGGAAGATTTCGCAGCATCTAAATCCACAACGACGTCACTCCGACTCCCAGTCGAGACGACCTGTCCGCGGCCCGCACAACAACCGCGGAATCGAATCAACCTGTCCTATAATCAATTCGACTTCGATCGAGCCGGAAAGATGAGCCGGGAGGCCTCGCGGTAGATTTCGATGCCGATCGGATCGGGATCTTATCTCTAGACGCCCGGCGCGGCGCGGAATCGATAATTAGCGAGCGCGGCGTCGCGGCGCCCACGCGCGCGCGGGCCGCGACCCCTGGCGACCCTGGAGCCGCCGCCGCGACGCCGCGCCGCACAATGGATCCAGCCAATAGGAGAGGTCGGACAAAATTTGGAAACTTTGAACACTCATAGCTCCGTTCATGCAAAACTTTGAGGTTCTGAAAGGGGCTCCATTGGTTTTCTCGTGTAATGGAGATGTTGCATGTGTGAGGAATTTGCGATTTGACTGTTGATTCTTATGTAAAAGTTCGCGAGAAACACGATGGTGCCACTGGTTTGCTCTAAAATCAACTCCCAAGCTCAAAAAAAGCTCTCAAGTTGAGGCCAAAATGGAGGGGATATCCCACGCTATCCTGAGAGTCCACCTCTATATAAAGACAAACTCTCCATGCAAAGATAGGGAGCAAATACATTAGCAGGGTTGCCGTTTTTTCAGTTCTGGAGTCCCCAAATAATGTGGCAGCCCTGTCAATGTATTTGCTCCCTATCTTTGCATGGAGAGTTCGTCTTGATGTAGAGGTGGACTCTCAGGATAGCGTGGGATATTCCCTCCATTTTGGCCTCAACTTGAGAGCTTTTTTTGAGCTTGGGAGTTGATTTCAGAGAAAACCAGTGGCACCATCGTGTTTCTTGCGAACTTTTACATAAGAATCAACAGTCAAATCGCAAATTCCTTACACATGCAACATCTCCATTTTCTTTCAGAGACACCCCTTAAAATTTAAAATGTGACGAGATAAACATCAAAATTTGCAATTTTAGTCAAAAATTGCATGCCCGTCCTCTCCAATTTACTCGATCCACTGTGCGACGCCGCGACGCGCTGGAACCCGGATCGCTAAGCGCCGCGACGCGAAGCGACGCGACCCATCAAGGCCGCTACAGGTGCAAATCGCTCGGCGCGCGCCTACCTCCCCCCCCCCCCCCCCCAGACGTCGCACCGGCTCCGACGCGCGCGCGGCAGCGGCTCCAACGTCCATATGTTATTCTTCCGCGATGGTAAAGCCCAACTTAGCGGTGTCCCGCATGCTCAGTTCGTCGCTTGGCCGACAAAAGGGAGTAACTACACGTCAGAGTGAGCCAGGGAAAACATCGGGTCATTCGGACTGGAGGGGTCGTTGCGAAGTGCAGTTGCGACTTTATGTCAGGCGAGCGACGAGCTTATGATAGCGTTTTGGCAGCCGATTCGGCAGGTTTATTCGCGGACAAAGGGATTAAATTATCCGTCGGAATCAATCATTCGGAATCGAGTTGAGCTGAGGATGGAACGACGTGAAAGCCCTCGGAAGTTGCCCGATTTTCTTCGATAAGATACGAGTTTTTCATAGAATCTTGTTGATACTTTTCTTTCGGTTTTTCAGAACGTTTTCCTCGCGGATAAACCTGAGGTATCGGAAAATTTTAAGGAAAAATATTCATGACTGACCTAAAAATTAAACCTTTTGTCGGGGAAGTTTTAGCACCGTGCGGTTGCATTTAAGGCGTTTTTTCTTAGCACAGGAGTTGATCTTTCTCAGCGTATCAAACTTCGATTGCTTTCACAAAAAGGGCTCCTCCTAACATTGCAATAATTATTCTATGTCCGTCTTGCTCGTCACCGTGATGGATTCAGGAGAAAGAGGACATAAGGTGAAGGGATAAAATATGACCTCATACCCCATTCCTTGAATAAATGTCGTACGAGGTTTTCAATGCCTCTTAAATCGTGAGCTTTTGTTTAAAATGTCAAGCAAACAAGGAGTCTGCAACTATCCCTACCGGCGAAATTTATATATTTTGAGAAACAGTTAATCAGGCCTAAAACTCTTCAAACGATAGATTATAGGCAAAGTGAGTTAGATCTTGGTGTTCAAATGGTTGTATTGTAGCAGGTAGCTGCCCTGTGTCGAACGCTTTACCCTCTTATTACGTCAGCACTGGAAAAAAAAACACATTGGATCTAGAGTCCAGACTCTTGAAAACATTGACAAGAAAAAATACTCTTGATTCAATCAGATTTAAGCTTAAATCAAAAGGAAATCCGCTCAAATTAAGAGGCTTGGTTCTTGATTTAAGCAAAAATCCGATTGAATCAAGAGGGTTTTTTTTGTCGATGTTTTAAGAGTCTGGACTCTAGATCCAATGTATTTTTTTTTCCAGTGAGAGATGAAAAATATTTTTCACGCCCTTTTTTCAAATTTCAGGTTGAATAAGAAGGATTTATCGGTGATCGTTATCCAGACGTGCCGGTGAGTAAAGTCTGCAGGCATCAAAACACCGGTGGTCAAGCTTGACTTTGATGAGTATCGATTTCCCATTTGAAACTGTGCTAAAAAATCTATTACCAAGGTGTTCCTTGCGAATACTCTGCTTATCGATCATTTTCCATAGGTTTTAATGACAGATTAATCGATATATTTCAAAGCACGCCGCGCCAATGATGAGTTAGCGCGCTGACTGGTGTGTTGACTCACGACCGAGGCGTGTGATAGGTGATGAATGAGTGCGGAGAACACACGTCTGTTTGTTTTACGCGGAGTCGGTTTATGAATGGCACAAGCATGGCTCCGGTCGCGAGTAAATAAGGTGCATAATAATACAAGGAACAACTAGCGAGATAAAGATCGGGCCCCTCGGCGCAAGTGACAATCAGCGTCGATGATCGATTATCGATATTTCCCCACCTGAAGCTGCGGTGAAGAATCGATTATCAAAGTACACCCTGTTTATCGACCCTTCTCCATAGCTTTAAATGACAGATGCATCGATACATCGCAAGACACTGGTGACAATCTCGCCCGTGTGCTATGGAACTTTTACCCCGGAGTAATAAATGGTTGCGAGTCGAATGAACTGTCAACACGATTATTCATCGGCGTCGATTGGGCGTCCGGATGATTGAGGCCATCATATTCGCGATCCGAACCGCGGGGGATCATCAGGAGAGGAAAGAATGCAGTTCAAAAGTAGGCCTCGCCGAGTGAACTTTTGACACCCGAGATCCTATCGAATAATAACAGTACTGCTCCAGATTCTTCCACCAATTCGAGTTGATGTTAAATAATCACGATGTTGGTGGAAAAGTGCACTTCTGACTAAAAGTCAAGCGTGTTTACATACAAGACTTCGACAGTTGACACGCATTTGTGTCCATCCATGCGGAGATGGGAAGTTTTCAGAAACTTAAAATCACTGAAAGAAAGATGCCTTGAATTTTCCCGATAGCCCTAGACACACGCCGAATTTTGCAGCTAAACACTGGAAAAAAAAACACATTGGATCTAGAGTCCAGACTCTTGAAAACGTTGACATGAAAAAATACTCTTGATTCAATCGGATTTTTGCTTGAATCAAAACGAAATCCGCTTCAATTAAGAGGCTTGATTCTTGATTTAAGCTAGATTCTGATTGAATCAAGATTACTTTTTCTTGTCGATGTTTTTAAGAGTCTGGACTCTAGATCTAATGTGTTTGTTTTTTTTTCTAGTGAAGTCAACAGTCATCGCTCAACGGCTGAGATTTCGCAAATTCGAGTTATTTTCTTCCAGATATGTATAAAATCTAATTGAATAGTTCAGGTAAATCCGTCATTATCCGATGGTCGCTGAGAATCGTCGCTGGATTCTGCGCGACACGCGAAAAATTCAGGCATCGGGAAGATGACTTCCACATTCACGCCACATTCAGCTCCCACACACAGCGTGCATGTGATTGCCGCGAGAGATTGGCGCAGGGCATAGATGACTGTTTGTGATGAGTGATATGAGTGATGAGTGTTTTTGTTGTGGTGATTTGTAACTGATAACTTCATCAATTTTTTTCAATCTCACCTGCTGCTGGGTTCAATTTTTTCCCTTTCGTTTATGCTAAACTCCGTCGACATCAAAGAAAGGTTTCAAAGGTCCTAAAGCTTAAATAATAACAGGAAACAAGGTTCCTAAACAGTGAACCGCGAATGAGAAACTTATGAGGCGCAAATATCCCTGTCTTTGCTCAACCAAGACTCGATGTTATCGCTCTTTAACTCGCTTTATAGACCTGTCTGAAGTTTTTTTCGCGGAAAAACGGGGATTCTCTTCCTTTTCCATCGTTTTATTTATCGCATTGATGAAAAAGTTTGGGCTTAACTTATTTTGTGTTATTCGTTCGTTGAGTATCGTTTGTTCTTATCGTCTGGATAGAATCAGTTCTAGGGTCCAGGGATGATCGAATAGGTCTTTTGAGGGGAAAGGGGAGGGGGAGGGGAGCAATCGCAAGATACCCAGAAGCTAGAGTACCTTTATAGAGAGAGAATGGACAAATCGTCATATGTAACTCTTAGGGCTCAAATAGGCAACAACGTAAAAAACGAAAATCAGTAGAAAAGTGCCGCTACCAATCTATACATTTGAAATATTAATCCTTTCGGCCGACAGCGCATTGTAAACAAGCGTTTTAGAGGACCAAAGACTTTGAAACTGAGGAAATTAATGCAAAATCAAAGTTCCATACGTGCTTTTATAATTTTTGATTAGTGTGCCTACTATCGCAGTGTAAATTAGTACTAACGGAATATTTGAGTTCATAGGTTGGCTGTCCTTTTGGGCCCCAAGAGCTACATGACCAGAGACAAGAGACCCTCCACTGGCCTCTTGGCGACAGGTGGAAGCTTTTACTTTCGGGGATTCAACAGTTCCTTATGGACAATTATAAGGGAGCAACAGTCATCACCCTAATTTCGGCTGTTGACCTACCTACATCGTCGATGATGAACTTCGGGTGACGTCATTAGCCAAACAAGTTTCCTAAACTTCGGCCATTTTCGGCTTGTTTGCGAAACGAAACTGCCAACACGTTGTTAAACATCAACCATGTAGGTAAGTCAACAGTAGAATGCTGAGGTCCCGAAAGTAAAAGCTTCCACAATGGCCAAGATACTAGTGGAGGGTCTCTTGTCTCTGATCAAACCTATAACCTCCAAATTTGCGAGTTGCCCATACTCTCCCTATAAAGGTAATCTACCAGAAGCCACACATTGAAGCATCGTCTGGAAATTTACAGTAGGAAGGACGGTTGTGGGGGTAAGGAAGGAGAGGAGAGAGAGGGGGAGAGAGGAAGGAGATATGTGGGAGAAGCAACCAGTATGATCTGCACTGGTCGCGGAGCCAATGCGGAAATGAGGGCGACCCGACGAAACGTTAGAATTCGCGTCAGTGTAGCAGTGCTGGCGTTATTGGGATGAAAGGGCACCAAGGTCGCATTCAGGCGAACAACCGAACCGAACCGGAGTAAAATATGAACGCGTATGCCGCATAAAAATGCAAACGAAAATAACAAGGCAGAGCATAACGGGAGAAAATGACTAACCCGCCCGTGATTGGGGGCGACCGCCGCCGGCTCGATGTGTGAGTTATGCGAAATCCTCCACTTAAAATAATGTGTGGACGTATGCCCCTCAATATCGGAAATTTTCAACGCGGTGCGACTGGGAAGTTGCGTCGGACTGAAAAATTGAAATCCTCGGTTCCCACCCCTCGACCAGGTCACGTGCAGCAGAACATGATGAGCCACGATTTGAAACAAAGCGCATCCAAATGAAAAAAAAAAAATATTGTTATAAAAAAAATTGCGAAACCCACGGGATCGCGATAGTGCACAATTAAAAACGAGGACAAATATTTTTAATTCCATTTTGAAAAGAAATCGAGTCAATTTATCAGCGTCTAGACAAGGCATGAATTACAGTACTAAAAGAAGTTACTAAAAAGTACTAAAAAATAAGTACTAAAAAGTACTAAGTATGTACTTTTTTTTTTTTTTTTTTTTTTTTTTTTTTTTTTTTTTTTTTTTTTTTTACTACTTCAAATAGCCCACAAGGGCTAATCCCACGCTTTAAGTCCCATCCCCCTTCCGTCCCTACTGAACCAGCCCCAGGCAACCATTGTTTGAGACCATCAAACTCGGGTCGCCTGGCCGGGAATCGAACCCGGGACCTACCGATTATAGAGCAAGCGCTACAACCACTACACCATAGGAGGCCGACATAAAAGGTCAGATGGCAAAAATACTTATGGCGTCACTTGCGTACTTATTGAACATAATGTTCTTTCTTTTTTTTCATCTTGTGCATTTTGTTTCTTTTCAATCAGGTCCTCATTCATTTGCTTTCATTCTCATGATACTTACGTACTTGGTAAACGAAACTCTCACTTTAAGAGTCTTTCAAAATATACTCCTCAGCGCACTGTCCTCGTGTCACTAACTGATATTCCTCTCATCAGATATTTACTCTTTTATCAGAAAGCTAGATCTAACGAAAACTCCCCATGCACTTCTAAGGAGGCAAAAAAAACGAAAGTGCCTTCAATTTCGAACACGCAACACGCACATCCGTGGAACACGCATAGTTGCATGAAGGCGCTGCTCTCAACTGAGTCAACCTTTGTCAAGCGGAAACGCCTTCAATTTTTCAATACGCAACACGCAGATGCGAGATACTGAAAATGTAGGCATTATAAGCAAATTATAAGAAACTCGTGAAGCATTAAATACAGTGAAAGTTCACTGAGTCGAACTGTGTAGGGACCGACAAGAAGTTCAACATAAGCGGCAATTCGTCTTAATCGATTATCCACGTAACTTATGGTCGTGTCTAGGGACTTAATCCGCATTTTGTCTTAACTGTAGTTCCACTTGGCGAGCTTTTACTGTAATTTGAGAAAAATTTCAAAGCAAGTTGTAAGAAAACAAGAAAAAACGAAAAAATAAAGACAAAAAAGTGCAGCTACTGTCTTCGCTGAAATTGAATCGCGGGGCTTGGAGGGCAGGGCGCGTAAGTGCAGTTATTGCTTTTCCAAGAACGTTTTAATATTCAAAACTACATAAAGCCTTTATGGCAGAAAGGAAGTTTACAGTCACTTTCTTATTCTGATAAGTTGGATTTTAGTTGTAAATTTTTCACAGAACATACTTTTAAACTAGTTTTAGTTGAGTTCACGAGTATCTCAATTTTTTTTTTTTTTTTTTTTTTTTTTTTTTTTTTTTTTTTTTTTTTTTTTTTTTTTTTTTTAAAACAATACTTTTGCAACTCGTCCTCCAAGCCCCTGAATTTCGCTAACCTCGCGAGTTTTGCAGGCGTGCAAAATACAACGGTAGAAAGCAAACGAGGAAAAGGCGAAAAGATGACAGGTGGAATTTTTCCTTGAGCGCGAATCAGGTGGGATGCGGAAGTGATATTTCATAACGTTGAGCAAAGCGAGGCGACAAAAGCGGTCACTCGGTAGCCCGGTTTTGAAAAGCATGATCACGGGCAGGACTTTGGCCCGGAACAGTAGCATCAAGGCGTAGGGCCCAAATCATGTTTGGACACCGCTACATTGTTTGCGATCAAACCAACTTGTTGACCAAAATATTTGTAACCGAATGTAACGGAGCCGGTGCCGGTGCATTAGATAGAGAGGTCAAAGTATCGTCGTCTGGCCGCCCTCTCAGTTCAACGTATTTCTACGCCTAACTACGTGGGAAGAGACACAGTAACAGCATCCTCGCAGTTGCCAAAACTACCGGCGAAAGTTTGGAGCGGAGACAGTATGCATATCTGAGAGACCTCGCACCAAGAATCTAAGTGATGTAATCTGGTGGGGCACAAAATAAAGTCGGAGGTCATAATTTATACATGCTGCTGTAACAGTAAAATGAAATAGAAACTTCGTAGGGTGGGGGGGGGGGCGCCACAGGTCAATTATGATAAAAACAATTTAAAAAATTTCGTTACGGATGCACTTGCGGTAAAATTTGTAATAGAGAACGTTTCGGAGCTTCGAGCTGCATCATCAGTCGGCAGTGAAATGAAAGGTTGGTTGGTAGATACGTTTATTTGGTACTTTTAACATCTGAGCCATTAACACCTTAGAGGAGAGATCAAAATAGTGTAGTACAGAATTTAACAAATTTAAAAAGTAAGGGTCACAAAAGGGTAGTACACAATATTAAAAGATAGGACAAGGAAAGAACACATTAAATTCGGAGATTAATTCGTCCGAAAACTAGAGGGATTTCATGAAAAAACTTTGAAAGTATGGTATTGAGATCAGAAAGTGGAGGGACAATTTTGGATCTTAAGCCTTTTTAGAAAAACACGAGATTAAATGTCTCCCCCTTGAAAATTTGAGGAGCCTGGTGCATGTATGTGCCAACCCCCGAACACCATCCTCATAGTAGCTGGATGTAGATTCCTAACCTAATAAAGGAATAAAAGCCAAACAAATTGAAAAAATAGCCTCCGGAAAGGGAATCTTGTTTGAAATTATCTACGAGAAATCCATCACCTGAGATGCATGAAGTCTACTTTTTGTCCCTGACGTGCTACAGTAAATAGAGTGGCAAATTCATAAGTTGATTTTAATTTTAATGAAAGTTTATAATAATTTTGGTCTGACAATATACATCATGACTTTTGGATATAAACCAGTTTCAAATAACTTTCAGCGTAATTTGCGCAGGACGGAACTTGAATCTGAGTCGAGAGCGAATTTTTTTATTTGAGCAGTCAAATTCATGACTAGTTTCAACTTTGCTCTTAGGTTTAGAAAATAAGTTTTCTTGGAAGGAATAGCTCAAATGAGGGGTTTGGAGGACAAGGCGCATAAGTGCAGCTTTTTAAAAAAAAATTGCGATATGAATTATATCAAGTGAAACTAGTCTTAATGCATTTTCTGTGAAAAATTCGCACCCAAATTCCAATTTTCAAGCATCAAATGGTCAGTTTGGACTTGCTTCCCGCCATAAGAATCCGTGTAATTTCGAAACTTCCAACACGTATTTCTCAAAATAGCCAAATCTGCACGTATGCGCCCTGTCTTGCAAGCCCCTCAAATGTGCCTCCGACAAACCTATTAGACCCTTGTGTACCAAAAATTAAATCAGTATTTCAGGAAAATCTGTTCGATGCCTCGATGTTTGATTACTACCATGGATAGATTGTCCTTGAGACATTGTCATGAGATTGTCTAATTTGGCATCAACTAGAGGGCTGAACGCGTCGCGGTGCGGCGTGATCGCTGAGTGGCGCGTTGCAGCGCCGCGACGCCCTGTACCGCGCAATCCTGATCACAATCAGTCTGGCGGGGTACCCCCCTCTCGGCGCGGCGCTACCATGCGTTGAGTCAATAAAACAAAATTCTCCGGACGAAAATACACCGGCGGCGTCTTGGACATCCACCGCGCGCATCACTCACAGATAAATCAGCGCTGTTTGAGTTGTGAGCATCCACTCGTTCGGTCGTAAATAAAACTCACCTTGCATTTTGGACGTTGCAAAAATCGTGTCCTCCGACGGAAGGAAATGTGTCTGATGCGCAGAGGAGCTAAGGATGCTTATTCTGGCGGGAAATTGAAGCCATCGATACGAATAATAGAATTTTAGCTTCAAGCTGAACTGGGGGGAAAAAAAAAACAAAACAAAAAACAAATTGGATCTAGAGTCCAGACTCTTGAAAACATTGACAAGAAAAAATACTCTTGATTCAATCAGATTTCTGCTGAAATCAAAAGGAAATCCGCTCAAATTAAGAGGCTGGGTTCTTGATTTAAGCTAGATTCTGATTAAATCAAGAGTATTTTTTCTTGTCGATGTTTTTAAGAGTCTGGACTCTAGATCCAATGTGTTTTTTTTTCCAGTATAGAGAATTTCGGAAACACAAGGGCTTGGAGAAGGTTCCTCTAGATAGGCGTTGGAGAGGGCGTCTATCTAAAAGTTGGCCTAAAATTAAAAACCTGTACCTAGACTCCAATCTCCGGTGGTGGTTATGTCGCAGAACGCTCTAGTGTTCGAACTCCACGTGACAGAAAAAATGACAGTGCTCATAAGTCGCAGTTTTTTCACATAAAAACTAACAACGTAAATCATACTGTTCACTCGACTTTTTCTCCTTCCAGGACTTTGAATTTAAGTTACTCAAGCCTGAGTTACTTAGAGCCGAAGTGATTTCATTATTGTTTTTTAAACGATTGGTTCGTTTGGACTGAATCATATGAAAAGTTGGTTGAGTTTATTAAGGTGGTTAAATTTAGATTATTTTGACCATCAGAAAAGTTTGAAAACTTTCAAGCAAGAAAGCAATTCATTGAGACGGAATTTCTTGTAACGTGTAATACATCAAGTGAACAGAGCTCAGTGGAGGCCTATTCAAACAAGACAGGTATGAGGCCAATCAGCTGATATGGTGAAGCATTGTCAGAGCACGCAATTAGCACTGTCAGAAATCTATGGCTTGCTACTAGATTTCCTGGAGAACATAGTGTATAATCAAATAATCTAGCGAAGGCTATTCTTTGTTCAGTTTGAAGGAAAAACAAGTAAATAGTTAAGGTAGGTTAGTTTCAGCTCAGTCTAAATGTAGTTTTGATATGCCAAAAACCTGAAATGAATTTTACATATACATTAGCACCACTCTATTAATAGATTTTTTTCCGGCCTTAGTTTTTCAGCTATAATTGCGAGTTTAAAGACCTCCTTAAATATTCCGAGAACCGAAAATCAAACCCAGCATTAATCATTCCCCGGTTAAGATTTCCTGCATAATATAAACCAGCTCTATATGCAAATGGGAAATCCATGACCTTCCTCAACTTCTAGCCTAGCTTCTGATTGTTATTTATCGTTGATCCGTTATTAAGTCATTGGCTTTTGAATCCGCTAGGCTGCTTATTTTTCCGGAAAAATTGCGCAGAATCTAAATAAAACTCAAGATCGCTGAAGTTGCTAGTTTAAATGATCAGTGTGGATGTTGATTAATATAGTTTTTAACTAATAGAATCTCATATCCGTGAACGATAGAAGGCCCCTAATTCTCGCGATTCACCGCCGAGAGGTCATCTGCATTTTAGCTAGTAAAACATGTTTTACGGTCCCTAATATTATTGGCTTTGAGCTTCTTGTTTGAAAAAACGCCACAGCGAAAAGCATCTTACAAAGGAATAGAAGCCACAAAACTCCCCCCCCCCAAAAAAAAAAAAAAAAAAATCTTGAGATCCTCTCAATCGCGAGATTATATGTACGACCCGAAATATACTACAAAATCGCTCTGGTTGAATCTAGCGTTCGATTGTGCGCGTAATTGAAAAGAAAAATACCTTGACAAAAAAAAGTGTTTGCTTTTTATGGAAGATTACACGCATATATCTAGTGCTATCGTCAAGGATCTTTGTACATGGATCAAAATCACCGTTCGTCGACTTTCGTGCTCACGTCCATGGTTGGGTCCATCTTGAAATGATGCAACTATTCGACCTCCTCCGCCACACTAGGAAGTATCTTTTCTCAATGAAGGCGTTTCTTATACGCCATCACTCTTCATCTAGTAAGACTTTAAATCAATCAAAACTGTATCATTTTTTATTGGGTTTTGACATGATGCAACTATTCGGCCTCTGCGGCCACGCTACGAAGTATCTTTTCTAAAAGAAGGCGTTTCTTGTGCGCTGTCACTCTTCATCAAGAAATCATGTAGATCAGTCGCATTTATCTGAGCTGCTCAACTGTTGATTGGGTTATGAAATGATACGATTATTTTGCCTCTGCGGCCACGATAGAAAGTATCTTTTTGCAATGAAGGTGTTTCTTATGTGCCATTACTTTTCATGAGGTAATTGGACTACATTTTGTCTGTAAAAACGCCTAATAGCATAGGGAAACTAATGGTACATACGTTGTATCTACACTGAGCGGGAAATTGTAGTTTTTAATTTCAAAATGTGGTATATTTAATACAATCGCATGTATTTACAAATCTAAGCTGCTACACTGTTAATTCATATGTGAGTTAAGCTCATTCTCCGTTCAATCAATTGAAACTTTCCAATTGCAGGAGAAACCAAACCCTATTGGAGTCTAATTAAACACTCAACTCATCATTTATTAAAAGATATACTTAAAATTTTGCGTCCCTACACTATAACTTACTTAACTCAATGGTAAATCCGGCTCTGATTACAAATATTGATCGAAACTAAGATCATTTACTTACGACAACAGGCAAAAGATCACTCAATATTTTTAGAGGTAATATTAAGACTTCGGTCGAAAAAAGCGGAAATGATTAGATTTTCTGATTCGATCGAATCTTGAATTCAATATCGAGTAACGTTCATTCTCTCTGAAACTTATCATAAAAGGTGTTATGTACGTTCGACGGATAAATAATAAGCGATCGGAAAAAGATGAGTACCAAAGTTCGACGCGAAATTCAAATGAAGATTTCGAGCGGGTTACGGAGCAGGAAGAGGCAGTTCTGAGCGCTCAACACTTGACGCAACTTCTCATCGCGACCTTCACCACGAATCCATTGGCTGCATTAATCGAGAATAAATTATCTCGCTTATCAGTTAGGTCTGAAAATTCCGCTCTTTGCATCGCATCGTCCGACCCGCGACTCAAATTCTTGTCGACCACCCTCTGGCCATCGTTAAATTGCAGTTCTAAATTCCTGAAATATTTGACCTTCAAGTAAATTCCACGGTGCTAGAAACCTAGTTTTAGAGATCAATTCAGCGTATTTATGCTAAATGGAATCATGTGGAAGTGAATTCTATAAAGAATAAGTACGTTCTCAGGATTTGCTCGCTTGATATTTTCTTTCGATTTAATTCATTCGTACTACTCGAACATAGTTCCTTTCAGCATTAATACATCCAACTATTAAGAAAATAATACTGCCGTGCTAAGGAACAACGCCGTATAAGCCTTCAGGCGTTGCCAAATTCCCTCCTGCAAATGACTAATTTTCAGGCAAACTTTTGAATATTTTTCTGCAAATTTCTCAGATAATTTTGTTTGTCATTTGATCTAAAGTGACTGAAAATTTCAATGAGAAATATTTGTGATTTTCCTCCAAAATAAATATTTTATCTTAGGAAATTTGGCAACTCCCGAATGTTCATACGGCGTTGTTCCTTAGGACGGCAGAATAGAGGATGGTCACATGATGTCTTATCCTCTTGCTTCGCCGTCTTTTTCACTTAAACCAAATTCCTTTCTGAATTGAATGGATTTCTTCGAAAACCACGCCGCTCTTTTGCAATGTTTCAGAGCTGTCTTTTGAATTTTCTCAGGTAAAGTCCAAACCAACAAACGATATGCATAAGCAATAAGCGTGTAAGCACACGATATGAAATTTTGAAGCATCTGTTTCAAACATATTGGCGAGCATCCTCTACGAAAATAGAAATGTGGATACAAATATCAAAACGGCTCAGTAAAGTTGGCAGTCTTGAAAGCAAACCATTCAACTCCATTTTGGTACATGCATTTGTTGTTCTTATCCAACTCTTTGATAGGCTCATAAGATTGCGCAATTAAAGAATCACTGTTTCAAACTTTGAGTGAAATAAAGCGCATTGCATGAATTAAGTTAAAATCAAAATTTCTTAATGTTTATTCACCTGCGGGCTGATTGTTGAAATTGATAGACAAAGCTATAGACAATGAAGACAAAAAAGATATGATTGGATTCTATTGGTGGAAGTTCGTGGTTGCAATGGACAAAGGAGGTAGGTAATAGACTAACTAACGGCAACCCACGGGAGACCCTTTAGTTAGTCCATCATTTTCTCCTTTAGTCTAAAAGAACCACCCAAATTAACCAATAGGA
The DNA here is from genome assembly GCF_918797505.1 of Bemisia tabaci. NCBI lineage: Eukaryota > Metazoa > Arthropoda > Insecta > Hemiptera > Aleyrodidae > Bemisia > Bemisia tabaci. The sequence goes on along the minus strand of NC_092799.1, from coordinate 21,896,735 downwards.
TCGCTCCATACGCATTATATCCTTTTTTTTTATCGCTTTGTCTATCAATTCCAACAGTCAGCCCGCTGTTAATTGAATATATTGTAGAAACGAATTTTTCCATCATGTGATGTTAAAAGAAGAGACAAAAAAGGAGAGGAAAATTTGAAAAATGTATTTTCTTCTCTTATACTTGTTTTGAAGTGTTGCACATTTCAACTTTTCTCGCTAAAAACATCATGGCACATGTATTTCACTTCTATTTGCATAATTTTTCCCACAAATGGTGTATTTTCAAATCCTCTCATTAATATACAAGATCACTATATCAGTCTAAATACTAACTGTAAACTATTTGATTCCCAATTGATGCACGTATGACAACTAAAATGATGGAGAAGGGGGAGAGTAATTTCGCTCGACGTGCAGCTAATTGAAATCCTTTCAGAGACTTTAACGCGACACAAAAAAAACAACTGATTGAGAGGCTCCCAAGTTCATCCCAAAAATTATTTTTTCTCGTAGTTTGTGATCGGCTACAGAAAAAAGGACACCAATGCACGGAATTTAAGTTTTCAGGAGACGTTATTCCGTGCGCAAAAAATTAGTTACCAAAAATTATTTGAAAGAAGCCATGGGATGACAACACTTATTTCCCGCTATACAAGGCAAATATATTTGAAACACAGGTATAGATTGCATGTTCGTGGGTTGACTTGTCAGTAGATTAATTAGATACGGAGTACCCACGGAGGTACCTGTCTGTGATTTTAATGAGAACGAAAACCTTGCCGCGTCCAGGCGGAACGTCAAATATTTTAATTTCCTCAAAAATATTCAGGGGTCGCACATATTATATTTCAACGTGAGTTCAGTATCGGTACCAAATTGATACAGGCCATCACAGGCACTGCGGGTGCATGTCTCGCGCGAATAAACTCTCTGTCAGTGAACCTACTTTTTTCCTCTCTTTATTGCCAAATATGGTCGCAAATTTATTACACATTCCTGCACAACTTTGGTTGTTTTTTGTTCATTTTTCTTTCTTACTGATGATGACCGGATAACTCAATACTACCGAGCAGAAAAATCCTCTGGTAAATCATGCTGTCGCAACCTTTTTTTTTTTCTTTCTTTCTTTTTTTTCCACAACTTGATTTCAAAATGAGGCTAATCATTTTTTTGACGTTGAATTGATCATATATACATACCTTTCAAACAATTTTGGCACCTAACAGCTGAACAACACTCAATAATACTTATTTCGGCTGTGAAATCTCAAAAATTGCACCGTTTTCTGTGATCAAGCTCAAATTGATGATGAAAACCACTAGTGCTATTTTCTCAGTGATATCTGGAACACGATAAATGCGTTTAAAAGCATGAACCTACTATTGAGGCTCCTTTATTGTACAATCGTGTCGTAACAATATTCTGAGCTCGGGCCAATATTTGGTGATATAAGATTGATTGCGATTTCTTATTGGTATACATGGGTAAAATTATTTCTAAAATCATAATATCCTCGAAAAATTCAAGATGCGTTTAGTAGTTTCATCAAATTCTAGAATGTGATATTCTCTTTTATTTCAGAGACCTCAAAACAAATAACGAGTTTATCCCTTTTTTACCAAAAAACTTTGTTCAATTCAATTAAACTGGATCTAGTTCTATAGTTGATGGAGGACGTTTTTTGACGCTTACTTTAATATTGCATGAAAATATAAGGGCAAGAAAGTGTACATGACACGAAAGTAATTTTCATCCGATTTCCTACAGAACACTCAGTCCTAAAAAACTCCAAAAAAATCCTCTCTCTGAAATCTTAATAAGAATGATAATCGTGAAATAAGTGAAACATTGTTTCCATTGCTTGCATAAAATTTTTACGCATATCAATCGTATCCCCCGTATATGAGGTTTCAAACTGACATGGAGTTGCACAGGGGAAAAAGATGATAGATTTAAACAGTTTTACTAAAAATGGTAAATTGGTTATAGCTTTTTAATACTGTCTCTTAATTTTAGCCGAGGTAATGTGCAAATCAATAAAAAATGTAACTGTATGTTTGCTCTATCAAAACATTTATTGACTGCATTTGAAATGTTTTTACTTCAACCATTTTTAGTCTAAACCATTTAGTCTGTTTTTCTTTTAATCCACATGAGTGAATTTGTTTGCATATTTAGCTTGTACTTTAAATAAATTTACTGTGATTGTCCTCTTTGAAAATTGGTTATTCTTTTCTTGGTGCCTAAGCCTCTAACTAGATCTTTACAAAACTAATATCCGTACGATTCTTCATAATTTACTGACATATTCAATTTTCGAACTCAATTTACTACTTCAAAGGAAACTTGATGATTAATTGATCAAAGATGGAAGATTTCTTCATAAAGATCTTAAATTTCGTAAAGATTGTAGAAATTTGGATTTTGTCCTCTTGTCTGTCAAAGAAAAAGCTATGAACTAGTGAGGACGTTTTGATGATTGTACCTGATGGCTCATTTTAAAAAAAAAGAGTTTTAAGAATCTGAAATTATGTTCTCAATATTTTTCAGTGGCGGACAAAAGGATTTACCATGACTTTTCCATAATTATTTTATTTTTTTTTATTTTTTTTTTATTTTTATTTTTTTTTATTATTTTTTTTTGGATCAAACTAGATCTTAGGAATTTTAATAGACAATTTAAACTATTGAAAGTACATTTTTTGCAAAATCATATTGAATAACTTTTGTTCATATAGTAAGTTGTAATTTTATAGGATTCATAATATTAGTAGGAGTGAAAAATAATAAGTAAAAAATTTGAAATATCAAACGATTTTTTATTACAAAGAATATACCTCTTTTCACGAGAAAAGAAATTTCTTGAAAAAATAAATATTCATAAAAGGAACAATAATACACAAAGAACATTTACAAGAAACTTAAAAGATTTAAGGCACAGAATTATTTACAGAGACCTTCAAATCTAATTTACTGTACAATTAACTGATAATTTATAAATGCCTTAGGCGTGACTAGTTTCAAAAATGGCTTTTACCAAGCGTTATAATGTGTAATAACGCACTTCTAACGAAAATTTCTTGCAGAAAAAGAAGCGTTAGTTTCACATGTTGTTCAAGTGTCAAATTTTAAATAACTATTCATGAAATGGCTGCAATTTTTGAGAGTATTAAGTTTCTGTTCAATAAGTCCTTTGAAAACAGTTGAGTATTATATCCAAAAAGTTGAGATAAAAAGCCAATTCAATTAATAAACAATTTCAAGTAATGTGTTCAGCTTTTTTAACGGGACAAAAATAAAGCAAATATCCTTAAAATTGTGAATGTGTAGAGACATGAGGTGATTAAAACTTCATGAAAATTATGTATGGCTGGTAACAAATAAAAATGGTCAATCCGTATCTACTTTAGAGCAGCTGATTGCTCTCGCAGAATAGTTATTACTTTTCGACAATAAAAATATTTTATTCTGACTTCTGTTGGGAAAAGTAAAATTAAAACAGGAAAAATACATAAAAATGTAATTGGTACGCGCAAATATTACGATATTATAACACTTCAAAACAATTTGTCCATGACTTGAAAATTTTCTTTGGTATACTATCAAAATATGACAGTGATGTCGTAATTTACATTGGTTCGATGTAATTTTATACAAAAATACAAAGTAATGAGTATTATCTATTCAAGGTGATGCAAAGTTATGTAAATATAAAAAAATGAAAAAAAAATGATCACCTATAAAAAGTAAACAGATACTTTTTATCGGAATAATTTGGTATCGAACTAATCGGGAGAGCTTCATCGCCCAATCATTGGTCCAAAAGTTGGAAAACTCAGAGAAAAAAACAGATAATTAAGTTCAAATCACAAACAATCTTTTGATGATGTCTTTTGAAATATGTCAAGATTATTGAGAGCTTAATATACAACTATTTGTCCAAAATAGCGTTTCTTCTCATCAAAAATTGCAATATCAAAAGTTGACCTGATTTTGAAGAACATTTAAATTGATCCGAGGGAAACATTAATGTCATGGTGTGCTCTCATTCCGTGCATGAGGAGTATTAAATTTACATGGTACGATTTTCAGTCTCAATAAACCTATACGAAATATACTTTCTTTAAAAAAGGCAAGATATTCAACAAGAAATTACAAAGTTCGTCCAGAACGTGAAAAGCTCCGGAGAAGAAAACTGTTGACGGAGAAAACAGAGAGTGAGAGAAGAAGCGTTCGAAACGGGAGTTTCTGAGTACAGAGTTAAAAAGAAAAACGACTAGTGTTTGGAGTGGGGGGAGAGAGATTCAACAAGGAGGCTATGATGCGATAGCCAACGTCGGGACAGGCCGCGGCAATGACTGAAAAGCGTGGAGATCATCGGAGTGCACGGATCCTGTACCAGCGCATCCGCCATCCGTGTGTTTGGACAGGAGAGACATCCTGGAGAATGTCTTGCTGCAGGTCGGACACGAGTACTTCTTGACATCGGAGTGAGTCTGGAGGTGAGCCCGAAGATTCGACCTGTCCGCGAAGGCACGGTTGCAGTGTTGACACGAGAACGGCTTCTCGCCCGTGTGCGTCCGGATGTGACCCTGCAGGAGCCAAGGGCGGGAGAAGGCCTTCCCGCAGAGCTTGCACTTGCACGGAAGCGTATGCGTCCGGATGTGCATCTTCAAAGCGCCCAGAGAGAAGTAGATCTTCTCACAGTACTTGCAGCTGAACGTCTTCTTGGCGGAGGAGTCCTCGTTGGCGGCGCAGTGGAACTGCTGGTGCTTGGAGAGCCCGGAGTAGGTGGAGTAGGACTTGTTGCAGAAGACGCACTTGTAGCGGGGGTTGGAGCCCTCTTTGCTCCGCTTTTTGCCGCAGCTGGTGCTTCCGCTGCTGCTGCTCTCGCCGCTGCTGGCCACGCTCCCGGGGGAGGAGAGATCTTCGGGGGTGGCGGGCGGCGGGAAGTGCGACTGGAAGAGGCTGTGCGAGGACCAGGTCGGCGAGACGGGGGACAAGCTCTCTGCGTAGGGGTAGGGGACGTAGAGCCGCGAGTCCAGCTCCCTCTTGACGGGGATCGTCGGGACGGGTCGGAAAGGCGAGAAACCGTAACTTGGCGATTTGGAGGGCGACCTTTCGCGGGTGTACGGGGAGATGGGCTGCTCGTAGCAAGGCTTGCTCGGCGACAGGGAGGAGTAGTAGTGAGGGTAGACTTCCTTGTTGCCCGAGTACGGGTTGAAGGCCGAGTGCGGCGGAGAGTGCGGGGGCGGCGGCGGGGCCTCGCGATACTTGAGCGGCGACAAAGTCCGCTTCATCTCCATCGGAGTGTTGAGGTTGAGCGGTTCCAAGGGACCGCCGCAGGTCTTGCTGGACGGAGTGGCGGGCGCGTGTGCCGGGGCGGCCGAGGGCAGGGACGGATAGCACGGCGCTCCGCTCATGGCTCCGAGGACCCCGCAACTTTCACCGGTCAGCGCTTTCATGCTCATCAGAGTGACACCTGATGATCCCGTTTTCCCGGCCAGGCTCAGGTCTTGCGGTTTCGTGCTCAGGTTTTCAGGCTCCGAGTGATCGCTCGCGCTATCTGAAACAAGCAAAGGAAACCGAACCGTTAGAATCTTACGCAACAACCGGATCCAACACAAAAAGTTTCAAATGAGGGGCTTGGAGGAAAAGGCGCATAAATGCAGTTTTTGCTGTATGTTGCTTGCACAGAAAAAAATAATATGCTGTTTTAGCATCTAGGATATCAAAAATGTGTCTGGTGATCAAAAGATGTTGCCTTTACTGCCTTCGCAGTTAACTTTACATCCTGTGAATGCGAATTCAACTGCGCAGGCAATCAAGGCGCACCCTAGGATCACTAGACACATTTTTGACATCCTAGATGCTAAAACAGCATACCATCTTTTTCAGTGTGCCGTCGATAAAATTGGACTGCAATGGAAGAACTACCGTTTCTGGTTCACACATAAAAATACCTATAGGCATAGGAAATCTAAGGGCATATAAGTTGTTTCTAAAATGAGCCACAAATCGTAGTTCCTGATTGCAAAGTGTAGTCCAGTTGAGGAGCACGGCGCATAAGTGCAGTATTTGCTATTTCGAGAAGCACGTACTTGAAGTCCCGAAATTACACGGATCGTTATGGCGGAAAGTAAGTTTCAAGTAACTTTTGATGCTTAAAAATTTGATTTTGTGAGCAAATTGTTCACATAATATGCATTAAGACTAGTTTTACTTGAGATCATTAATACCTCAAATTTTTCAAAAACCGCACCTATGCGCCTTGTCCTCCAAGCTCCTCACATGATGAAATGACAAAAAGTTAACTCGAAGCAATTATGCTAAACAAAACTGTTCACATAGCGGTTGCGTGCTCCATAGTTCCATTGAAATAATTCATTTTTACAAAGTTCCGTTTAGCATAAGTACGTCGAATTATCAAAGACAACCATTATTGACTAAAAATTGAGAGCTCCCTTCTCGTCCTCCTCAAAATTAGAATGCCCTCCATATGTTCCAATCAAAGAAAATACGTAACAAATGCATTCTTGATAGTGGTAAAATAGTAAATGAAAACAAATGGGCTGCTCAGGGGTAGATTTTTTCCTCTTCTTTCAGCTCGAAAGCTGAGTAGAAATTGAGGTAAGTTTGTACAATGCGTTCATAAGTATAATGCTTACACTTTTTTTTACAAATTGCGCCGCTAAATCGATTCAGCTTAAGTTTATGTCGTGAAAGAAAGTCTCAACAAAGTATCGGAATTAAGCATTCTTCTTCGTAACTGAGAGTCCCGTATTTTTTCGCCAAATTCACATTTGTCTGCTGTAATAATTATTCTCATAAAGAAAACCGTCCTAATCTAATTTTTTTAAAAACAGTCAGTTGCTTTAGCAAAATGTCGCGAATCTCATGTCAAATCGAGGCAAGCTTTTCATGATTTTCATTGGGTTAAAACATGACACCCTATCACGTAGGAAACATCACAAAATTTCAGTTTCAACTAAAGATTCCCTGGGGGAGGGGGCTCCCTCAAAAAATTTTGAAATTTGAGCCTCTCAATGAAGCATTTTTCAGCATTTTCTGATTATGAAACGGACAGAATTCAGCAGAACGAGAAAAAAAGCCATATTCTCCAACAAGTTTTAAGTCTGGAGTGATTGAGATTTAATCTATTTCTGAAGTAAAATTTGTAGTCAAACAACGACCAAAAGCTATCAGTACCAATTTAAGCTTATTGCTCCCCAAAGACTCAGTGCATTTTCCAAACTTTAAAAATCGTTCTCTCAAAACTAAGTAAACGTTGTTCCGTGTTTTCTGTTCCAGCCTTTTTCTCCCTCGGCAAAGTTTTACGAACTTTTTCCTATAGAGAGTCAACGCGAATTCGAAAAGAGAGATGATAAGGTGGCTAAATAACTTGTCTCGTACACAGATGCAACACAGTGGCGAGGCATGAATAATCGATTATCGATGTTTTCCCATTTAAAGCCATGGTAAAAATCGATTATTTAAGTGTTCATTGCAAACACCCTGTTCATCGATCCTTTTCCATAGGTTTAAATGGCAGATCAATCGATACATCGCACGGCACGCCACTGGCGCCAAGAGGCTCAGCAGCAGAGGCATGCACGGCGCAAAAGCTAAGAGAATCGTGATTCTCAGTGAAAGTTCTCGGGGCGGCTTTGGGAGAGCATGCATACATACATTTAAAGCATCAACACTATACGTTGTGATGCGTATACATGGATTCGCCGCCCGGCTGACAGAGAGGCGTAATTATAAATTAAGATGAGCCCGGAAAAACATTGAATTGTGCGGACAACAGGGTTCATTGTGGAGTGTAGTTACGCCCTCGTGCCAGGAAGACGACGAATTATCGGCCGCCAACCTACACCCGACTACCGATAGTTAATTCACCGATCGGTAAGCTAAATTCCCGTGCTTTAAAGCTCTCGTGTTGTTTGAGATCAGCCCTGTATTCTCTCTGTACGTTTTTTGTCCCTTTGAAGCTGATTTCGACTGGTTACATAATATGCTCAAAGCTACATTCATTAGCATCCAAACAAAACTTCATTTCCTGAACTTCTTACAACCCCACTCACTCTGATTATTAGCTAAAATATGTATACATTTACAATCCACACTGAACGCATCTTAGTAAGAACTACCGGCTAAAAGTACTATTTGTCAAACTTGATTACAGTTAAAGTGGGAAATTCATCGCTAAGAAGAAGAAAAACATAGTTTCGAGAGCCAAAAATTTTTTCCCGGAATGCAATCATCATATTTTAAGATTGAAAAGTTAATGAGTACTGCTCTTATCACGATTAATGTGTTTTTTTTTTTTAAAATGAACATTGTCTGAGCGAGGTTTAATGACAGCGTGCGAAAGAGCTACCTGTTGCTATATAGCACCATCCTGAGTAATCGGTGGGATGACCTTTGACTTCGGCCATCAAATTTTCCCAAAGTATTATTTTGATCAATATAACTTTAAATTTCAATATTTTAAGCAACGATAACTTTTAAATAAAATGTTCTCGGAAAAAAAAACTTAACTCATCAAAATCTTGGAACCAGTAATCCACTCTCACAAAAATATCCGTCAAAATAACGTCAAAGCCGATCGTAGTACATAATTTTTACCGTAATTAATACTTAAGGACATATTGAAAAATTTAAATCTATAGTAATGCAAACTACACGCACACACACAGAATTTAGGTTCATGAATCTGCAGGATCGGTCGAAACGATGTCGTGTGAACATAAATGATCCAGCGCATGACAATTGTTTAGACGAATATCAAGATTTAATTTATTGTGGTACTAGATTGGTCATATTGTTCAATAATTTAATTTGAGAGACAATTGACACGTTTTGAGAAATATAATTCTTATCATATCAATGCGTGGCTCTTGTTTGTTTACATATCGGGCGCGTGAATACCTCGTGGTGTTTGTTTACGTTTGTTTCAGTGGGCCAAAGTGCATTAAACTCGTAATCATCAATTACAAACAAAATCCGTCGTTTGAAAATTACATCACTTTAGACCTCTCATTGAGAGAAAAATTGAAATTACACCATGTGACTCGTAATCAGATGCGGTAAGTAATTCGTAGTTTTGACACCTTCAAAAGGCTGATTATTTAATGAGCAAGTATACTCTCCACATTACACATAAATTGTTCTAGTATGATTCCTACTCACTGGTTTTAAAATACACGAAATTCAAATTATTAGGGACACCATTAAAGGGCTATCAAACTTATTGGGGGAATTTCATTAAGTATCGAAGTGCTGTGTGAATTTTGACTCATTAAAAATCAGATTTGCATAGAACTAGACTAGGCTGGATTAGGAGCGACAATTAAATATATTTAAAATTTAAAATAATACGGATTTAAACAAAATGTCACTGAATAAACATAAATATATTAATCCGCGTTTTAATTATTTCTCAGAGTATATTTTCGAAGCTGTGAATTTTTATGAGATTTCTTATATTTATTCAGCAAAATCTAATTTCTGATTGAAGGTACAAAATAAATAATCTGGCATGTAAGTCCCCGTAAATTGGGGATGCAATATTTGTATACAATTTTTGATAAATGAACTTAGAGGAATGGATTTATTTGATTCAACGCCTAACACTGCGGCAAATTATCACGCCCCCAACGAAATATGAACCAATTGAAATTTTCAGGTCAAAATGGAATATTTTTTATTCGCACGACATAATCTAGAACCTTGCAAATTATATATTTTGATTGGACAGTGACAGATTCTTACCTGCATCATATTCTGATTCATCCTTCACGAAGTAGACTGGTCGCTTCTTGAGCGGGCAGTGACTGTAGTTATTTTTCTTGACGAGGAACGAGCGAGGCATTGTGGCGACTCGAATGGTTTCTTCTTTTACGTGCATAATCCAAAAAATCAGCGAAACTTAATCCAGCACTGAGCACACTTAATATCCACGCATGAGCACAACAAAATTCCTAATTATTTTTTCATACAAAAAACAACAGAGTACAAATTCCAGAGGACACAGCGATTGAAAATAAAATCGAATTAAAGTTATTGTAACACAAGTCTGTTGAATAAAACAGAGTGAATTCCGATTTCAACGAACACGCGAAAACTATTCGAAGTTGACGAAAGCACGATCACTAGCGTATCAGAGAGCGACAGCGCAACACATGCTTACAGCTCGACTGCTGGCGCAGTTCTGACTAGCGGAAGGTCCGCGGGTAGGCAATATACCCTCTGCTCCTCTGGACCCCACTTCGGATCCTGGAGTATACTACTGAAAAAAAGTTGGGCGCCACGTGCGCGTCAGCCAATCAGAGGCCGCGCCGCTCGACCAATCCAGCTCGGTACTAGGTGGAGTCTACGGACAGGTGTGGATTGTGCACCTCTCCTGTCCTATTCCCGTTTTTTTTCTCGTTTCTTTTTTGTTTACACATTTCATCTCGGCGAGTATATGAATCTGGGCTCGGTGCCGTTTTATCTCCATCTTCGTCACCTTTCTCCCCAAACCCTCCCCCTCCCCCTCGTCCCTGCCCCCCGCCGCCACCCGTCTTCGTAGCTCGTGCGCATTTCTACAGATGCTTTTCATCACCTCGATCGCTATTCTCCGCGGAAACCAATAGTTGCCCGCAAAGGAAAAAATCTAGTGAACATTATTGTGATGTTCCGTTCTAGTTTTTACGTGTCCACAATTGCGGAAACATCCAAGACTTTTCCTGATTTTGCTGCTTACCGAAAAATATTGTTGAAATTACCATTTTGCTGCCGGAGGTTACGGTAACAAAAAAAAAAAAAAAAAAATGGTATGCTGTTTTTGCATCCAGGAGGTCAAAAATGTGTCTGGTGATCCAAAGATGCTGTCTTTGTTACCAAGGCAGTTGAATGTACGTTCTCAAATTTTAAAAGCAACTGCGTGGGCAATAAAGGCAGTATCTTCGGATCATCATACACATTTTTGACATCCGAGACGCTAAAACAACATATTACTATTCTCAGTGAGAATTTATAGATTTTTTCAGAAATATGGTTCATTCAACCATATTTTTTTGTGTGTCAAAATCAGCGATATATTTGTTATGAAATAAATGTATTTTTTATTTTTCACATCCCGGAAAACCTCAATGGTTTTGCAATTTCCATCGAAAGGAAAAGGTGGTGCTTTCTTAAACACCGTGCAAACTAGGTCCTTCTAACAATTTTCCGGGTAGGTATTGAATTATAGTGCTTTAAAGTGAAGCAGATACGTAAGTTTTCTATTTTATGTACAATTTTGAGAGACAGTATGTTAATTTCGCAAACTTTTGGACTCCTAGTAGAACCTGTAGAAGTTGCAAAGTCCCAGAGACATTGCGATATATTTGGTGCGTTATTTGATTAATCCCTGTTAAAGTGATCTTGTGAGGTACTGCCACTTTCTTGGATTTATCGCGAATTAAATACTCTATTAGAACTAAGTAAGAAAATATTTGCGACGTATTAAAATAATCAATAATTTTTATTTTTAGCTCTTATCAATTTTATAATTTTTTGTTGAAAATATACTAAAATATAAGTACTTACTATTGCCATCCGGATGAAATAAATGTTGGAGTGATACGCATAACTATTCAACACATATATGCCTCTTGTTGGGTAAAAATGCCGATATGTGGAAATCACCATGCGATGCTTTCGTGCTCCTACTACCCAATAAAAATAACCGGGGAGGAATAATGCATCCTAAAATATGCACTTATCTTCCATTTTGCATAAATAGTATACCTAATTTTAGATTACTTATGATAATAAGAAACGAAATTTTAAATAATTAAAGACGGAAACATCTTCATTGACAATTCTCCTCCGAAATGAATTTTTTGAGATGGTCGAGTTTCAAGAGAGTCATCAAGAGATAGGTCAACAAAGTTTATCAAATGAACTTTCAAGAAAGAGAGTAATGAGAATTTGACATGATTTCCTCTCAGTTTAAGATTCTGAGAGATACGCTTCATTTCTTTCGTGCAAAACCCTCTGAGACGGCGGAATGTTGGGCTGAACTTAAGTTCTCCTTCTATTTTGAGGTTATGCAATTGCGGGCACGGAGAAGTTGATATAATTGTATCACGCATTGCGATGAGAAAGCGCAATACTATCGTGAGAATGCCGCAATGATGGGCTGAACTTAAGTTCTCCTTCTATTTTGAGGTTACGCAATTGCGGGTACGGAGAAGTTGATATAATTGTGTCACGCATTTCGCTGTGAGATCGCACTGTGTGACTATGTAAGGATCATGAAAATGCCGGAATGATGGGCTGAGCTTAAATTCTCCTTCTATTTTGAGGTTTTGCAATTGCGGGTGCGGAGAAGTTGATATAATTGTATCACGCATTTCGCTGTGAAAGCGGAATGTGTGACTACGTGAGAATCATGAGCGTGCTTGCTACGTACACTTGTCAGTATAGAAGGAAATAACGAACATGTTTATGACAATCATAATTTGAAAACCTTAGGAATATTTAATTAAGGAGTTATCAAGGAAAATTACCTAATTATGGTCAAATGTTTAATGAAAATATAACAAAAAACTACTGTTGTCCTTTAGACTGTTCTTTTTGATCCATGAATTCTTCCTATTTTTTAATTTAAATTCTGAGTCATTAAAAATGAGTCTGTCGTTTATTACCGTACTCGAGTCACTGCGCCAAAGTATGATGAGATTTACCTAATTTTTTTCAGTGATGCCTGAGAAAACACAGAAAATTTTGGATGGACTTGTTTTTATCCTGTGTCCTCGCTGATATTCAGCATTAGCGGTTTGTATTGAATAAAAAGAAGAAGTTCACTGCATATCAGCGGTTTTACAGTCACCAATGCGTCACCAACGATTCGTGAAGATAGGTCGTGGCTCTCTGCGGGAGGGATAAAATCGATAGAGTCTGCTGCCGATCTGAGGAGGGAGGGTGAAGACGAGGGGAGGGAGTGGGGATGAGGGGGGGGAGAGGAGAGAGACGAAAACAGGAATAGACCAGAGGGAGGAATAAACCGGTGAGCTATGCGGAGCGCATTGCAAAATAGAAGATGTATCAACGCCACCTTTCGAAGGTGCACCGTACCCACTACAGCATCCCGAGGGCCTAAGGCGGAAGGGGGAAGAGGGAGAGACTGCAGCTGGTGTCGCGTGCCCCCACAGCAGCTGAGGTCCTACTCGCTCGCTCTTGCACTGATTTCAGATCCCAAATTAGTCCCTAACTGTTTTTGCTCTTTTTCTTTCCACTCATTTTTATCAACATAAATCAATCTCCCATTCAGCTCGCTCGAGTCGTTAAATTGATTCCATCCCTCCTTCCGCTCTCGTTTCTTGTCTCCTTCTCCCCTCGTTTTCTATATCTTTCTAACTCACCGGCTCGTTTACCTTCCTTAGTGGCCACCTTTACACGTCCTTCTATTAATCCTTATCGTCACGTTTTATCTTGTTTCTGCGAGGTCATGACCTGGAATCGTGCCAAATTTTGGGTTGGCTAAACCGCGTTTACCTAAACCGCTTTTGAGGTACATTCCGGTAGAGCTCATCAGGTTGTTGAGAATTGATCAATGAACTAACGAAAAACCATAACTATTTACTGATGAAAAAGATCACTAACGGCTACATAAAATTCGGAAAATGTTCATCTCTGATGCGATATTTCAAAATCCTCGGTTATATTTTATTTCATTAAAAAGAGACTAACCAAAATTGTCTGTAAATACACGTCGAAAATCATTATAAATCGTTTTGATCGGTCGCGCCTTTTGAATGGCTTCAATATTTTAACAGCCTGATTTAAATTTGTCTTCCTCGTTAAAAAATCGCTTTATGCAGACTTCCAGTTCACCAGAGAAACCCCTGGATAACCCTCCGAATCGGGGTTTCCGCCAGTTTGACTGGCCGCCAGTTACAGGGGTTGTCCTAAGACTTTTGGGGTCACTCTGTATATGTTATCGGCAGATCGTTATCGGTCCAGCAAATATATAATACCCTGCCCGATGTATGTCGCCAGTGAAAGGAAAAGCAACCTGTGGAGTTGCGATTTGAAAAAAAAAGTTCTGGTCAACCCCCCCCCCCCCCCTATCCGTTTAGGAGGAGGGTCCTCAAAAAGTTTGGGGGACCAAAAAGTAGCTTACATTAATCCATTAGCACCCCCAACGTTTCGTCACAAAGTATGGATAAGGTGAACTTTTAGAGGGAGGCAGATTGGACTCTTCGGACACCGTATGTATTTGCCGGAGACTTAAACAAACGGGTAGAAAGAACAACCATGAAATTTAGTAGGGAGCACATGTATTCCGGTGCGAACGTTCGTGATAAAAGTTGGCAAGATGGCTTGAGCTTTTCGTTTTGATGTTTTAAAATAGAATTTTGATACTTCCAGAACAGACACCCCTAAATTCAATATGACGTCCAAAATGGCCGTCACGGGTGTGGAATTCGTGAACCTAGCGCCTTTAGTTGACATGTACGTTGATTTCTATGTATTTTTGGTCAAACATTTCAAACATGAACTGCAAAATTTACTCCAACCTCTTAAGGACCCAAAAGTCCAATATGGCGGCCAACCTCCTCCCTTTTAAAGACAAATGGGCATGAAAACTCTCGTAAGACAAATGAAGTATCTTTCATGAGGTTCCGTGGGTTATGAAGTCCATTTATGATTTCAAAAATTTCTTTTTGATTAATTTCGGGCATTTTAATCACTGCCATCTTCACACACCAAATTAATGGCATGTTCTAAGTCGGTACTTGATACAGCTTTTGCAGCCCTTCAATTGGCCATTGGTGCCATCTCGGGTCGTCGATCCAGACCTCCGAGGTAGATATTACCCAATCGGAAATTTGACCTTGGTACAAGCTTAGTATGACATTTTTTCACATTTGAATAGAGTTGCCAAGCTTATCTTGCTAATGTTCCCACAATGTTAGCAGGACATTTATTTTACCTCTGGGACAAGCTTGAGCCCAAAGATTGTGCCAAGGTTAGGTTTGTAAGACTGCTCCAAGCCTATCCTGACAATATTGCCACAATATTGGTGGGACATTATTTTACTTCCGAGACAAACTTGGATATTCAATATTGTGACAACGTTATGTTAATAATATTGCTCCAAGCTTGTTCAGCGGATATTGTGATCATGATGTTGCCATAGACTTGATGTTAAAATATTGCCACAGTATTGGCAGGATATTTATTTTACCTCTGAGACAAGCTTGGATTTCCAATCTTACCTCTGAGGCAAGGTAGGCGATAGAACGCCGTGTTACCTGCAGTCCTCGCGGAAGAAATTTCTTAGCGTCGCAATGCCTAACGTAGGCATACGGAACATTTGAGGGCCGAGGAACCTTCCTAAGTCAGCTACTTCCATGGCTGCTTGCACTGGCTGAAGTAATCAACTTGGATCCCACTTGTAACGGGCACTGCCCAGGCGAAACGAGAACCAGCCCCATTGATGGGGCGGCCGCGCGCGAACCGTTGCCAAAAAGCTCCATTTGAGCCCTTGGCCTAAGAATATCGGTAAGATGGGTTAGACGCCTATGGATCATGTGCCAATTACGTCAAAAAGCGAAAGGTCACAGTTTTTGCCCTTTAATTTGCCCTTAAAGGGACCGCAACGGCAGATCCGCGACGAGCGCGCCCTGGTGGCGGAAATAGCAAACGCGGTCGAATTGTGCTCGCCGCGCACAATATTGTGTTAATCTTATGACAATATTAGAAACAGAAGCCTAATATGTTTATTTTCTTAATCTTGTGACAATGTTAAAGTGCGAATATTACCACAATGTTGTAAAAATAATGTTAGCATAATATCAATTCAGCAGTTTTAGATATCCAATATTGCGTCAATATTATGACAATATTACGAACAGAAGCCTGTTATGTTTGTTGTTCTAACGTTAATTGAATGTTAACATAATAACAATACCGCAGTATCACAGAGATAACATCGTCTCGATATTATTTTAGCAATTTTGTTTTCCTAATATTGTGTCAATATTATAAGCAGAAGCCTATGTTCAGTATTTTTTTTAATAATGTGCCAATGTTAAAACCAACATATTACTGCAATATTGAAAACATAACTGTACGACAGTAATAGTTTACCAATATTGTATAACCAATATTGTGACAACATTGTGACAATCTTGAAATCACCGAGCACCACCTGACGTTGGATTTCTAATGTTGCTAATATTGGTGCAATATTAAAATACTAAGGTTATACATCCAGTATTGATGGTATATTGTACCAAGATTCTCAGGCCAACCTAACTGTTGAAATATGCTCACAATCTCGCTAAGGTTGCCACAATATTATTCCGATCTGCCCAAGGTCAAATTTCCGATTGGGTACCCAAAACTTTTATCAACAATTTCAGGATTGGTATAAGAGAGTTGCGACCCGCGATTACTCATTAAAATAATGGGATTCCGGATCGACTTGACAATATTTAATGATTTGAGTCCCCAGGTTAGTTAAGCTCCTTTATACTAATTTTTTTTAGCCGCATAATAGTATTTCTCAAAGAAATTAGATGAGCCTCAGACTTTGAGGGCGTTGTTGAGCCTTTTCTATGCGGTTTCAACCACTACTTTTTGAAAGGAGCAACACTTCCCTTCGCTTCAGCAAAAATTTACGACGCAGAGTACCTACATAGACCTCCTCGTGCTTACAATTTCAGACATGTTTACAAAATATTGCTGTAATCGTAAGGCAAGAATTTGACCGTAAAAGCTGCAAAAGGTGAAAGTGGAGCACCGACGCTGTCGTGCTAAGGAAGAACGCTGTATCAACATTCAATAGTTGCCAAATTCCCTTCGCTGAAACGTTTATTTTTTTAGGAAAGTTATAAATATTTTTCCTTGAAATTCTGAGGAACCGTAGGTGAAATTGCGAGCAAAATTATCCGAAAAATTGGAGAAAGAATATTCATAAGTAGACCAGAAAATTCGTCTTTTATCGAATGAAATTTGTCAACGCCTGAAGGTTCATACGGCATTTTCCTTTTGTACGGCAGGACGATGATGCTGGTGATTATGACGACAGTGATGATGTTACTGATGAGAGTTCGAGAGTCTCGGCTTGCAACATGAGCCACGCATAAGCTGGGAGAGGAGGCAAAGTGGTGAAGATCGCTGACTTGTCTTTGATCGTCACGCAGCGAATTAAGCCGAGAAAGAATGGGATTCATCCTCCTCCGAAAATATCGCGTTATCTTCGTCAGGATTCCAGGCCAAATATCGGCGCACGAAATTCTAATGCCGACCATGACTCGGACATTTAGTTTTGAACTATTAGTCCGAGCTTTGATTCACACTCTGATATCATCCTGGACTGCATCTTGGGCCGCTTTCACTCACATGCTCCATTTTTGTTGCATTTCTGAACCCAGGCCATGTGTCCAAGGGTCAAACGGTTAAAACGCGGGGTATAATTATAAATCGCCCGGCTATCAAGATTCTAGATTATGAAATTATACGCAGGTTAAATCGCCCTTTTTCGTTTAGTCATCACTCTAACACTCACCTTTAGCCTTTATCAGTGAAAAATGTATTATAGACCCAAGTCTAGAAAAAACAAGTATGCTTAGGTCGGGACGTCTGAGAAAAAATTGGTCAGCAATGGGCCTCAAGACAAGGTATGAATTAAAGGAAAACGATACATATGCTTTCTCTTCAACATTTCACAAGCAACACGAATTATACAACGGGAGCTCTGGAAGTCAACTCCTGAGCAAAGCATTAATCGTTTTCATTTAACATTAATTTAATGGTAAAAAACAAATGACGCAATTTTTATAATCTGATTCCTTATGGAAGCGTCCCTGGACCGAAGAAAATTTTGACTTCTGCGGATTTCCGTCAGAAGCGTCGTTATTCGACTTAACGAACTTTCACTGTACTAAGCCGCCGCGTGAAGGAAAAACGCCGTACGAGCCTTCAGACGTTGCCAAGTTTCCTCCGATAAAAACCGAAGTTACTGGGAAATGTGTGAATATTATTTTCTCAAATTTTCAGGAAATATCATACACAACTTAATCTAAAATATCTGAAAATTTCAAGGAAAAATCTGCAAATATTTCGTCAAAAACGCAGGTTTAATCCAGCGAAATTTGACAACTCCCGAATGTTCATACGGCGTTCTTCCTTAGCACGGCAGTATAAGGCTGATATTATGGAAGATTATGATATATCAAACTGGGTCCGTACAGTTCATGAAATCAGTGGCGTGGCGTGCTTTGCGATATATCGATTGTTATGCCATTTAAACCTATGGAGAAGGATCGATAAACAGGGTGTTCGCAGCGAACACCTTAATAATCGATTCTTTACCATAGGTTTATATCACATCGCAATCGATATATCGCAATTCACGCCATGCCACTGCATGAAATATTTCATTCTCTTTAGATGCTCTGACAGACTAACCTCTGGAAAATATTCACATTTTCGTCCAAAGCATGAGGCGCCATTGCACCCTCCTCTCCCCACCTGAACCAAGACTGATTTCTAGTAACGGCAAGGCAACTGCAGTGATTTCATTCAACCCTGGATCCTCTGGAATCAAAATCAAGCTTGGAAGTGGTCATGTCGACGGAGAGCAACCTGCTCTGGAACAAGATCTGCAAGATACAACAGGCACCTGAACCCAGGTTCATCCAAGGCTTCTTGAGTTTTAAAAAGAGGTGGTTTCGGATAGGAGGGGAGGGACGGAAAGCTGGAGCTCGTCGCAAAAGCTGGTTTTCGGTGAGTGTTGCTGAGGTAAAGCATTGTATGAAAATTTGAACGTTGCCAAATGTCTTCAGGTAAAACAGGAATTTTTAGGATAACCTTTGCATGTTTGGTTTGAAATTTGTTTGTGAATTTCACTCATGCTAACGTCTAACAATTCTAAACATTTCAAACATAAATAATCATTAATATTTTTGGGAAAACGTGATTTGTCGGAGGAAATGTGGCACCCTCCGACTTTAGATACGATGTTCTTCCTCATTACTGCGGATTTGCCCTTTGCACGGCCTAGAGCGGAGGCACCGACACCCAACTCACCTGCTCTTGCATTCCCTCAAAAGAATCGTCTCAAATTAATATTCCTCGCGGCTCTTGCGCGGAAGGGGCAAGTTTTTTGTAACCATACCGCCGTGCTAAGAAGGAACGTCCTATGAAAACTCCAGCGTTGCCAAATTTCCTCCAATAAAGTGATTATCCATAAGGAAAGTCTTGAGTATTTGTCCTCGAAATTTTCAGGAGCTCTAGGTGAAATTGCGAACAAAATGTTCTGAAAATGCAGAGGAAAAATATTCATAAATTTACCAGGAAATTCGTAGTTTATCGGCGGAAATTTGGCAACGCCTTAATGTACATACGGCGTTCTTCCTTAACACGGCAGCATACGTGACCCATCAACGTTCGAGCTTGCTCCTGTCGAGGTTTATCGCCATGCACCCCTCGCTACGATTTTACGCGCTCAAAAATTATTAAAAGATGGATAGGAAGAGGGGAGTGAAAAAAAGCTGGAACGCGTCACTGAGGGACATTCCGGTTTTACCGGATGTGCCTGCCTTTCAATCGCGGCCCGTGTAGCCATTGCAAATGGGACTTTTTTGCCGGTGAAACAAACTTGCACAACTCGGCGCGGCGTTCAAATGCACGGGGACAGGTTTTAAGGGCCTTCAAAAAGGTTCGTGCAATACCCTGCCATACTGTGTAAAAACGCCGTACGAACATTCGAATGTTGCCAAATTTCCTCTCAAGAATATTAACTTTTTAAGAGTTATGAATATTTTTCCTTGAGATTTTTAGACTCTTCAGATCAATCTACAAACGGCATTTTCTGAAACATTAGAGGATAAACACTCCCAAATTTTCTTGGAAATTCGTGATTTGTCGGAGGAAATTTGGCAATGCCTGATGTCTCATACGGTGTTCTTCCTTAGCACGGCAGTACTCGTTGTGGAGGAATCCCCGGCCGAGGCAGTGATATGAGAACAATACAAATCCAAAACCGAACATGAAAATTTCGAGGGAAAAAACACTTGTATTATGTTATCCGGTGATCAGCCGAGTAATTTATTTCCGTTTTTTGCCTCATTATTGCACGTCTGTTTCGCCCTCGTCAAATATGCTATCCCTCTCAGTTGACTGAGACCGTTATTCTCCTTGATTTAAACGAGAAATCGAGGGATAGTGCGTTTTTACCTGCATTCAAAAGTTAGCTTCAGGTAGGCTTGTTTGATTTAATAAGATGAGATCGCGAGCAATCGCGTCTACAGGTAGCTTATTAAATTATGTTCTGGTAAATACAGCCACTGTTAATCACTGCATAAAAATCCAAAACCTGACTCCGAAATATGTGAGAGGGGAAGGCCTCATATTGAAATAATCGTACACATATTTTAATTTCCTTACCACTGTAAACATTCAGAGTCGGCGCTTTTGCATTTAATTCCCTTCTGCATAACTTTTCAAACGTACTGATCAAGGTAGTAGGAGGGTTCGGGGAAGAGGGCTAACCTCTTCCAGAAATATATACTCTGCCCCCACCAGAAAATGTAAAAGATTTTACTATATAAGCATACGACATATCTTTCATCTTTGATATTGCGTTTAAATCAAATTTCTGGTACAGTTGAAAAAAAGTCCCTTGAATCCAAGTCCGAACTCATAAAAATGTTGACAAGAAAACATACTATCTCGATTCAATTCGATGTTTCCTCGAATCAAAAGAAAATCCGATTAAATTGAGAGGCTGGGCTCCTGACTCAAGAAAAAATCCGCGTGAGTCAAGAGTATGTTTTTCGTGTTGACTTTTAAGAGTCTGGACTCAAGATCCAAGCGACTTTTTTTTCCAGTGCAAGCACCTTTAAAAATGTCTCCTGATCTGCTGAGTCGACTCATTTTATCATAATTTTTCCGACGAGGCCCGCCAGACCCGGTGTTTAAGCCAAGAGGTCACCTCACTCTTTTTTAGGGACCCCCCCCCCCCAAAGCCTCTTTAAAAGGTGTCTTAGTGTGCCCGATTCCCCTCTTAGAGCTGAGAAGGCCCCTTCACCCTCCTGAAGCCCAAGGTGTCTCCGGCACGATGTGTTCATGTGCCTCTCCTTGTTAAAAATTCCGAATGCCACCTATTTTAGGGACGATAATCTGGCAGGGGGCTCAGCAACTTTTAAAACTCCAATGCAACCCTATTGCATATTCACCACTGTGAAGGAACTCAAACCACTCATCAACTTGACGAAGTCACGCCTCGCGCCATCGCGCCTTCAAAGCTGACGCAACACGGACATCCGTCAAGTACGAATAGTTGTATCTCTGCGCCGTCATCAAAACACATCCTTTCCCTTGCTTTATTACCAAAGTAGCGGTGGTGCTTCATTGACTACGTGAGCAACACATCCGAGGATCGGACACACGTTATAAATCAGTAACAAATCTATTTACTTGTGCGCATGCAACGAGTTCAATTCTACCTAATCAAAAAAGGACACCAAATTTTCCATGGATAAAACTCGTCTTTTGAAGAAAGTCGTGCATAACTTTCCTTGAAATTTTCATGCAGATATTTTAGTTGAAATTGCGAACAAAATTGTGTGATAAGTTTTTTAAAAAAATATCCCAATTTTCCTAGTAAATGCGTTCTTTACTGAAGGATATGGCCTGATGGCTGTTACGGCGTTCTTCCTCAGCACGGCAGTATTTCCTCTGCTACGTCACGCGGCACCTCGAGCCAAAGGTGAATGACTATCACAAGTGCGCTCGGAACTTAAAAGTTCGTGTGTAGGAGTTCGAGTCGAAGATAAGTGGAGTGGATGCAAGGGTGAGTCACTCCTAATATTACATGGGAGCGCATCAGGATTCAGTAACAGGTATAATACTGCCGTGCAAAGGAAGAGCGCCGTATGAACATTGCAGGGTTGCCAATTTCCTTCGATAAAATGAATATTTTTGAGGAAACTCATCGACATTTTTCCTTGAAATCCTCAGATACTTTGGATCAAATTACAAGCAAAATTATCCGAGAAATTGGCAGAGAAATATTCCAAAAATTCCCTGGAAAATATAGATTTGCTAGAGGAAATTTGGCAACACTGTGAGGCTCGTACGGCGTTTCTCCTCAGCACGGCGGAACACGGGAGCGATGAGGGCTCTCGGACCGACCGCGGTGGAGCCCCACCCCGCGAGATGAATCCGTGAAAAATGGACATACAACTTTTGAGAAGACCCTGCACGTGGTCGGCTCATAATACGCCGGATACAAACTCTTTGAGCACTTCCGTCGAAGGAGGAGTACCACACCGGTGGAGGAGAGGGCGGGGGGGGGGGGCGTCTCGAACCTTAATTAGTGGCCTCAATTTCCGCCACGCATACTCCGCACTCCGGGAGCACAATGAAGTTATTACATCGTCCGATAAAAGCGATGAAAGACCATTCTACAAATAAAACTCTCCGCCCCTTTCCTTGGCGAGCGGATCGCCACCGCGCTGCGCCACTGCCACTCCTCGCTCGCTCGCTCGCTTTGACATCATCCGAGTGATTCATCCGTGACATTGTCTATCCCCCCCCCCCCCTCCTAAAAACCACCCAAGCTCCGAGCCCGTCGCCGGACGTCACGGGGTTGACGTTGACCGTCCACTCGCAGATCCTGCACCTCCGGCGGCGTTTAGCGAGAGGGGACCAACTTTCTTGGCAAAGTGGCGGTCTGCTGCTGTAGAGTAGTTGGTAGGTCCCTATCTCCGGTCTAATGGAGTTGTTGTATGTGTGAGGAATTTGCGATTTGACCATTGGTTCTTATGTAAAAGTTCGCGAGAAATACGATGGTGCCACTGGTTTTCTCTGAAATCAACTCCCAAGCTCAAAAAAAGCTCCCAAGTTGGGGCCAAAATGGAGGGGATATCCCACGCTATCCTGATAGTTCACCTCTACATCAAGACATAAACTCTCCATGCAGGATTAGGGAGCAAATACATTTGCAGTGATGCCGTGTTTTCACTTTTGGAGTCCCCAAATAAAGTGGCAGCCCTGTCAATGTATTTGCTCCCTATCGTTGCATGGAGAGTTCGTCTTGATGTAGAGGTGGACTCTCAGGATAGCGTGGGATATCCCCTCCATTTTGGCCTCAACTTGAGAGCTTTTTTTGATCTTGGGAGTTGATTTCAGAGAAAACCAGTGGCACCATCGTGTTGCTCTCGAACTTTTACATGAGAATCAACAGTCAAATCGCAAATTCCTTACACATGCAATATCTCCATTGGTCAATGAATTAACTAATCAGGAAACGTCATCAGAAAAGCCGAGATGACGTCGGACGAAAACTACGAAAATTTGGAAGGAAGTAATCAGAATGCCATGATGGCGTCATTAACGGGATTTCATGATGACGTCATGTTGGCCTCTCCCACGTGGTTTTCTGATTGGCTGATTGGACTACCAACTCTTTTTTTTATTATTATTATTACGATCAAACCAAATTATCTGTTATTAATGAAGATAATAACAAAACCGGACTGGCTCACATCCGAGGCCCTCGCTCAGCCGAATGAGGGATCGTAATGTGATATTTCGTCCAGGGGGTGTGGGGGCATCCCCGAAGTGGAGAGGGGTCCAGTAGTTTTGGGCAAATCAGCGTACATTTAGAAAAAAGAATCTAACGTTAAATTCACAAAACGAGGAAAAATTGAGTATCAACACAGCCGAAGATAGGAGAGATGTATTTAGTGTCTCGTTTTTTAACCCTCCCGAATCTGAGTGACACCTCCTCGGCAGCATGGAGCGAAGCACATCGAGTTCACACATCGCACCATTACGCCTTCAATTTTGCACATGCAACACGGACATCCATCATGTACGAATAGTTGTATCTCTGCGCCGTCACCAACGCGCCCCTTTCTCTTGCGCTATTTCCGTACTGTATTAGTTTGTTTCTGTTTGTTTTATTCGATTTGTAGTGGTGCTTCAAAGGCTACGTGAGAGAAACAGTGCAATGGATTCGAGCGGTAGAATCCACTAAAAAGTTGAGGAAGAGTCGCTGAGTAGACTCAATCACCTATAAAACCATATTGCTAAGACGCAGAGTCTGGGTTGCTGCCTGCATGGGAAAAACAAGCATCGCGGTTAGAAACGGTGCTCTGTGTTTCCTGTCCAGACAACAGCTCAGCTGAAAATTGCAAGGATGAGACAAAATGATGTCATACAGAGTCTTAGCTCCTCGGTTCCCATGTGAACGCAGTCAGCCCGAAAAATCAGAGTCCCGTGTAAGGCCCTGATTGGCCCGGAGGATTGGGCCGCAGGGGAGAAGGGAAGCTAAAGCCACGCTACTCGCAATTTTCAGAAAATCTCTGAAATCAGTCTCGTCTTAGCTCACCAGAGATCCTGGCCAGGCCGCGAATCGGCCCGCCACGCCGTGTCTAAACGTACTCCGCGCGGAAGCCGCGTGTAGGTTTGAGAGAGTTTCGAGTGTGGTTCTGATTCTTTCTGTTCTTAGTGTGATGAGTCTATCGAAAGTATAGAATAAAAGTGTCGTCGAAATTGTCAAGAAGTGTAGTTCATTTTGTCACTGTGCCCTACCTACATTTCACTTCGAGGAGCAGCGGAAGGCTCCTCGCCCCTTTTCCCCCAAAAATTCATACTTCCGCTGGTGGAGCTACCCCCCCCCCCCTTTTTAAAAAGAGATCGAGAGTTTGTGTGTGCCTTCTCTCCCTTTTCTCTCGCGCGTTCCAACAGTCAGAAACAGGAGAGACGTATTTGGGCCTCGTTTTAACTTTTTCTCCCGGATTTAGGCGAGACCTTATCGGCAGCACAGAGCGGAGCATTGCAAGTTCAAGCCTCGCACGATCGCGCCTTCAATTTTGCAGATGCAACACGGCCATTCATCAAGCACGAATAGTTGTATCTCTGCGCCGTCGTCAACAAGCGTCCTCTCCCTTCCTTCCCTTGCTCTTGTTCATATTATGTAGGTTTCTTCACGCTTACTTTCTCTTCTCCCGTTCATTTATGATTTTCCGCATTTTCTCTCGGTCATAACTTACTTTCTCTTTTTATTTAGCCATCTCTCAGAAGGGCGCGTCTTCGGCACGCTTAGGGGGTATCTGTCAATGGCAGATTGGCCTTATGGCCAGTCCGGGCCTGGATATAAGATTTGTCTGATGGACCAAGTAGAACACGCCGCACACACACAAATCGGCTTAGCTTTTCTTCAAAATAAAAGAAAGATTTTGTGAGACATGCGGGATGAAACGGGCACAAAGTCACTATTTCCAACTTTCAAATAGCCACAAAAACTACGGGTTTTGTTTTTTGTGCGATGAAGAATTTTCTGACGTGAAGTTTAAATTACTGCAGACCCCCGACATTGAATTTTTGCCAATACACTTTTATTTTCCCTTGAATACTACACACTAAGCAATATTCAGTGGTGCACACTTTTTTTAATACCAGATTGTTTACGAGGATTTTTTTTCTGTTACTGATTTTAGAAATGACAATTCTACTTGGCCTTCCTCAGAATCAACAGATCTCGCACTAACTATTATGAAAGGATGGCTGTTTTTACATTCCGGTCTGCGTGCATGGTTTTTTTTTACCTAATCAACGCTCTCTATTTGACATATTCACTGAAAAAAAAATCTCGGTGTATTTACTAAGAAGAGGGTAAAATTACCAAGAATTCAGGGTTCTATTTGATCCCAGTTTTTTCTTGGTAAAATTACCATTTATGGAATTGGTAATTTTACCGAGAAATCTCGATAACATTATTGAACTTTCTTGGTAATTTTACTGGACCTTGGTAAAAATGCCAATATTTTTTATCGACTGTGGTATAATTACCGAGATAAAATGGCAAAGTTACCGGGAATTGGTTACCAATAAAAGTGGTATTCTTACCTGAAAAAAAAAAACAGTAAAAATACGGTTTTTAGGTAAGCTTACCAGTCTGTCTTGGTGAAATTGCCAATAATTGGTAAAAAAAGTAAGATGGTAAAGGTACCAACGGACCGTGGTAAAAACGCCGAGAATTTCTTTTCAGTGAATTAATGCTGAAAGAAACTATATTACACGCAAACTCTATGCACATACTTCCTTCTTGCATGAAAACATCCTATTCTACTCTGGTTCATTCCGTTGATCCAGTTACGTGGCCGATCCACAAAACGAAAGTTCGTGCGCAATCCTTCAGTCGAGCCACTAACGGACCAATTTTGATGACCCCGGGAGAAGGAGGGAGGACGGGGTGGGGGGTTTAGGGCGGGGGTCCGAGGGTCAATGAGGGTCAGAAGACATGACTCACGGAGGATCCGCGTCCGTTCTTCACACACGGTTTGCGAGTGACCGCCGAAGTCGTCAGAACGGACTCGCTCCACTACGTCGCCGCGCAAAGAAGAAACGTCCTATGTGCTTCCCGGCGTTGCCAAATCATCCCTTATACTGCTCAAATTCTCCGGGAAACTTAAGACTATTTTCTTTTCAATTTTTTCGAGAGTTTTAATCACAATTTAACAGCTAGCATTTGAGAATTTCAAGGGGAAATATTAACAATTTTCTGTAGGAATGAATGTTTTATTAGGATCATTTTGGCAACACTGGACGGCGTTTATCCTAAACGGAGACGCAACGATCGTATCGGCCCGTCTGGCATCGGTGCGGCTAGCCTAAACGCTCGCCGCGTTTAATTGATCGCTTTTTCATGAATCGAGTCGCCCAGATTGCACGGCGCGGCGCCTCCGTTGCCGCGGAGCTGAGAAACGACGTATTCCCCGCGCGGTACGGGCGTGGAATAGGCGCTTTTGCGGGGCGATCTGGTGGCCATGGGCGGCGCATCGTCCCATGATTCCCAGCTTTGTTTTTACTCACTCAATGTGAAATTGACTATTTTATCGGTGACTAATTGTTATACGCTTGAAAGTATACCCAGCTCGCCGCTCGTGCCTTTGGTTTGGATGGCTCGTACGTGGTCGTCGGCAGACTGCAGAGACAATATCGAAGGCGAAACCTCCAAACCATGCATAGCCGCTTACACACGTACACTCCGAATGTACATTCTGGCCTACTGCGCATGCGCGGGCATCGCGAATGTACACTCATCATTATCTTAGAAAAGAATGTACAGTTTGACGAGAAGAAGAAGATACCCGCGACGATCTTTTACTCATTCCTGTAACTTACAGTTGTTCAAGAGATCAAAATGAGGAACATTCTCGATGCCCGCGCATGCGCAATAGGCCAGAATGTACGTTCGGAGTGTACGTGTGTTAGCGGCTTATCTCGGTTTGCGACGTTGCTGACTACCCGTCGTATGTACTTCATCATTTGTACGATAGCGAATATCTCGACTAAAGTCCCTATATACCGTCAGTAAAGTCAGTGCGAATCTATTTCTGATTGGTTCCCGTATTTTAGACCTTCATAGTATCACAAACAGGGATAAAGATTACATTTTCACCAATTGCAAGGAAAGGACCGGGGAATTGGGGGTGCGGCAAGGAAAAAAAGGAATGAGAGAGGGGGAAAAATAGGAATTCGGGAATGCGTTAATCAAAGATTACAAAAAACGTCCGATTTGTGTAATCTTTATTCCCGTTTGTGACATCCAAAAGCCGCATTGTTTCGACTCTCTCTATTAAGGGACTCAAATCTCGACGTCAATTATTCTTCAAAACTTCCGTGATTTCTCTGCTCCATGTGAAGCACATTTTGAATACATTTCGAGGAATTGCGTTGATTTGTTCTCATTTATAGAAGTAACAATGGGAGCGGAGATTTTTAAACATCGTAAACGAGATAAGAGCTTTGGGAGTTCCACCGTCGATATACTTCAAAGATCCCACACTCCATAGTAACATGAGCGGGAGAAGCAAAAGGTGAGTTCAGAGAACAACGCTTTTTGCCTGATGATAATGCAAAAGCAACTGGTCGAGCAGGCAATTTCTTACGCAGATTGTGAAGTTAAGAATATATTTCAAACTTTCCCGATGTGCTCATCATGATTTTTGAGCCATTTTCCAATAGATGAAACCATTCTTTTTGCTCTAGCTGAAGTTTGCAAGAGGCCCATTGCCTCTCCTCTATGAGGACACCACAGCTTAGATCTGTTAACATATGTAAGTGCATGTGTATAATGTGAAACATTTTCTATTCCAGGCTCGTGCTGATACACCTGTCGCCCAAACCCCGTCTCCAGCTCGGGTCAAACGGACACATTGTAAATTGGTGAGTCAACATCACGAACGGGGTCCCGCCCCCAGATTTACGAGCGAGAGAAGAGATTAATCAGTAAAAGGCTTTTGATGCGTTTGTGGGCAATTTGTGGTTGCAACGGCGGTCTTTGATGATGGCGATAACTGCGCACGGTGCATCGACGAGCGAAAGAATCGGGAGAAAGCAGTGATAGGGCAGAAAGAGGGTGGCCCCCCGCCTCAGGCGACACGGTGTCCGGGGGGTTGCCCGGCCGCACAGTGGATCCAATCAATCAGCGAAGTCGGACATGAAATTTCCGACCCAAACTGCAAATTTTGATGTTTATTTCGTCCCATTTTAAATCATAAGGGGTGCATCTAAAGGAAAATTTCACGAGGAAACCTACGAAACCTCTTTTGCAGGGCGTCTAGCATCAGGATATTCCCGACTTTCCCGATTCTATCAGGATTTGAGGTCAATCAGGAATTAATCCCGATTTCATCAGGATTCCAGGAAAAATCGGTCGTAAAATCAGGATTTAAGAAGAAACGTCGGCTATCCGATCGGATTTTTTATGCTTTTGCATACGCTTATGCAGATTTTTTAATTTTCTCCGCAAAAAATCAGGGTTTGGAAAAATTATGAAATCAGGATTTAGCAGTCAAAAATCCGGATTTCCCAGAATGAAAAAAAAGTCTAGACTTTCTGTTTTAGAACCTCGACGTTTTATACAACAACAAAAACATAAAAACATATTGCATTTTTTGGAAAAAAAAACATTTTGGATCTAGAGTCCAGACTCTTGAAAACATCGACAAGAAAAAATACGCTTGATTCAATCAGATTTGAGCTTAAATCAAGAACCAAGCCTCTTAATTTAAGCGGATTTCGTTTTGATTCAAGCAAAAATCTAATTGAATCAAGAGTATTTTTTCTTGTCGATGTTTTGAAGAGTCTGGACTCTAGATCCAATGTGTTTTTTTTTCCAGTATGGAGTTATAAGCTTTTAAAATTTCCAAATTTTGTCCGACTTCCATCGACTCGATCCACTGTGGGTGGATGGACTCGTGATCGACGATTCAAGTTTCTTAGCGGAGGATAATGGTCAGCGACTCGAGTTCGTATTGAGTCGTAGCGATAGGGATCTGTCAGCTAGTTCTCGGATGTCACCGCTCAGATCGGAGCAGAGATTCGCTCAGATGTCCCGGGATGATACGGCACATCTTTTCCACCCCGAACTTACGTGGGGTCCGGGCGTCTGCCTCCGAACCCCGGCTCGCCCCTCGCGCCCTCCCGCAACTCACGTGCACCACCCGACGGCACACGCCTGCTCTCCCGTACTCGGGAAAAACACCGTATGAACGTTCGGGAGTTGCCAATTTCCCCGGATAAAATACTTTTTTCGGGGAATGTGATGCATGTATTCCCCTTGAAATCATTGGTGGATTCAGCAATTTGGCAACATTGTCTTTTTGCCATTTTAACCTATGGAAATGTATCGATTCGGTAGTAGTATTGTCTTTATTAAATACTAGGGAACCCTGCCCCCTGACCGCTACGCGGATCAACCCCCGGGAGGGCGCCTTGCGCCCTTAGGCCCGCTTCACGGGCCCTATACGCATATGTATAGGCAAAAATGTTCTTCCATTTTAATACACCATTTTGTGTTCGAGCTGCATCGATTTCAAAACATTTGACGTAACACTCAGATTTGTAAATGATGAAGAATAGCTGGATGTACATAATTTCACAGTCTACTTACTGGAGAAATTTCCATTTATTATGTTATTTTTAAATACTTAATTTAAAAAAAAAAAAAAAAAAAAAAAATCGGATTTCGACCGTTAAGAGTTAATAATATTTGGCCCGTCCCGACGCGACGCAGCGCCTGCCTTCTCTTTTTGTATCCGCTGTTTATCTGCTGTAAATATTAAGAGAAATTCAGCGATCAAGTAAACTGACCAATGCCACAGATCGAAGCCGGAAAAATTGAGTTAAACCTTATACCTTGGACCTTGAGCCTTGAACCCTGAGCGATGTACCGTTCCTCAACTCTTCGAATGAGGAGCCCTTCACGAGCTTTTCCATTGTTTTATTGTTTATTCGAGTCACTCAGGTAGAATCCCACACCTTGACGTTTCAAGCGGAAACGACATATCTCTCACGCTATTAACATTGGACTTAAGTGACATGAGCTTTAAAAGCTCTACAACATTAAAAGTTCGGGGTTTCATAATTTTTTGCACATCTACATCTACTACAGATGACATACATGTAAAGATCATCCTTATCGGTCCGGCAGTTCGTCAGAAATAGTGCTTCCAAGATTTTGCTTGTGGCTGTATAATATAGATGTGGCGTCGATAAGCAATAAGCACGTAAGATTAAATGAGAGCTTGCAAGTTGATGGAAATTATTCATCATTTGCAGTGTATGTTAGTTGGTGTACTTGGCTGTAAACCATGCGAGAACTGGAATTTAGAGGTTGATCAAATCGAACAATTCGTTCGTGTATGAAACTCCATTTTTATGTTGAAACTGAAAGAAACAATCATTGGAGTTATTCCGTATGTCCCACAGCTTTTTTTCAGGTGTGAGAACCGACGTTTTTCGGATGTGAGAACCGAAGTTTTTCGGATGTGAAAACCGAAGTACTTCAGATGTAAGAACTGAAGTTTCAGATGTGTGATCCAAACCTCAGTAGCTGGACCTTATGTGTTCGGATGCTCAGTCCGAAAACTTCAGAGATCCATATGAAATAAACTTCGGGTCCCACGCACGAGGTTTTTTTCTCCGTGTAACATGACGTCGAAAATCTGTAATTTTCTATCTTGTTTGTCCTTCGAGGAATTTTTAATTAAATACATTTTATATCAATTTCTTACAAAGGACATAATACTGTTTTTAAAGGGAGAAACATCTTTCAGAATCATCGAAAATTTGTAACTCGGAATCATGTAACTTCGGCTCGAATCAAACTACACGTGTTGTCCATCGAGCGTCAGAGGAGATGGATATTAAAGCAAGTTCAAAGCGAAAGAACGAAAAATAACTTTCGGTCTTTTACACAAATTTTTTTCAAAATATGTGTAAATTATCTTTGTTTGGGACCAAAACTTCAAAGCAATGAGTACGGCACCGTCGTGACAGCCAAAATGGTAATTACCAAGCTCGAGTCATCGACCTGAGAGAAGTGAATCACACAGTGGAGTAGCGTGATTTGCGATGTATCGATTGATCTGTCACTTAAACCTGTGGAGAAGGATCGATGAACGCGCTGTTCGCATCGAACACCTTATTACTCGATCTTTTACCATAGCTTCAAATAGGGAAATATCGATTAAAATGGATCATTCACGCATATCGGCACTGTGAATCACCCAACCCCGACATCAACGAAGACAGGAGGAAAGTAAAGGATGAATACAAGGATTAATTTCAAAGAACCTAGTTGCTTGCTGGGGCACGTTTGAAGATGTCGGCATGGCATAAAAAGCTCATCTCCTTGCTTTCTCTCTCATTTTTCCATACTTTACCTTTAACCTTCCGCCTTTAATTTCCACTGATCCAGATTTCTCATACCCGTGATCTTTGTTCCTCTGGAACACTCCATTCTTCGGTTTTTTATTCACCGGTGAAAACCTGCTGCAATGCTCGCGAGCATATGTGCCGGCTGCCGACTGGTTGAACAAGTCCTTTCATTCCATAATTCAAATGAGCCTTCATATACATTTATTAACATTCCTCTAAGTACCGGACCTGGACTGCTCAGTGATGATCTGACCTCTCTATTCATATCGAAACGAAGAAAGTGCTGAATGACTTCATGGTTCAAGGTGAAGGTTGCGTGGTCGGCTTGAACATCGTGTCAACTGCGGAAGAAATACTTGCACCTGAAGCTCATTCAACCACTTTCGTAAAGAAAAGTAAAGATGTTAGAACGCCTACGATTTCAGGGCTGCCAGATTAAAAATACAAACTTGCCTAACTTTGCAAGCCCTAGCTCAGTAATCTACGTTTCACAGGCAAAGGGCAATTTTTTTTCAAGACCGGTGGTAACTACTTTTAAATATGAATTTCGAAGCTTATTTTACAAATATAGGTCATCAGAAATAGTATGAAATAAAGCAGTTCACGACTTGTCTCATCTTTGGAATTGCCCGAGAAAAACAAATCGCACAACGAAGGGTCTGTAAATCAACTCTTTGACGAGATATGAGTGATTTCAATTAACATTGGTTATATGAAAAAAACATAAATGCCGTCATTTGTATAATCAAACTCCTATTCGCGTTAAAAATACTCATTTCTCTTTCAGGGGTTAATTTCTTCCCGTCGCATAGTGATCGAGTTAGTTAGAGAGGTCAGACATAAAAGTTGTGACTAAAACTGCATATTTTTGTGTTGCATTATTTTAAATATGCCTTAACGGGGCGCAATTCGGACATTTGACTGGCCGCAATTCGGACTCTGCGCTGTAAATAATTGTTGAACCCACTGAAAACATTTTTTATATACACGGTTGGTAATTAATAAGCAGTGACGATTACAGTAAGTTGGCAACATTGTTTTTCCTCCGTTTAACCATTACAAATATCGATTTGAGATATGGCGAGCCATCTCTCCAAGAATCGATAGTTTTACATACATTTAAAACGAGAAAAACCGTGTTGCCAACTTGCAAAATCGCCCTTTGGTAATAAGGCCGGCAGAGCTTCTATGACACTGAACAATGCCTTGGAGACTTTAACGCCCGTCTACAAAAATAGAACAATTGGCACGGTACAGATATATGCATTCTGATGCATGGTTTTTGACCGATATATCACGCAGTACACGAACCGCGCTCCGCAGATTATCGAAACTCGCTCCTCTCTTAAATAGTCAACGTTTTTCTATGCCCGCATTTAATTTCTCACTCGTTAAAGAACAAATTTTACTCAAGTTAAATCGCTCACTGAACGTTATCGCAACAGTTTCTGCAGTTAAAAAAGATGGGAATCTCGATTTCGGTGGTTCGGTTTAGCTGTTGCACGTTGTTGAAAATTTGACGAACACAAGGTGGGAAAGAAACTTTGCTCAATTAAGAAGCCTGCTAAAACTATTGTAGTGCGCGATTTGATTCCAATAGACTGTTGTTTTTCCTGTGAGCGGGAAATTCAAAATTCTTGTGACCAATGTAAAGTAAAAATATCAATATCTTACAGTTAAGTGTTGGTTTCAGGAATTGACATTATGCGCGAATCGCGTTTTACGTGAAATTCTGAATAAGAAACATCTATCAGAATGCTTAAATGTGTACCTTGTCCACTGGTCAATTTGTAAAGAGCTTGATGCAAAAACGGCTTTTTTTGCTCCTCCCCCTGAAATTTCTTCAAACTTTGTCTATTGAGTATTCATACCTGAGCGATTCTTATCCCAAATTTTCGGATCCCTCAAAAATTTTGGGGGCGCTAAGGGGGGGGGGAGGATAAAGTCAAAATCTGTGAACCTCGATATCTCTCGAAAGAAATAAGATATCGAGGTCTGCGCGGGCAGCAAGCACAAACGGGATGTTCCCGGAAACGTTTTGAATTGCCAATGACTCAAACCTGAAACGCTCAATGGGAAGAAATGCAGCCTCGAGACAGAACTTTTTTGACTGCGTTCGCGCAGTTGTAAACTGGGCGCGGTGCTATCCTAGCGCGGCGGGACAGCGAGAACATGCAGCAGTCGTGCCCTCGTGCCTCAACACGCGATATCTTAACCCAACGACTCAGTTACTTTTTGACAATGATGCCAGCTCAATTGTCAGTTCCCATGTTCAACAAAATTTAAGCTGTAGGAGAGATGGTGAACCTAATCGAAACCGTATGTTTTACGTCCGTCTAAGACAAGTTCAGTTCACTAGTTGATTTGTCTCTGGTTTATACGGTGCCCAGGATTCTCTTCCTTTGTAGGTTAGAATTTGTAGGATAGAAACTGAAAAATCCACTCTTTGCATAGAGAGTTTGTCTTGATGTAGAGGTGGAGTCTCAGGATAGACCCCCCATAACGCCCTTAACTTGAGAGCTTTTTTTGAGCTTGGGAGTTGATTTCAGGGAAAACCAGTGGCACCATCGTCTTTCTCGCAAACTTTTACATTAGAATCAATTGTCAAATCGCAAAATTCCTCACACATGCAACATCTCCATAACGTCAAAACTCATACAATCTGAATTTCTTAGACTAGGAGAGGATCGCTACGATGAAGTTTTCTGGTTAAAACATTCGGAACATTCGTGCAAGTTGACATAGGCATGGCGCCTTCATTTTGAGAGTTTTGACGTTTTTGACGTTTGGCAACGGTCTAGATCCGGGCCGGGGTGTTATTGTCGCCTTTCTGACGTAAGGGTGTATCTCGATTTACGCATGAGCCCCAGAAAACATGGCTTTATATGTAAGGTAGGGCTCACAGGGAAATTGAGATGTGCGTTCTTACGTGAGAAGAGCGACGTTATGACGGCGGTGATGGCTGGGGATTGAAAAGATGATCGAATATTGATTTTTCCCCATTGGAAACTAGTAGAGAATCGATTATTAAAGTGTTCGTTGCAAACATCCTGTTTATCGATCCTTTTCCATAGGTTTAAACGGCAGATCAATCGATATATCGCAATACTTGCCTCGCCACCGGTTGCCGTTGCCGTTGCTGTTGCCGTTACCGGCGTGCGATTGTCCGCCACGCCACACAGTGGATCGAGTCAGCTAGAGAGGGCGGACATGAAATTTTTGACAAACACTGCGAATTTTTATGTTTATTTTGTCACATTTTAAAAGTTAAGGACTGCAAATGGAGGAAAATTTCACGAGACAACCAATGGAACCATTTTCAAAATCTCAAAGAGTTTTGATTTCACGGAGTTATAAGCTTTTAAAGTTTCCAAATTTTGTCCGACCTCTTCCATTGAATCGATCCACTGTGCGGCGCGGCCTTGTACTTTCGACAGATTAGTCCGAATCGAAAATGGACGGGGCTCGTTCATCCGCGCCCGCGAATCCGCGATACGGAGCCGCGAGTCGCGTTATTGTTTACAAGTCGGACTCGCGATAACTTAGCACCGCCAAGCCTCCCCCTGACCACTGTGCCACGTACGGCGTAGATTACACTCACACACGTGCATACAAGGATGCCGTCTTTAACTGAAATCCTCGGAAACAAGGATCGTTGCGGTCTTAAGTCGTGTCAATCAGTAAGAGAGACAGTAAGTTCACACCACATCCATGTGTTAGTTGCGCAAAGTGAAAGTGGTTATGATAAGTCCGAATGGCAAATTTTTAGTTTCTGAATTTTCAGGTGTCCCAAAAATGACTTCAACAGACCTGAAGAGTCAGCTAGCTGAAAGGTCGAAATGGGACGCATTTGTCCTTAAACATTGTCTCAGGAATTGCTCCCACAAAAGGGTGCTCAAGATTTAAAGTATGAACAATTTTCTTTGGCTGATGTCTAAAGATATCTGTAGATATCTCTCAGTGGCGTGGCGTGCTTTGCGATGTATCGATTGATCTGCCATTTAAACCTATGGAAAAAGATCGATATACAGGGCGTTCGCAACGAATACCTTAATAATCGATTCTTCAGCATACCTTCAAATGGGGAAAAATCGATAACCGATTATTCACGCCACGCCACTGATATCTCTGGCACATCCGTATGGCAACCAGGCGAGCTCGCGGCATCCTGCACGCGCTGAGGAAACAGGTTCGGCTGCCACCAGGAACTCGTGTCACTGAAATTATGTTTTTCCGGCCACTGACAAACAAGTGAACAATTTAGATCCGTCACTTACGTTTTGAACTTGAAGGAAGTCTCTATGGCAAGCACGAGTTTCATATGGGCGACGCCTCTGGTTCTTCCAAGAACCAGAAACGTATGCTTCTCGTGATACGGCGACTGTCTTTCTTAACACAAATATTCCAACACACTGTTAAAAATCCCGGCGCGAAATTCACGCTTACTCAGTTGCTATTTTGACCACCCGTTACTCTGAGTGCATGGATCCGGCGCGAAATAAGCTCGGCGCGAATTTCACGCTCTGGCGGAAATGAAAATCTGACAGGTAAACGTAAAACGGAGCTGCCGTAGCATGGATTCGAACTCGAGTCGCGGCGATGACAGACGAATGCGCTACCACTTTGCTATTCGGCGCTCGTATCAGGAGGTCCTGAATTCACGCTACTTGAGGTACCTCAACTAATTCGTCCGCCGTTGATGATATTTACGCTCTGATCTATTCACTCAGAGCACGGCGCGAAATTCGTGCTGGATTTTTTTTTCACGCCGGCTATTCACTCAGAGTAAATCATTGATTTTTAACAGTGCACATGAGAGGTTTCTATGTCAAAAGCAAAGTTACAGTTAATTTCCCCCCTATTTTTCATAAAACAAATATGTCTGATAAAAATCCATTTAGCTCTTCAATTATCAGTATTTTATTACATCTGTTTGCATTAAGAACTTGTTCTCACGTAGGTGTGTTGCTTACAAGAGATGCGGCATTTCAAGTACACTTTTAAAAGGTAAAATAGCAAAAAAAAGAAGAAGAAGAAGGAAAAGAAGTTGAGCACATCAGGAATGTTTAAATTAAATTTACATACGTATAGTACAGTGCACTTTTGCAGCTTTATGCATGGACAGCAAAACAGCTAAATTTAAGATTTAAAAAAAATTGTTTTTTTTTTTTTTTATTTTAAGAAGAGAGGACCTCATTGTACCACCATCCATGCATTTGGAGAGAATAAATAACTTTCCCAAAATTTACTTTGCTGAAGAAAGTGCGTTTTACTTACAATCAGTCTGTTGAAAAAAGAACGGCGTACCCTCTGATCTGTGCAGTTTAAAAATGTTCCATTTTATTCGCAAAAATTCACCGTCTTTTGTGCTGCGTATTCTTGAACACGGTTATGATAAATAGTGGGTGATCTTTTTTGAACAAGTTAAGCGATCAATTGATTACTTGTCTTCTTCTTTAAAGCTCTTCAAATATCTGACTATCCTAAGGTCATCAAAAGAGGAAAAGTTGGAGACTTAGACGCAGATGTAGAAAAGTAAACCATTTCATGACGTGAAACTTCTCAATTTGACAAATTTTTGTCGGGAAGCAAAAAATATTTGCCATTCTGGAAGATTTTTTAGATAATGATGAAAAAGCAACAATTTAACAACATTGTAATCGCGCTGGTTCCCTTTTGCTCCGATCTGATTGTATGATGCGCAATGTTTTTGATACAAATATTTTTACTTTGTTGTGGGAAATAAAGTATCATATGAAAGTGAAGGCGGTTTTGACTGGTGACAACAGTTTTTTGTTGTTCACAGTGCAGCGACGCGTACCATGCGGATCAACTGAACCCGAGTCTCCCTGTCATATCTCCGAAGACTTTTGAGTCCGGATCTTCCAAGACACGGAACAATAAGAGGCATTAATTTTTTAACCGTGTCTATCGGCTCTTGGGACGATTGGATGCGTGTTTGCTCATCAAAAAACATGATGCCTAGATTTATCTAGCTCCTGGATTTTCGTTTAGTTTTATCAATGAGATCACTAATAGCAGATCCGGAAAAGAACAGTGCTGCATGATGGGTAGAACAGTAGGACGGAAAAATGTAAAGGATGTTATTTATATTTATCTCACTAATGACTCGCAGAACGCAATTCAAATGAAGAGCACAGGCATCTCAGGAGATTAGATGATCTCATATGAAATTGAAATTAATGCAGAATATTTTAGTAAAAGATTCGAGCCGGAGTATCTCCTGCTCTCGAATGAGTGAACGCGATCCCTTCTCAACCACTCACGATTGCGTTTCAACGGCCAACATCCCTCTGACCTTTAAGCATTAATGCAGCTTAAAATTTTTATTCGATAAAATGCCAAGATGTGCCGGTTTAGTTTTATTTTCATCAAATACGACGATTAATTTCTTTATATTTGTGCCTCCCTCTTCACCATCAAATATGAGGATGTGAATCAATTTTTTAATACTGCGAAAGTTAAATCGGAAATAGTTGGATGATATTCGAAAAACAGGTACGGAAAACAGAATATGGAAAGTTTTCACTTATGTAGCACAGCTCTCTGTCTTACACATAGCAGATTCTCAATATAATCAGCATACAATTTTTTTGTAGGGAGGTTTGTAGAGGAGGTGCTACAGGCCTAATTTTTGGATGAGGTGACCATTTTTAACTTAAATTGTTGCCAAAACTTAAGTGATTATGATAAAAGGAGTCGCGATCCAATGACCATGCAAGTTGAGACCAGGTCCAGATTTAATTATAGATGTGGTTTTTCATTCATTGAATTGTGAATGGACTCCTATAATTAGGGTCCATTTCACAACTAGTCAGAGCTTACTTTTTCCGCGTGATAATCAAACAAAAACTACCCTTAATCCTCACACATTGACTCTTTTCCCCTCAATTTGCGAGACATTTTCCTGAAAATAGATATTTTTTATATCATCGTCAAAATTTTAAGAGTCCAACCCTTGGACTTGAAATTTTCTTGAAAGTGCCTGCAAGGATTTGAGGAGCTCAGTACACACGAGATGCTTTTGAGAAAATTTCACGTCAAGTAAGAGGATTATTACAAAATTTTCACTTAAGACAGACAAATAGACTCAAAACTCAAGCAATAAGGGGCTTGGAGGATTGAAGGCGCATAAGTTCAGTTTTTGCTATTTCGAGAAATACGTGTTTGAAGGTACGAAAATACATGGATCTTTATGGTGGAAAGGAAGTGCAAACAGACTTTTTGATACTTAAAAAATGGAATTTGGAAGCGATTTTTTCACAGAATATTTACTTGAAATCATTGATATCTTGAATTTTTCAAAAACTGCAATTATACGCTTTGTCCTCCAAACTCCTCAAATCGGAACCGCAATGAATTTTCCACTTTATTCTCTGTGTGGAAC
Source organism: Bemisia tabaci (assembly GCF_918797505.1). Lineage (NCBI taxonomy): Eukaryota > Metazoa > Arthropoda > Insecta > Hemiptera > Aleyrodidae > Bemisia > Bemisia tabaci. The sequence goes on along the minus strand of NC_092799.1, from coordinate 21,857,608 downwards.
AAATTATTGAGCTCAATTTGAAAGATTTGGCAGCGATGGGCACAAATTTCATGCATATCTCAACGGATTTCCAAAGCGGTGTCATCGGGCTAAAACAAATATTCTCGACTGGGGTGCTACGTAGGTACTTGCGTTAAAAGGTTAGGTGGGAATGTAGGGGCTGCTTTACACCGCGCTTCGGCTAAGTTTGCATATTTAATTGGCATCGTGTTAATGTGCTCATGGGTGAGTAAAAGATGTCGAATCAAGTCTGAGCAAGTCCTCCCATTGTTTGCGTGATAAATGCGGTCGTTGCTTTCAAAAACAGGTACAGATATCGGCTCATAGCCGCCAAATTATAAAATCGAAGCCTCTTTTAAATGGAGCAGTCTCGCTTTGACTCGGTGCGGAATGGCAAATACGCTCCAAATCATCTTTCTCACGCACTTGATGCCCGAAATTAAATTGTTGCGAAGGGGATCATCTCCTGGGACCTGTACTGAGTTTAGCCATTCCTTTGGCTTCTAGCCCATGCATCTTTTGAGACAAATGCCCTGATCTTTGACACATCAGGACCGGTAATATTTGGTACTGGATATTGCGTTGACTATTTAATTCGGGAGGACAGAATATTAAGATGGTTGTCATGAAAGGTTGAGCCTTTCTACTCGCATTAAGATTCATCCATCCTATGCACTTAATTTAATCGGAGGATCCTAAGATGCAAGCTTTCAGTTAATTTGCATCGTATAAATGAACAAAATATTACCAACTCTCAATGTCTCAGATACATACTTTTTTTTAGTATCACTATGAGATTATGCCTTTCCATGGGAATGGGTGAAAGGAGTCTGATAGATTCGGATCCAAATGAGTCAATCATAAGGAATTATGCCGACTATAATATGAGACCATTTGCCTAATCATTTTAGAAAATGTTTGATTTTGACAAGAAATCTATTCAACTCATTCAGATGGCCAAAGTTCAAAACCACGTAACTCCATTGCGTGATAATTATCAAAGTTTCTGCTCTGCTTTCATTTTTTGTGGGACAAAAGTCATCTTTATAGCTTGAATTTATATAGAAAATACTGGAAGGCTATGCCCCTCCCCTATTCTCTAAAAATTACTGAAATTGACTCCTAACCAAGATATTTAATGTTTCTTGACGCGTGAATTTAAACCTCCCGGTCATAAAGCACAATGGTCTACGTACGTCCGATCGCACACTAAACTTTACCATGACAATCTCTGCGATACAAAAATTTGGGAATTTCAATCTTGACGGTTTGGCACAGCTGTTGAAAATTCTTTACACTTCGAACAATAAAGAGAATTATTGAACGATCTTTAATTGAAAAGCCTGCCAAAGCCGTTGTAGTGCGCGATTTGACTCGCGTAGAGTATGCTGTTTCTTGTGACCGGGCAATTCAAATTTCCCGTAATCAATGTAAAATTAAAACGCTAATATCTTAGTTAGGAGTTGTCTTCGGTAATTATTCTTGATGCAAGAATTCTGTTCTACGAGAAATTCTGGTTAAGAGAAGTATCAGAATGTTTAAATTCGCACCTTTGTCTAATGGTCCATTCTGCCGTGCTAAGGAAGAGCGCCGTATGAACATTCGAGAGTTGCCAAATTTACTTCGATAAAAGGTTTATTTGTGAGTTAAGATATGAATATTTTTCTTTGAAATTTTCAGGAACTTTCGGTGAAATTGCGATCAAAATTATCTGAAAAATTGGGAGGATAATATTCATAAGTTTACGAGGAAATCTGTGTTTTATCAAAGGAAATTTGGCAACGCCTGGAGGTTCATACGGTGTTCTTCCTTAGCACGGCAACATTGAAATACGCGGTTTTGCACTTTGGCAATCGATATCCGAAATCCGCTACGCAACTCTGCGTAATAAATGCGACGAAGTAAATTTTGCAATATTTGAAGACGGCAGGAGCGGGATGTTCGGACGGCGATTTCATTGGCTGCCGAAGGTGTTGCCTCACCGAATCGGAACCCGGGAGCCTTTGAGATCGGACGTGGCGATGATGGCGTCACGCGGTCTGGCGACAAAACGCGGACGTTATGGTTATGGATTTGATTTGGTCACATCCTGTGCGGGTTCACTCTCGTGCTCTTGTGTTTCGTCCGCTTGCGAAATTTATCATTGAAAGCACCCTCGTTCCTTGTCCACCGCCTCGCTCGCACCGACCCCGTAAGTCACCTTTTCGCACGGTTGTCAAGTCGTTCCTTCACCCCAAGTGACTTTCGTGCTTAAGATGAAGTTGTCGTTCACAATAGACGATCCTAGCCAATGGATCGTATTCGATAGTGGTTCGATGTATCGTTTATTGAAAAACGATAGGGCATGCTCTCAAACAAAAATTTTAGGATTCAACTAGGAAAAGCTGAAAATGAGAAAATTCCCAACAATTTTCATTACCACTTTATACTTTTGTACGTAGATCAAACTGTAAGGGTTTAAACCTTCTGATTCTTAATTCTGAGGAACCATCTCTTGTTATCTATCGAATAAATAATTCCTCTTAAAAAAAAAATTCTGAGGAACCGCCGCTCCGGGCCGATTAACTTGATTTTTGTTGCAAACAAAAGCTGCTGATGTCCAGATGATATAAAAAATCCGAAACTTTCTATATTCGCTCTTGAGAGTCTCATAATCACTCGCGAGAGAACGGGGGTCTAGGGGGCAGAGACCCCTGGCCAGATGCAGAGGCGGGCTGAAGCGGCTAGTGTTAAATAAAAAACATATGGTTTAGGGGCCCATCTTGATTGAGCTAGACAATTTGATGACTGTTGGTCACCGTATGCACTATTTTTCTTCGATCAAAATTCGACGAACCGTCCAATTTAGATCAAAATACCAGGCCGAAATTCATCATTTTTGGCCGGGCGCAACTTTTCCGTCTTTCATTCGAAAGTAAGCTAATCTGTATAATTGAACGTATTTCTGCCTAAAGGAACTATGTGCATTAAGACATGATCCCTAAGACCCATAAGAATGATTGCATAAGAGGGCTCACGTCATAATGCACATAGTTCCGTTTGGTAGAAATACGTCCAGTTTACTGATAATCAACTGCCCAAATATCAAATTGCGAGTGTTTTCTTTTGCTCTCGTGCGTGCAAGTATGTAAGATTCGCTGATTCAGTAATGAGCTGAATTTTTACAAAACAGCAGGTTGAAGGTTGAATTTCATAACCCATACCGCGTTTTCTGAATGAGGCACCTTCTATGAAAACGGTAGAACCGAAGTCTTTTACGCTCGCACCGCAGTGCTTAATCAGAGGGGATAAACTTCGGCTGAATAGACGACCCTTTGCAAGTGCCTCTGTGCTCGTTGCGAAAACGACCTCTCATACGTAACTCCTAACTGAAAAAACTCGCAGGTATATAATATACTTTGCACTTGTACCATTAAATTGCGTCGCTGTATGTTTGGGCAGTTAAAGATGAAAATCTAATACCACAGAAAAACTTGAATTTTGCAGGATCACATTTTCGATCTCTGCTAGGATCATTGAGCCGCCTCGAACTGTGGAATAAATTCGTAATATAGAAAGTTTACAAATACTCGAATACTCTATTCATACTGTTTCCTTTGAATTGATTGTAGAACATTTTCATTTATTTCCAACTAAAAATATGAATAACTCCTTATGTAATGCACGCATATTTTTTGTATGTACTATCTTTATTGCAGTTGTATCAAAATATTCATTTTCTTCCACGATACTGAGTAATTTTCAACGGACTAATAATACACTCATTGAAAGTCGACATATGGAAGAGGAACTACAGATAATAGTTAGCAATCGTGACAATTTGCATGCTTTACTTACGAGGTGCCTCGGCAGAGTGCAATGATTTGCATCGTTTTTAAGTTTTTATCGCGGTAAAGTCCTTCAAGAAATTAATTCAGACTTGGAGCGCCTTCTCCTCTTTCCGTGATACTTAACGCTTTATCTTGCAGTTAGTTTAGTTGCCTATTCGAACCAACCCCAATTGATTTCACCGCACGCGTATGCGAGTGCACCAGTTTTTGGCATTAATTTGTGGAAAGAAACAGCATCTCTTCAAATGAGTTCTTCTGGAGTGAAAAGGAGAATGGCTATACACGGAAGCGGTTCGAAAATTGCGATGAACACATCGAAAAGTCTGAAAACCATTCATAACTTCGCCAATTGATGTTAGAAATCTCACCATTTCTGAGATTCTTGGCTCAACAAGCCATGGCCGGATTTACCTACTTGCCGCCCATGGGCCGCCTGTATTTTGCCGCCCTCTTCTCATTCATTTTGAAACATCAATAAAAACCATCAAGTGATCGTGCCGGAGGGAGAAGGGTGCATGAGACGCGTTCACTCGTGTTGGACACATTTTTTGCGTAAGCCCTGTCAACACTCCTAGCAAAAGTTCATGGAACTTCGCGCGAAAGTTAAGCTCCGTAAACCTATCTCTGAGGGGACAAGGCCTTTCATTTGTAAGAAATGAACTAAAAAATTAAGAAAGAACAAACATAAATGTGGTTTAATAATTTTAACTTCCGCCGCCGTGCCGCGCTGACCACAGTGTGTTTGGCGCAATGCGTGAAGTATTCATGTAGTCTTGTAGGCACTGTGCATTTCACGCCGCGCCGACCGCTGTTGACCGTACTGTGTTTGACGCAGTGCGTGAAGTATTAATGCAGTCTCGTAGGCGCTAATATACGTTACATGCCGACCGCCGCGTCGAGGGCTTCTCCTTTTCATCTCAAGTCCTCTTCATCATTTCTCTTTGCGCCGCGCCGCTCCAGGCCAAATTACGTGTTTGGTTTCTCTCTTAACTCAACTAATTAAAGGTGCGCAGTCTTTTGTATCACCGAAATTCGAAAAAATTAGAAATTAATGAACTCTCAAGACATGAGAGATTTTGTCACCTTTTCTTGTTTGTAATTTTTTTCTGAATCCGATTTTTTTGTACCCGCATTTAAAAAAATTGCAAAATTTGCCGCCCCCTAATTTTGCTGCCATGGGCCGCGGCCCACGTGGCCACCGCCACCCCCTTAATCCGGCCCTGCAACAAGCATAATATACACTGAATTATTTTGATACGGATGAGTCATCCCTGCTTCGCAACTCCACTCGAAAATAAAAATGGCTGCCATCATGTGTGACACTTCATCAATTAAAAACAGGTAATGTCAAAAGAACGCCTTGTCAGACCCGTCTTCGAGAGTTTGGAGTAAATTTCAGGTTCTCTCGAGCCCCAATTCGTGATTTTTAAACATTTTCTGCACGAAACAATTTTTTTTCCGCTATAACAAAAGTGTGCAACAAATCGGTTCGAAGTTGAATATAAACCGATCTTCCCTTGTTCCTTTCTTTTTGAATTTCATATGTTTCTATTCATTAATGAGGCGATTGCTAATAGCCTGCTACACGCATAAGTGCAAAATCAAGCATAAGTCTTGCACAGACAAGCGTTTTGTTCCTTTTACTCTTTGGAAAAAAACATCAATGTCTTAAGATCGGTTGCTTGCTCGTCGCGTATTTTTTGCTGAAGATTTTAAAAAAGTCCGTTTATTTAACTGAACACCGTCGGCTAGTTTTTTTCCCTCGATAAAGGGGTTGAATGCAGGGAGATAGGTAGGTGACTTGTAGGACTGAGAGAATAGAACCTGTCACCACCGCGTTTGCCTGACTCGATTTTAACCCTCAACTGTACGTTAGATTGTATTGTAAGCGCCCGCGATGGCAAACGTTATAACCCTTTGCACTTACTCAACGCAAAAGCAGGTACCGCGATACCCCGTGGGCTTCGGATCAACCCTGAATACCTGCTTCTAATATTGTTTTTTTTATTTTTATTCTTGTTAATACGTATATAGGTTTTTTTTCCGAGCCGAGGCATTCTCGACGCCGCAATTTTGCTGTGCTATAAAGAAAACGCCGCATGCATAAGAATTTGTAACGCCCTTAACACACGAGATAGCTGAATTTTAACGTAACGATTCGCTCTCCATTGGCATTAATATGAAGACTAACCCTCGAAAGTTGACTCTTAAAGAGTATAGCGATGGCCAGAGTACAGGGCCGGATTAAGCGCCGGATTGAGCGCAGAGAGGAATGATAAATAGGACTTGAGATGAAGAGAACGCAAGCCCTCGGCACGGCGGTCGACATGTACATGTAACACATATTAGCGCCTACGAGACTGCATGAATACTTCACCCATTGCGTCAAACACAATGCGATCAGGAGCGGTTGGCGTGAAACGCATAGCGCCTACAAGACTGCAAGAATACTTCACGCATTGCGCCAAATACACTCCGATCAGCCCGGCGCAGCGGCGGAAGTTAAAATTATTAAACCACATTTATGTTTGTTCCTTTATAATTTTTTCGTTCATGTCTTATAAATGGAAGGCCTTGTCAACATAGAGATAAGTTAACGGAATTTAAATTTCGTGCAAAGTTCCGTGAAATTTTGCTAGTGTTGACACGGCTTTCACAAAAAATGTGCCCAACACGAGTAAACGCGTCTTATGCACCCCTTCATCTCCGACACATTCATATGATGGTTTTTATTGATGTTTCAAAACAAATGAGAAGGGGGCGGCAGAGTACAGGCGGCCCATGGGCGGCAAGTAGGTAAATCCGGCCCTGCCAGAGTACGAAACCACTTATCTCCGTTTCCGAGGTTGCAGGCTTTTTATCACACTTTATATTTTCTGGAGAAAACTTATCATTGTAATGTCTTGAAAACTTCCTTGATTTTTCTTATCTGTCAGCGGAATATTTAGCAAAATTTCGAGGTATGAATTTGGCTTGTTTTTCTTCGAAAAATAAAATGGGAGCGACTATTTAAAAATAAACCGCAATGAAGTCGCGTGGTTTCGCACTTTGGCCATCGATATCGAGTGTGCGCCGTTAAAAACTCAATATCAAAATTTTCGACCCAACTCATAAAATCTGTCCTGTAAATCTAGTGTTCGTGGCCTAATTCCCTTTTTCTAGTGGACGGTTACAAATTAAGAAAAGATATCTGGAAACTAATCAGTGGTGTGGCGTAAATGATCAACTATCAATATTTTCCCCATTTGAAGCTAGGGTAAGAAATCGATTTTTGAGTCGTTCGTTGTGAACACCGTGTTTATCGATCCTTTTCCATGGGTTTGAATGGCGGATCAATCGATATATCACAAAGCACGCCACGCCACTGAAACTGAAGGATGAAAAGATCCTGCCGTTTCTCGTGCTGCTTTATGTCTCTTCAAGTCAAATGTAGCGAAGTTTTCGTGAAAATAGCGGGGTTATAAAAAGTCCGAGGGTTTCAAAGTTCGTAAGGAGGCGAGAGGATAAAAGTTTAAGGTGAGGTAGGAGCTAAAGATAGCGTGCAGAATTTGTGACATTTAGACCATAAAATGGGACAGATCTCGTGTGACAGTGGGTATTGAGCAATATGAACTGTTACATTACAGTAAGATTTATCATTCGAGCACCTCATGATGATGACAGTTATTCCTCTGGTTGATCGCCAAGAATTCCCTTATTGTGACTTACAGTTTTGGACCCCCTAGCTTCATCCAGAACGCAAATGGTCATCCTTTCTTTTGTAGTTTTTTTATTGACCAATGCTTAGCTGCAATTTAATACGCATGTTTGATTCCTTGGCAAGGCTTTACTGTTTGCCCGACGAACAAGATCGGATTGAACTAGGTTTGGCGCATTTGCAATATTCACTTATTGGTCTCCGATCTAGCTGCGATCAGAGATTTGTCCGTCCAGCGGAGATAAAAAAAAAGATCCGATACTAAATTATCGCTCTCTTCGACAGTTTGACCGCGGTATACATTGTTCAGTTTTCAACTTTAGAACGCCATAATTATTGTTGTTTAGTTAGTCAATTACAGTTTTATGTCTAAAAGCACTCCAACGATGTTGATTCTCACCATGCCAGTTTGTCAAGCTCAGTTCGCTGGAACTCAGACAATTACAGATTCTGAATATTGTCTCAAAGTCATAACTTGGAGTTCTAAAATACGCTTTTAATACTTTTTAGACCGTTTGAGTTTGTAAGAATATGCAATAAAACTTCTTACTTTTCAATGTGTGACTTCTGACGCTGGCTTTTAACTATTGGACTGCATTTTGCCAGTAGAAACTACTATTTCTGGGGCTCATGTTAGAAGTAACATATGAATTACATTTTGCAATGAGGAACCACTATCTCTGGCTCTTCTATAAGAACACATCTGCATGAAGAAACCAATGACATGTAATTTGTTTCTAAAATGGGCCAGAAATAGTGGTTCCTTATTGCAAAATGTGATCCATATGTGCGTTCATTTCCATATGCAGATGGGTAGGGTGCAGGGTGCAGAAAGTTCCCAAACACCGACCGTTCGCTGCAATCTAAAGTTGATTCTCCAGTCATTACTTTGATTTGCCTCACGGCCAATAGCCCGATTTTAAGGGAATGCCTGATCTTAACGCAAAGTCTGTTATTTGGTTATCTGCCTTCGTGAAATGGTTTATTTTTCTACTCTTGCGTTTGAGTCCTCAAGCTTTCCTGTCTGTTTTCCTTAAAGTGTGTGTTTCACATGGCTGTCATGACACACAGAACTGGTCGATAAGAGAGTTGCCACTTCGTGAAATGGTATACTTTTCTACCACTGCGTTTAAGTCTCCCAGCTTTCTTTTGTTTCCTACTCATTTAAGTGTGTGTTTCACTATGGTTATCATGGCACACTGAACTAGACAAATAGGAATGGGTTACTTTTCTACTCCTGCGTTTAAATCTCCCAGTTTTCTTTTGTTTCCCGGCTCATTAAAGGATTTTGACAAGGATATAGTTCAACACCATTGCTATTGTAACTGACTAAACAAATAGATTGTTGTCACGTCGTAAAATCGTCTACTTTTCTACGCCTATGCGTTAAGTCTCCAAGCTTTCCATTTTGTATCTTGGCTCATTAAAAGTTTTTGAGGAGAAAAAGTTTTCATGGGGCTATCATGGTCAACTGCTGATCGGGAAAGGATAATAATTGTGTGAATTTTAATATTGTATTTGTATAAAGTATTTTTAAAAGAGAAGAATAATCCGCACGATTTTGAAAACACTGTAATCCCGCTGACTCCGCTTTGCTAAATGCGATCCAATTATTACAAACTTTTAAGATCTTTCAATCGCTTACCGAACATTCATAAGTCGGAAAAAATCTTAATGAAAACTGTTGGCGTGGTATTTGATAATAGTGCATGTGTTATTTCTAAATAAGCGAGAAGTAATAATGCCATTTTGCAAAATTTAGTCCAATTCTTATCCCGCTCAGGCAACTAGCAGCTATACTGCTAAACATACAAAAACTAAAATCTTATCAAACAATCGCGGGTGTTTTCAAACCAAAAACGATTGTTAACGCCTGACTGGTCCGAAAGGCTTGCCGAAGGGCGCTGGCGACTCGGTTTGAACAGTCCCACAAGATGTAAGCCTCGCGAGTTTTCAGTGAAAAAAGATTATAATACATCGAACTGAACCTTCATGTCGCAACTTGTGGGTACCTGCACTACCCCGCTAAAGAGAAACGCCACATGAACATTTCACCGTTGCCAGATCTCCACCGATGAAAGAAGGATATTTTTCAATACAAATCGAACTTGTGCTATTCATTTTTGGGGGGAATCCCACCCGCAATTTACTCTAACTTTTTTGAAAATTCCGAGAAAAAATATCCATTACCTCTCTTCGAAGATGAGTATTTTATTCACGGCAATCTGGCAACATCAGGATGTTCATATGGCATTTCTGCTCAACATGGCAGTCCCAGCAACGAAAGGCCCGAGGAATACTGCCGTGCTATGGAAGAACGCCGTATGTACATTCGAGAGTTGCCAACTTGCCCCGGATAAAACGTTTATTTTTGAAGAAAATTATGCGTATTTTCCATTGAAATTTTCGGACGTTTTAGATACAATTGCAAATAAAATCGTCTGAAAAAATTGAAGGATAATATTCACAATTCTACTAGTAAATCATCGTTTTATCGAAGAAAATCTGGCAACGTCTGGATGTTCATACGGCGTTTCTCCTCCACACGGCAGAAAGGCCCGAGGAATAAAAGTGCGCAAAACAATAAGCAGCGAGCACAAGCAACTACAAACAACAGCTCCTGCCGACAAGATACACCGCTCATTGCGCTGTATCGTGCGATTAAATTGACCTATCGGCCGCGCTAACTAGAGCGTCGTCGTCGGGAACAACAAAAGAAAGTGAAATGAGTTGCAAAACCGAAAGCTGAACCCCCCCTCCCCACCCCCCCCCCTACTGCAGCCCCCCCCCCCCCCCCGGTCCGGCCCCGGAGCCAATGGAACTGCTCGGCAATCCTGGCCGTAGGACTGATTTATGCTCACGGCTTCAGACAATCAATAGTTCGCCGCGCGGACGGTGGATCAATTAATTCATTACGCGAGACAATTCGTTTAATTAATGCGTTAATAAACGAGCCGGAGACAGGAGCGAGACGGCTTGCGCGTTCGGTGGTCGGAGCGGACCGGTGGTATACTCGGACTACGTTATGGATCGACCGGCCAGAGTACTATAATGCCGTGCTAAGGAAGAACGCCGTATGAACATTCGAGAGTTGCCAATTTTCTTCGAAAAAATGTTTATTTTTGAGAAAAGTTATGAATATTTTTCCTTGAAATTTTCAGAAACTTTAGGTGAAATTGTAAACAGCATTATCCGAAAAATTGGAAGGAAAATATTCATACGTTTACCGGGAAAGTCGTGTTTTATCTAAGGAAATTTGGCAACGCCTGAAGGTTCATACGGCGTTGCCAAATTTCCTTTGATAAAACGTGAATTTCCTGGTAAACTTATGAATACTTTCTTTTCAATTTTTCAGATACTTTTGCTCGCAATTTAACCTAAAGTTCCTGAAAATTTAAAGGAAAAATATTCATAACTTTCCTCGAAAATGAACATTTTATCGAAGGAAATTTGGTAACTCTCTAATGTTCATACGGCGTCCTTCGTTAACACGACAGTATACCGCCGTGCTAAGGAATAACGCCGTATGAGCCCGAAGACGTTACCATATTTCCTTCGATAAAACATGAATTTTCAGGGGAAGCTGTCATTATTATCCTTTGAATTTTTAAGAGAATTTCATTGGTAAATTATTGGTAAAATATCTGTATCAAAAATCTCGCTGCACCTGGCACGAACTCGTAGAGTCTTTCAATCGGTCATCGAACATTAACGATATTGTCTCGCCAATCGGATATTTTTTTAATTGAAATTGTTGGTATAAAATTCCTCCTCTTACCTCAGTAAAGGTTGGCAGCAAGCCATTTGACGAGGTAACCTAGCGTGTTGGTTGATCCTGTTATTCTTAGCAGCCGTTGATAAAATAAGGTGTAAAATCGGATTTTTGATTCCCCCTTTCCCCTGATATCCTGCTCACAGCAAAAGTCTGGAAACAATCCCTGAAAAAATTCCGTAAAAAGGCTATTTTCGAATCCTGCCTCCGAAAAATTAACATTCTACGATGTTTGCTAGAAAAATTACCAGCTCGCGTCGCTTTCTTTACTGATAATACGATTTTTGAAGAAAAAAAGGGGGAAAAAGTGGAAGAAAAAAGAAGCGTTACCAAGTCCTGAACTGGCGACCCTTTCTCCCTTGTAACGCACCCGTGATGCAAGCTCAGGTCCCCCTCCCTCTCTAAAACATAACGTATTTTATGAACGGCCCCTTGGACACAAAGTTGGAAGGGTCAATCGAAAAATGTAAAATATTCAAAATCTCCGTGAAATTTTCCAAGAAATTTCACAAAGTTGTGAAAAATATGAAATATGTGTTCAGGGATTGGGTTTGCAACACGCACTAGAAGATGCACTAAAAAGCAAAAACCGGTCGTTTTCATTTAATTTTGCATTTAATTTCAAAAAAAAAAAAAATCAGCATGTTTTATATTTTTCTGAATTTTCACGAAATATCTCACATTTTCAAGATATTATTTTTCATGGAAAATTGCAACCCTGCTTAGACATATAAACTTAGCGTTTTCTTAGGCCTTGTTATTCTTATGCTGATTTGTACGATACGTGCATCGATTAATGAGTCTACAGCGAGCGCAACTGACCCATTAGCGAGCGTGCATCTTGCTAAACATCGGGTAGTCGATACGGGTGTGTATGCTCCCGCTGCAAGTGCGTGAATTGCTTGCGTGTGCGCGGGGCAAAGGTGAGCCGTGTTCGACAACGGCGTGGCATGTCGTGCTTTGCGATATATCGATTGATCTGTCATTTGAACCTATGGAAAAAAATCGATAGACAGGGTGTCTGCAACGAACACCTTACTAATCGATTCTTCAGCGCAGCTTCAAATGGGGAAATATCGATAATCGATCGCTCGTGCCTCGCCACTGGTATTCGTTCTGCATGCTTATCCGTGAGCGCTGAAATCTCAATCGCTCCCGCAAATCCCAATCAAACATCGCTACCAGCTTACAACTTTTGTTTTTGTCGCCGCTGCAAGCGCTACACATCTCGGCGCACAGAGGAGCAAGTTAACGAAAGAGATCGGAAATTGTGTGGAAATTTAAAAAGATTATATCCTCACAGCTGGTCGATTATTGAAATTAATAGACAAGGCTACAGACAAAAAAGATATAGGAAGTATGTCTCATTGGTTGGAACTGGTGGTCTTTATAGACCACTGGAAAAAAAAAAACATTGGATCTAGAGTACAGACTCTTAAAAACATCGACAAGAAAAAATACTCTTGATTCAATCGGATTTTTGCTTAAATCAAGAACCAAACCTCTTAATTTGAGCGGATTTCCTTTAGATTTAAGCAAAAATCTGATTGAATCAAGAGTATTTTTTCTCGTCAATGTTTTCAAGAGTCTGGACTCTAGATCCAATGTGTTTTTTTTTCCAGTGACCAAGGGAAAATGATAGGCTAACTGCCGCGGGTCACTTGTCGGTTACCGTTAGTTAGTCTATTGCCTACCTCCTTTGTCTATTACAACCACCCACTTCCACCAATAGGAATCCTCCATATCCCTTTTGTCTTCTTTGCGACACCTAGCCGCCAAAGTCCGGTGATTAGTGACAATGTCCAGTCTAAAATGTCCAAAATGTCCATACATAATACCCACTGTTGTAATGTCCTTTTTTTAATTTCCATGACATAAAATGTCCGCTGAGCAAAAACACCCATGTTATCTAATGTCCAAAGTACTAAAAAGGCCTGTAACTGGAAATGTCCAAATCCAGGTGTTATAATGCCCAAAGTAATAAAATGGCATTTGACTGCAAATGCCCACAAAATTTCTAAAGGACTCATAAAGCATTGTTTTGGCGCACCACACGTGAACGTTTGGAGATTCATCGACCACTTCAAAGCCCAAGAGCACGATATTGAACAACTCATCGTCCAAATAAGAGGTGGTCATGATCAGACAAAGCACCCGATTAGCCGTAAATACATCTGAAATCAGCAAATAGCTGAAAACATCCTTCAAAACTATGAAAATTATACAGAAGACAACAACATTGACATTTACTTAAGAGCATTGGCAAATCTGTAAGAAGTCTGCTGTGAACTTCACTGGTGGTGAGGATGAAAACTCCTAATTGTATGTCAACGACAGAGGTAAATTTGTAAGGGCATTTTCAGTTTAATGCCATTTTAGCGCTATGGACATTAGATAACATGGGTATGTTTGTTAAGAGGACACTTTATGTAATGGACAATAAAAAAAGGACATTACGACAGTAGGTATTTTTTATTGGACAATTTCACAGTTGAACATTTAGTAAGGAAACTGATTGTACATACGTTGTTTCAAAATTAAGCTAGACGTTGTATTTCCTGATTGCAAAATAACGTCCAGAAGTGAGAAATTTTCCGTAAAATATTTCCTGATAATTTATTATGTTGCAAAATAACATCGAACATTTGTATTTTCGTTAAAAAATTCCATAACTGATCTCTCACAATAACTCGTTCTACTGTGCGCAGCGCCACCGTTTTATCCCAGTCACCTACTCTACCGAGCCTAGAAAAAACCATGTATCTGCAAAAGATTTACATTTAAGTTAAGCGGTTCTTACTTAACTCGGTAGTGTTAGCGGCAAGTCTCCCGCTGCGATTTGCGAGCGCGAGACGCGGATCATTCGACACAAATCCCTGCCTCATGCTCTGTTTTTGTTGTTGTGAACTTTCGTGCGGACACTTCCCGACGTAATGTGAAAGTTCAAGATAATGAGCTTGTAGATAAAATCTTAATCAAAGCATTAAACTCCACGTTCCTTCTTCAAACTGTTGACTAAATGCTCTTGCAACCAGTCGTAATGGACCACATGACAGGATAAGAATTTAAGAAGAACCCAATTTATTTCTTATTTCCGTCTCTCTGAAAAGGCCCTCAGAGGGCTCATTGTTGAAATCGATGGACAAAGCTATAGACAAAGAAGACAAGGGGGATTTGGAGAGATCCGATTGGTGGAAGCGGGTGGCTGCAATGGACAAATGAGGTACAAGATAGACTGGCTATCGGCAATCCATGAGAGGCCCTATACTCATAATTAGTCCATCATTTTCTCGGTTAGTCCATAGGAACCAAACATTTCAACCAATAAGATCGTTCCATACTCCCTATATCTTCTTTGTCCATCGATTTGTTCATCAATGTCAAAAATCAGCCCGCTGACAAGGTGTAAACGAAAGTACTACGTAACCGGTTTACTTTTCAAATTTTCACCAAGAAAACGGGATACACCCGGGAAATTCTATTAAAATTCTAGATATTTAGCAAGTTAAAATGAAGATTGAACAACAGCAAGCAAGAGGAAATCATAGAGGAAATCATTCTAAGCAATGAACTAATCTAAAAATGCTAAACATTTCAAGAACTAAGATGTACATGTAGTCTTTATACAAGAACCGTAATATAAAATTATCCAGAAAGCTCGTTCAACAAGGTAAGTGGGAACAAATTCGAAACACCTTACTCACATCATAAACACATCGAAGCTGCTAGAAAATTGAAAAGTATGGGTTTTGTACATTAATCACGGTGAACTACAAGTTAATGGGTATTAAATCGTGCTACTCACGTGTCCCAGGGCATCTATATCGAAACCGCGGCTCTAAAACACCTAATTACCATTTAATGGGTATGTTTAGCCTCCTGTTGTACCCACTCTTTATGTAAAGTAAACCGGGAGTTTATGAGGTACCTTGTTAACAGGGATGGGCTTGTTTCAGAGGGTGATAGTGGTGCAGTTTTGAGTGTTGCCAGATCCTCGTAGCAGAAACGCCAGGGGAACCGCTGGAATACAGTTGAAATTAGATCGGTTTTTGATGGACAGGCAACCGATGGGGCCGGTGTCCTTCGATGACCGCAGGCGAGGCAGAGGTATATCTACGCCCCTCTAACGTAAGGGCGTTTCTAAATTTCCACATGAGCTCTATTTTTCATGTAAATCCATGCTTTCCAGGGCTCATGTGGAAATCAAGATACGCCCTTACGTCGAAGGATAGGAGCGACGATATGAGGCTGACGATGAAGGGTGAGCGCCAGGCTGCGACAGGTGCTGTGAGATTTCCTCGCGTCAGCCGTCAGCTGACAGATCGATGAAATGGCTACCAAACTGCTCTGACTGACGTCAGTAATTGATCGTTGATGCGCTTCTTGCAGACGCATCTGCATACTCACCATATTTATCATATGAGATAAGGTGGAAATCCTATATAAAAGCTGACAGCAACGCCATTTTTCCGAAGCACTACGTTTTCCACTAGGAGGTAGATGCTCGAGTATTCTCACAAAAAACTGATTTATCTCACGGAAAAAAGGACTTCGTGCGCGGGGTACAAAGTTGAGGTCATATGGATTTCTGAAGTTTTTGGATCGCTTATCCAAAAACTAGAGGTGTGTAAGCGGCAGCCGAAGTTTGGGTCAAAAATCTGAAGCACGTCGAAATTTACGAAAGGCTTCTGGTATACACCGGAGTTGGAAATGGTCAACATCTTGAAGCGTAGAGATACACTTTGGAATTACCGCGCCGATGTTGATGGTCTCTGTGCCTCTTATCACCAGTTTTTCCGTCAAGTGGGAGCTGGTGATTAAATTTCCAACCTTAATAATCTTCGTTTATATGTACGTGCTTTGATTTAGCTGCACTATGGGCCGAGTCTGTTTACCTTGTAATCAGCCGCGGGCTCGGAATAACGTTCAGCGAATCGATGACTCAATTCTTATTTCCGATTGATGATGGAATGGAGAATTTGCACACAAAAATTTTATTATTTCATTTGAGAGTGCCTAATGAGCTGAATTCGCAGTATTTTTCATAAATTTCTTCTCAAGCGGGAAATTGGAAAAAATAGATTTAAAAAGTGAGAAAATGTGCCGCCTTATGACGTCATCTGGCGGCATTTTCTTTTTAAACACATGTACTTTAGTAACTTAGGTTATTTTGTCATATTTTCTCCAATAATTGTTTGTTTAGAAATCAAGGATATCCTCATACTCAGTTTTCCCAGCAGTGTCATTTTAAAGATGAAATTCACAACATTTCAAACACCTGCAAATGAATTGTAACTATTTCGAAACGTTCGGGTTTACTGGAAAAAAAACACATTGGATCTAGAGTTCAGACTCATGAGAACATTGACAAGAAAAAAGACTCTTGATTCAATCAGATTTAAGCTTAAATCAAAAGGAAATCCGCTCTAATTATAAGAAGCTTGGTTCTTGATTTAAGCTTAAATCTGATTGAATCAAGAGTATTTTTTCTTGTCGATGTTTTTAAGAGTCTGGACTGTAGATCCAGTGTTTTTTTCCCCAGTGCACTTAACACGGAATTCATCAAATTTCAAACACCTGCAAATTCTCTTTGTAACTATTTCGAAACGTTCCGGGTTTTTCTTTCGATTTGTCCCCTTTTGTTGTCTCCCCTTAAAGGTGCTCTAGGCCCTCTAAAAATATCCCTAAACGTGACAACCTTTTGAAGATAGGCAATATGCAGGTTATGAAAGGTGCAGCGCGGCGCGGGAGGCTGAAAGCGAGAGGTGGCGGCGTGTGCTCGCACCGGCAGATGCAGGCCGCCAGTCGCACCCCGCCGAGCCGCCAGAGCCGAGAGTGACCCGAGACTCGCCGCAATATCGACGGATCGATGAAAAATTAATTTGATGCTGTTTGACCAAATATTAATCACCGATGATAGCGATCCGTCATTCCAGTCCTCCTCCGGCACCATCGTCTTGTTCCATCGTGTTGTTTCAACGGCTCGTCATCTTGTGCATCGCTCGCTGTGCCCGTGTCAGGGATCGGATGTTGTGAGAGATTGCTCGTGTCTCGCCTTCAGGTGAATCTAGGTGAACTAGGGGGCTCATTATTGGAATTGATAGACAAAGCTATGGATAAAAAAGACATAGGTCGTATAGAGCGATTCTATCGGTTGAGACAGGTGCTTCTCTTAGACTAAGGAGGGAAATGATGGACAAACTGTAGGGTCTCTTGTGGGTTGGCGTTAGTTAGTCCATTACTTACTCCTTGTCCATTAAAACGCACACACCACGCCGTAAAAAACAAAAAAAAACATTTTGGAAACAATGTATCGTAGCTTAAAAACATCGAAATGGGACAAAATACTCATGAATTCAATCGAATTATGCTTAAATCAAGAACCAAGCCTCTAAACTTGAGCGTGCATATTACAACTTTTGATTTTAAAGCGTTACATCTGATTAAACAACGAGGTAAATTTGTTCTTCGGCGATGTCTTGCAAGCAGGCAGGACTCTAGCTCCATTTGTCCTTTGAAACCAGTGCCACAAGAAGATCTCTCCATATCTCTTTTGTCTTCTTTGTCTATAGCTTTGTCTATCACTTTCAATAATCGGCCTACAGGAACAGGATCTGCTACGTTTTGATGGCAATCTAAGATGAAATCATTCGTATCACTGAAGCGTATCGAAGTTGTTAATTTCCATTTTTACCAGTTTTATAAAGTAACATTCTCACGTTTCCGGCAAAAAATGTGTAATTTAAGATAGTGGCTCAACCATCAGCCTACGTATTAAAGACTAACCTAGTAGAAAATATTATAAAGAAGAATATTGTAGCTTCCAATATTATTTTAAAACGTTTAACATGGGTAATTCGAGAAGGCGTCTATTTGTAATTGAAAAATTCCTGGAGACTTTAACGAAAGGCTAGAAAAAAGGGAAATAAATCGTCCATTTCCGGAAGAATATCGCAAGCACCGCGCCATGATTGCAATCGATGATGAATTTATTGTATTACTGTCTGGGTATCGAAAATGACAATTTCCAACTTTACAGTATAAATTAACATTCTCACAGTTCCTGGCAAAAGTCTGTAAATTACGATAGTGCCTTAACCATCAGCTTACGTATAAAAAACTAACCTAATTGAAAATATTACAAAAAATAATGTTGGTAGCTTCCGCAACATTATTTCAAAACGTTTAACATGGGTAATTCGAGAAGGTGACTATTTGTAATTGAAAAATTCCTGGAGACTTTAACGAAAGGCTAGAAAAAAGGAAAATAAATCGTTTTGTTGCCGATAATAAATTGAGCTGCTAAACAGTTCATGTGTCTTTGAGAAGCAATAATTATCGTAATTTACACATTTTTTGGCCAGGAAAAATTAGAAAATTTTGTTAATTGAAAATTGTAATTGGAAATTTTGTAAAATTAGGAAATAGTCAACTTTGATACCCACACAGTAATACAAATGAATTCTTCATCGCTCGCACTCATGACGTGGTGCTTTGCAATATTCTTTCCGGAAATGGACGATTTATTTCCTTTTTTCTATCCTTTCGTTAAAGTCTCCACGAATTTACCTCATCGCATCGAATCTACCGAATATTTTGTGCCTATGAACTGAAGTGTCCCTTTTCCCGTGGACTATCACTAATATTGACGCACTGGAAAAAAAAAAACACATTGGATCTCCAGTACAGACTCTTGAAAACATTGACAAGAAAAAATACTCTTGATTCAATCGAAATTTTGCTTGAATCAAAACGAAATCCGCTTAAATTAAGAGGCTTGGTTCTTGATCTAGGCTAGATTCTGATTGAATCAGGAGTATTTTTTCTTGTCGATGTTTTTAAGAGTCTGGACTCTAGATCCAATGTGTTTTTTTTTCCAGTGTAAGGGCATATCCACGTGAGCCCTGCTTTACATATAATTCCATGCTCTTTAGGGCTCACGCGGAAATCGAGATACGCCCTAACGTCTAGGGTGCGACGATGTCGCTGACCACTGTCAGGCTGCTTCGGAACGTGGAGAAGTCTCCGCCGAACGATCAGGTAGTCGGCAGTGCCTTGATAGAATGATTACGTGTGATGAAGCCGAGAAAATCGCCCTGTAAATCAAGCGAGTCGCGAGTAGCGGTAATTATTGTGCTTACTTTAAAAATGTCGGACATCGTCACCAAGCTGGGAAGAATATTTCTAAATATTGCATGTAAACATTGGAAATCGGAACTTCGAAAGTTGGAAAGTCGGCAGCACTGGGATGAGGGTCGGGCGTATGGGAGGGGAGGTCACAGACGCTACATTGCAAGTTACAAAATGATCCCATTACCGTGTCCCGCTGAAGATCTAGCGCCTTGCTTGTTACTATCTCTACTCACCGGCACCCTTGAATTTGTGACCACTTGTCCAATTCCAATCTGCAACCGCATTACACTTCGCACCGCTACGGCACCGCCGGCTGTAGGCACCTAGTAAAGGCGTGGGCGGACTTTATACATTGCAGAAATATGCCGTTTACTAGGCAGTGTTCGAAACTCACAGGCGCCAACGCGCCAAATGCGCCTAAAAAATAAAGGCTCTACGCCGAGGTGGCCCCTACAAAATGCCCCCCCACCCCAAAAAAAAAAAAAAAAAAAATCCTAATTTTTCTAGTTGGTGATTTTTCGAAAGTTCCAAGTTACAGCTACTATTTCTGTAACTAAAACATCTTCGTCTAACTTTTTACGAAATGCGTCGTGATATGTAGGCAAAAAGTCAATTTGGCCCTAAAATTGAGCTCGATGGGCCACATGGCTCCTACGACTTTAGAGTGAGTTTCGAACACTGACTAGGAGTTAAAGTCGGTAGTTAAAAACGGAGTGCGGTACATACGACTACAGGTCGGAGTGAAATACTCAGCATTCGAACCCCAATGAAATGAGTGCATGTACCTGTACAGATAGAGGGTAGGGGATCATCTTGGCCGTAAAAGAGTGCATTCACTGCGAGTTCATTAATATCCAAATGATTCGTCGAAGTATAGCTTCTTATCAATATTACGGTGAGTCGCCATCTTGTTTTTTCATTTATGGCCGTAAGTAGAGTACCTTTATAGACAGAGTATGGCTATTTCTGTGCCGGTCTTTCATTGGTCGCGAGGAAATAGGCTGACATGATGTTCTTACGGCTGTAAATAAACAAACAATATGGCTGTTATCAGCAAGCAAGTTTGAGGTTATGCACATCTTATATCCTCCTATGACAAAGGCGAAAGACGATTTAATAGTGGTTTCGTGTGTTTTTCATGTGTTACTCAATATTTTAGGTATACTAGTAGGTAGGCTCTCAGGTATACTAGTTTAAATTGTTAATACTGTATAATTGAAATGTTTTTCAAATTTTAGCTTCTTATCAATGTTACAGTGAGTCGCCATCTTGTTGTTTTATTTATGGCCGTAAGAGCATCATGAAGCCTAAAAACTCGTCGACCAATCAAAAAACGGCACAGTTTAGTAAAAATATACGAATGACCGTACTCTGTCTATAAAGGTACTCTAGTGTATCGGCAACCGCGCCATAAGATAGCGAGGAGAATATCCCTGTTGGAACTAATTGAACGAAAAAATAAATTTGAGCTCCCCGCACGAGCAGATTATCTCTAAAAGGATATAAGCCGTCCCTGGAATAAATAAATATCGCAACAGAGACCTTATTGAAAAACGACATAAACTTAAGTTTCTCTAAGCCTGTTATTTATGGTTTAGTGAGTTATGGCGCGATCCAAGTGCAAGCTGTACGGCCTGCACCGCTGGAGCCCGGAGACGCTGTTCAAATCGAGGGAGGCGCTTCACTGATCGATCCGCCATCGACGAATGAACGTATTTATGCTAAAAAGAACTATGTGCCTAGGGTTTGCGTGTTACATAGTTCCTTTTAGCATGAATACGTCCAAATGGCATTCGATGCCGAATGCGGAACGGAAAATAAAGACTCAAAGTTTGCATTTCTCACCTTGGTCTGTCAGAATTCATGGAGCATCCGACCAAAATGTAACATAATTAACCCACGTTGCCAAACATCAAATTGCCTCAAATTCCTAGTCTTGAAAATGCTCAGCGCGATCATTATTCAGCGGGTTGATAATTGAAATTAATAGACAAAGCGATAGACAAATAAGGTTTACGGAGTATGGGGTGATCCGATTGGTTAAAGTGGGTAGTTCTTATAGACTTAGGGAGAAAATGTTGGACCAAGTATAGGATCTCTCGTGGGTTGCCGTTAGTTATTCTATTACCTACCTCCTTTGTCCGTTGCAGCCACCCGCTTCCACCAATAGAATCCTGCCATAACCCTCTTACCTTCTTTGTCTGTATAGCTTTATCTATCAATTTAATAATCGGTTCGCCGGAAAACACATATTGACGGCGAACGTCCGCAATCATATATCTCATTTGCGGTGTCTGAAAAACTCCGCCTCCATGCTATTTTTTTAAAGGAGAACAAATTGTCATCAACATTCCTTGAGCTTTATGCAGAATTTTCTTCGCACAGAGAAGAAAAATCACGGCAGTTTTAAAGAATTGCCGTTGAGTAGTTTTCCGTTTAAAAAATAAAGTATGACAGGAAGTCTGCGACGATGCAAACCGAGTTATATGATTGCCAACTTACGCCGTCGATTTGCTCTAATTACTCAAAGTGTAACTCGAATGGAAGCAAGGTGGAGGAAACCAAGGATGTCACTACCGCGGTAGATGACGTCATAAACCGACATTTTCAAAGCGCGATTGCTCGGTGAATATTGGACGTAGAAAGTTGCCGTTGGACCGCGATCTTATTATGTCTAGCGGCTGATTGACAAGAATCAAGCATCCAATCACGATTTTTATTTGAGACGAGCGCAACTGCCCCAATCTTCATTGAAACATGTATTCCCTTCATGTTTCACAAATTTCTGACGGTTTCAGGCGCGTTTTACACCTCACATCTTTACATTTCATAAAATTTTGTTTCACTACACTGAAAAAAGTTCGGTAATGACTACTAGAAGTCTACTTGATGTTTTACATAGTGCTACTCTTTAGTGAAAATGACCAGAATTATAGTAGTATTCACCAGAGCTCATGTGACTTTTACCACCATACGACGAATGCCACCATACAATCTGGTGTTAATTACCATACTCGGATCACTGTAATGATAAAATCTATTATATTTTTTTTAGTGTAGACCTGGAGGCTCATAAAACGAGGTAGAAAAATCTCGTAAAAGTGTGAGTTTTGGCAGTGATTTTCCGGGCTAGGCGAAGGCAGGCAACGCAGACGAAGGCGGAAGGCCGCAAAAGTTAATCCAAATGCAGACGTTTAATGTGGCATCATTTAGCTGTCTGGAGTGGTGTTACTAACTTGATTTACAATTCGCCCGGAGGAGCGCTGCGCTCGTGTTTCGAGGGGCACGCGGTTTACGACACGGGCCGCAGCGGCAGCGTAGCGCACAACGGACCTGATTATTAGTCCATAGAGGTGTGAGCCATCCTCCCACCCAGCTCATTTTTCGCCCCGCGCAAGGCAGTCGCGCTGATTAAAAGCTTTGGACATAACGTCGCCCGACTCACAAAAGGGCGTAACTACTCTCGAGATGATCCCGGCAAACCATTAAAGCCTACGGACATCAGGGCTCATTGCGGGTTGCAGTTACGCCCTTATGTCAGGAAAGCTTTGGACATAAATCCGAGGGGTAAAATTATGAGGAAATTGTCCGTTCTGCTGTTGGTAGTCGGTGCCGTTAAACCTTGCATCGAGATTGTGCAATTAGTAATTAACGCGTCCCGGGAGAGAGCCAGGAGGAAGGCTAGGCTTTTACGCTGCCCCCGCCGCGGGCGAGGTTAAGGCAAAGGTGCGATGCTGGAACGTGGATCTCAAACCGCTACTTTTTGCCTCATTTTTACCACTTCCTATTAGCATTTATTAAATGTTAACAAGCCTCACCTGCGCTTGATAAATGTCGACTCGTGCGCGCGCCCGTTAAAAAGCAATCAAACAAACTCGAACCCCCGAAAATCCGCTAAAAACCACGCTGAAGGCTCTGATTTTAATTGTGACGCTTTTAATTTATGGTCTCGCACAACCCCCGAAAAGTCCTCCCCGTGATGTCTTTATTACCGAAAGGATTGTTATTAGAGTGGGGCGGGACTTGAGATTTTCGGTAACTCGGTTGGTTCGCCGATTAAGCGGCTCCTTTGAGGTGTGATAACGAAACGCGTAATACAACTTATTAAGATATTACCGAAGATTGCACCCAGACGCTTTGTTACCGAGTGGTGTTTCGTAATCTACCTCCACCTTGACCCCAGGTGTGGTGAAAATGGAAATTGCGCCAGCCCTAGAATTTTTGGGGTTATGTTCCAGGAGGAATATGAGAGACTCGGAAAGAGAGGTTGAGATAATGTTGTTTCATGTTAGTCCGTAAATTGGACAACCACATTTTTTCGAAATTACATTTTTTTCGTAAAGATTTGAAAGTTAAACCTTGAAGCACCTTCCTAGAAATGAAACAAACTTCCATACAATTCAAAGGAGAAGAGGAGCGGTTATAATTGGACATGAGCAATTTGAGTCTGATCGAGTCAAGAAATTAGAATTTTAAATTTCGATGTGGACTCTCTTGCTCCCTGGTGCCTTACAGCATAAGTTTTGCGAGGCTTAGTTAACCTATTATACCCCCGAGAGAGGGGGTAAATTTGGATTGTAACCCAACTATTTTGTGTCAAGAATGTGACCAATTGATATTTTAAATATAGCTTCCTTTTCCAGTTTTTTTCTACTTTTTTGAGTAATTAACCTTCTAAAATGTTCGAAGAATATTCCTAAATGTTCTGATATCAATAGCTCAGTTTTCGCATTTTTTTTGGACTGTTTCTTGAAAACAATCACACTCATGTTCTACGTTTGTATTGGTGTTTGTATTTGTATTACAGTTTACTTTATTCGAAGAAAACAATTAATTTCACGGTGAAATAGAAAAGAAAAAGAAGTGGTGGAGGGAGAAGAAGGCGAAAAGGCAATAAGAAGAAGGAATAGAGGTGGAGAAAAAGGGAAACAGAGGAACAGGAAGGAAAAGCAGAAGATGAGAAAAATCAAGAGAAAAAAATAAGAGGTGGACAAATTGCAACATAGAGTTAGAAGAAGAAAGTGAGGGAAACAAGAATAAGCATTAATAAGAAAAAAACAAGCACTTATCTGTGCGAGAATACCTCGAACACGTACGTTGTTTCTAAAATGAGCCTGATAGTTCCTTTTTGCGAGATGCAGCGGGCAGATCGTCGAAATAGATAGACAAAGCTACAGACAAAGAAGACATAGGGTGCATGGAGCGATCCTATTGCTTGGAATGTGTAGTTCTTACAGATCAAAAGGGTAAATGATGGACTAAGTATAGGGTCTCTCGTGGGTTCTTGTTAGTTAGTCTATTATTACCTATCCATCGTCCATTTCAACCACCCGCTTAAACCCATAGGATGCCTTCATATTCCTTTTATCTTCTTTGTCTATAGCTTTGTCTATCGATTTCAACAATCACCCCGCAGTTTATATTAAAAGTCGACAGATTTGATAAGGGCCTGCAGGCTGATTGTTGAAATTGATGGACAAAGCTATAGACAGAGAAGAAAAAAGGTATATGAAGCGATCCAATTGGTGGAAGCGGGTGGTTGCAATGGTCAAATGATGTAAGCAATAGACTAACTAACGGCAACCCACGAGAGACCTTGTTGTTAACAACCACCTGTTTCAACCAATAGGATCGCTCAATATTCCCTGTTTTTTTTTTCTATCGCTTTGTCTATAAATGTCAATAATCAACCCGCAGCAGTAGAGACCCTTTTGCAAAGTACTCAGCACAGCCGAAAATGAAAGAACCGACGATTGAGTCCGAGTCTAGTGAAGTATAAGGACAGATCCATTTGAGGCGGAAGAGACTTGCACCCCTTCGGTCCTTGGGGTGCGTTGACGTGAAAATGACTAATGCCAGCCAAAGGAGAGAAGCATGTTAACGAATGCGAGGGTGGAAGAGCTGTCAGCAAGTGGCGGTATCACCTGCATTCGCAGTTCCTGTCCTTTCGACTCATTCACGGAAGACAAGTTTGAGCCAAAGCACGTTTGGAGACTATTTTCAGACGAGCGTGTGCATGTATAGAGGCTCCAGACGAGTGCCTTGCCGTCAGCCCTAAAAATAACCAGATTCCCAGTTGGCGGAATACTCAGACCTGAGTCGTAATTTCATGCTACCCTCCGTCTCCGTTTAAATTAACTGGAGCAAAATTAAGGTATATTTCTAACTCCTGAAGCGAATTTTATTTTGAGGTTCGGTGCTACTTTTGTGCCCGAACCTCCGAGCTGTCATTTTATTTGAGTTCGGAACTTCCGATTCGGTGATCAACGAATTGCAACGTTGGTGCGTGATTTTGGTACCACCTCGCGAGGTGGTTCTAAAAAAGATTCGACCTATCGAAAGCCAACGGATCTGGTTGGTCGAATATGGTAACAACGGTGTGCACTGGTGTTGGTGATTGATGAGACAAACCGGGACAGAGCTTCCCAAAGAGATTCGGAACTTAAAATAAAATTAGCTTCTGCTTCAATGCGTCGTCTCCTGGACGAAGGAACGTAACTCAATTCCAAGATTGCAAAATTAGCTCGAGCATTTCTATTTCTTAAAAGAATATACCTGTGCAATTCTGGTTGAAAATTTTTCTGATTTTCATACAAGATCAGAAGAAATATCAGTGAAATTTTCAGTTCAAAGTGCAGAAAATTGTCCTGGTGAAAATGCAATTAGCGAGGGAAAATTTGGCAACGTTGAAATACAGTTACGTTCTTTCGTGGGGGTAACGACGAATTATCTAAATGTGACCAGAGACAAAATATTTTAGAAACCTTGCACCAACAATTTAAGCAATATAACTATTCCGGCGAGGCGAATAATAAATTCGGGATTTTTTGCCTGCTTTGGGGATGCATGTAAGAAAATAGATTTAAAAGTCCGAAAAACTATCGCCTTGTGACGTCGTCAGGCGGAATTTTCCATCTAAACATATGCATATTAGCAGATTAGGTCATTTTGTCATATCTCCTACAAAAATTGCTCATTTTAAAAACCAAGGATATGCTCATGCTCAGTTCAATCAGTTGTTTTTTCCTTAATTATGAAACATGCAAATTTCAGACTCCTCTGCAAATTCTCCATTTTGACCGATGGATGATGGAGTGAGCGCTTTCCGGGGGGCTGATACGGAAATTGATAGACAAAAAAAAATAGAGAGTATGGAGCGATCCTATTGGTGGAAATGGGTGCTTCTCGTAGACAAAGGGGGAAAGGATGGAATAACCGCAGGGTCTCTTTTGGGTTGCCGTTAGTTAGTCTATTACTTACTGCCTTTGTCAATTCTAACCTCCAGTTTCAACCATTAGGATCGCTTTATTTTCATTCTATCTCTTATGTCTATCGTCTTGTCTATCACTTTCAATAATCAGCCCGCTGGGCGAGTTTGCCTGAATTTTGATCGCATCACACTTAAAAATTCATAATTCTTAATACTTCTTACTTACTTCATAATATTCATACTTCTTAATTCTTCATAAAAATATGAGGACTTATCTGTAACAATAGCGGATGTGAAAAATTACCTTTTCGAAACAAATTTAAAAAACTGTTTAGTTCACACAAAAATTTAATATAATTGCCTCTGGCATAATGTACAGATCTCGCAGATCACATCTCAAGTATTTTGTCAAAATTTTCTCGATGCCAAAACAGTTTTTTTAATGTGTTTCAAAAAGGTAATTTTTCACATCCGCTATTGTTCCAGATAAGTCCTCATGTACTTCCTGATGTGAATGGAATATTATCCAATAATAGAGATGAAAAATCGGATGAAGAGAGGAGATGAAGAAGGAGATGGACGGGGGAAAAACGGTGGCAAGTCTGCTCTGGTGGCTGATCCGAAGTCGGAGCGAGATGCTAACTCACGGGATAATTACACGATGCCAGTGACCGATTGATTACCCTCCTTCCTCGCGTGTGCCCTCATAATAACTGCTCTCTTCCGCGGCCGCATTAACCGCAAATCAGAGCGCTCACTTATATTTTATACCCCTCACAAACCTATGTTATCTCTTCTCTTTACAACTTAATTTTTATTAAGTCCATCACGAACTTGTTAATCCACTTACTCCATAACAAAGTCCGATTCCGAGCAAATCCTCGTAATACGGTTTCGAGTAACCAGCGCCCCGAGGCTACGTTTCTAGCTCTTCCCGTCAGCCCGAGGTACAGGAGTCCTACGAATGATGTACGATACGTGGATCGCAGTTAGCAAAAAGGAACCAGTGCGATTACAGTGTTTTCACGATCGTGCATCTCCTCCATTTCTTTTAAAAGTAGTAAAAAACTATTTTTACTACTTTTAAATATTTGTACAATATTAAAATTACACGATTATTTGCCTTTAAAATTTACAATTTCTTGATGGGAAGCCAAAATTATTTGCTATTCTGGGAGATTTTCTACAAGGAGAAAAAACCTCGTGCGTGGGACCCGAAGTTTGGGTCATATGGATCTCTGAAGTTTTTAGATTGAGCATCTGAACACTGTAGGTCTAGCTGTCGAGGTTCGGATCACACATCTGAAACTTCTATTCATACATCTGAAGTACTTCAGATGTAAGAACCGAAGTTTTTCCGATGTGAGAACCGAAGTACTTCACATGTGAAAACCGAAGTACTTCAGATGTGAGAACCGAAGTTTTTCCGATGTGAAAACCGAAGAACTTCAGATGTAAGAACTGAAGTTTTAGATGTGTGATCCAAACCTCAGCAGCTGGACCTTAAGTGTTCAGATGCTCAATCTGAAAACTTCAGAGATCCATATGACCTAAACTTCGGGTCCCACGCACGAAGTTTTTCCCTCCGTGTAGATGTGTATGAAGAAGCAACATTTTTACAAGACTGTAATCGCGCTGGTTTCTTTTTGCTAAATACGATCCAATTAAACCTCCTCCCAAAATCAAGGGAAAAATCATAAGGAAATGACCATCTGATTGTTATAGGGATCTAAATCCTCATAAAGTTTGATGCCTCATTCAAGGTGCGTGAAAGTAGGTTAGCTGCTTATGTCGATTTCTGGGAGAACTTATTTGAGGAGGTAAGTCAGGATCAGCCCTGGAACGAAAAAATTACAAAAATATTTGCCGATCAGACTGACAGGTTTTATTACCCTTTTTTCGACTAAATACGAGACAGAAAAATGTGAATGTTCGTGAATGTTCTATAAGAATTGAAAGACGCTACAAAGTAGTATCAAGAATTCACAATGTTTCTGATACAAATATTTTAACTCCAGTGTGGGCGATGAAGTATCACACGAAACTGAAGGCGTTTTGGGGCAACAGAGGGCAACAAAAAGGCTTGTAACAACAGTTTCTCGTGGCTCACAGCGACGCGTACCACTTACGCAGATCAAATGAACTCCGCACGAATATTATTACAGGAGTTTGGCAAAATTCTTTCGATAAAATTTTTATTTTTGAGGAGAGATATGAATATTTTTCTGTTCCGTATTGGCTATTTTTTCGATTGATATTGCAGCTGAAATTGAGAGCAAATAGTTTAGCTTTCAGCCGATAGATCGCGTTGAGATCGCCGGCCTGAGAGCTAATAATTTGTACCGTTTTCCTCATTGATTTTGCTCAATTGAAGTCATCTTTCCTGGACCTTGCTACTTGCCAGATAGATTGTTGGCATTTTTGACTAAGTAGCCTTTGATTTATTGTGTGTTGTATTGTTAGCACTAAGTTGTTCATTTTATTCGCGAGAATTGGCGAGCTTTAGTTTTTGGTTGCCCGGCCACTGATTCCTCCTAATCAGTGTCTCTGGGACGAGTTACGTAGAGCGAGAATCCCAACCCGGCGATAGCTAGATTACAGACAAGTTGCGTCTATTTAGCTATTGTCACCTCTTTTGAAGAGAGGCCCGGACCGGACACTGTTGCCTGAGCACGTGCTCCGTGTTTCGTCAGAGTTTTTGTGATCAACCTTGGAGTCCTCAAGCCAAAGCTAAAAAGGCATGTTGAGCCTATGGTTTTGAATCTATGAGCCAACTCCTCGGTGCGATCTTTTGTTGAGTCAATCTTCGAGAGACCCTTAAGACAAGACTAAAAAGGCTTGTTGCGCCTAAGGTCTTGAACCTATAAGGGATCACCTCAAGTGCGACTAAAACCCCCCTTTTTTGAATGCTCGCGAATTCTCGCGAGTGTTAACAGGTGAACCACGTTGCGGTCACCTATAGCCGATTTTTTGTATTGAGCTGCTAAGAAGAGAGCTAAAGTCCAGATAGCCTTGTTGCGGTTTCTGGCACTTATTTTGAGTTCTTATTCGTCTTAGTCTGGGGGAGGAAAATTCGTGTTTTTGAAGTTTAGTCAGACTGCCATGTTGCGGCATCTGACCCCAATGTCTTTAGTTTTTTCGGGTCGAGTGTTGCAACTATGATGATATACAATTTGATTAGTTTCGCTCTTCAATGCTACTGCAGCTAGAAGCAGCTTTTGTTCGTTGTTTTATTCTGAGTTGCAACCTCACCCATCTTATTGATTTTTGATCAATTTTGATTTAGGTTCTTAGCGAACATTTTTGGTCCCTCGGGCCGGATCCCTAAACCACGCAGGTTACGATCCGCTCTAGTTCTTTGTAGAATTGTCATTTCTTGCCTAATCGAGTTACACTGAAGTAGCCGCATTAGAACTTATACTCTTTGAGTTTTTTGCATAGCAGATTCAACGAGTTACAGTGGACTTACAAACCACCTGTCAATTTTGTAGATTGAATGCTGCACTGTTCCTTGGAACTTTTTGCTTTTTGCTCGGCACAGAGTTGCCACATTTTCGAGATTTTTGATCTCAAAGTTCACTTTGGAACTTTTTTGCTTTTGCTCGGCACAGAGTTGCCACATTTTCGAGATTATTGATCTCATCGTTCACTTGGAAACTTTTTGACTTTTGAATTTTGCTCGGCACCGAGTTGCCATATCCACGAGAAAATAGTTCTCTTTTGCCTTTTTGAATATTACTGTAATTATTCTAGACTTTAGATTGTTTGAATTAAGTTAGAATATGATGGAATCAGTCACACAGTCAGAACGAAAAATTCAACTGTCATCCACCCGTGCCGCCAGAGAGCGACTTAAGAGTCGAGTAAAAAGGTGCCTAGACCTAGGAAAAAATTTGAAAAATGACCCTACAAAGGTCGACCAATTTAAGGCTCGTTGCTCTAGGATGTCGGAATGCCTATTCGAATTTTCTAACTTGACCGAAAAATGTTACTCTCTCGCCTTAAATATTGACCCCACTAGCGCGACTGAGGAATTTGCAGAAGACACGATACATTTTGAGGAGCTTTACTACGCTATGATGGAAATTTATGATAGTTTTAATAAGCAGCCGCCAGCCGCCGCGCAGCCTCTTGTAAACCTTACTGCAGAGACATCGAGCGCATCGGCACTCCAAAGACACGTAAAGTTGCCACCAATAAAATTGAAACCTTTTGATGGAAGTCAAAAGGAGTGGCGAGAATTTCGCTCAATTTACGAATCACTGATTCATAATGATAATGCTCTGAGTACGACTGCAAAATTTCACTACTTAAAGTCCGTGTTAAGTGGTCCGGCACTGTCAATTATTAAGGAGTTGCCTTTTTCGGATGAAAATTATCTCATAGCTTGGAATGCCTTGGTTAGGCGTTACACCAATAATAGGCTAATTGGAGCCGAACTTTTGAGTAAAATGTTGAAGTTTCCTGCGATTAAAAAGGAGACTTCAAAGGATTTGACGAATTTTGTTGCAACATTCAGCGAATGTCATGCTGCGTTGCAAGGATTACCTATTGCCGATCTTGCGGATTTCATAATTTTGCAACAAGCCCTCCAATGTCTCCCTTATGGCCTTCAACGGACCTTTGAAAGATCGATGGAGGATACTGAAATTCCCAAAACTGAGGATCTGATGAAATTTGTACGTCATCAAATTAGAATTGTAGAACTTTATCGTCCTGATGATTATAAAGAAAAGGATAGTTACGGAGAAAAAAAGGCTGACAAGTCTGCCGCAAATCAAAAGAAGAGTTTTGTCGCCGGCGTCTCCCCTAAGGAATCCAAAAAACCCTTCTGCCCAAAATGTGAAAAGGCTCATTTTTTGTATAGATGTCCTCGTTTTTTGGCTGAAAGCTCGGACAGGAGATTCTCGTTTGTCAAGCAAAAAAGACTTTGTTATAACTGCCTCAGTAATTTGCATTTGTTGCCAAATTGTGAGGTACAGGTCAAATGTCGAACTTGCAAGGAACGTCATCATTCCCTGTTACATTTGAACCAAACTTCCCCGTCTCCCTCTAATAAAGATTCAGAGCATAAAAACTTAAAGGATAAATCCGAGACTGACAGCACTGGCGGTCACAATAAATTAGTTTCGACCACTGCAACAAGTTTGACTACCAGCACATCAGAGATGGTTTTGCTCGGTACTGCAGTAGTTCATATTAGAGGGAAAAATAACAAATTTTTCAAGGTTCGATCGGTGATTGATCCAGGTTCTATGACGTCATTAATTACGCAAGAATGCAGTAAACGACTTGGGCTCGTACCTACCCAGACAGACTCAACGTTGACTGGCGTGGGGGAGAAGCCTATGCTAGAGGTTGAAGGGGCAACCACTTGTGTAATCAAGCCAATTTTTTCACCGTCACCTGCCTTAAGTACTACCGCCCTGATAATACCGCGCATCACCTCGAACCTACCAATTGCACCAGTGCCAAAATACCTTCGCGAAAAATTTAAGGATCTTACCTTAGCCGATCCTGACTATTTTTTACCTAAGGAATGCGAATTTTTGATTGCGGCTGATCTCTTCCCAAAACTTTACACTGGCGGCAGAATTGAATTTGGTGATTCTGAGCCCACTGCTTTAGAAAGCATTTTTGGTTGGGTGATCACCGGAAAATATCAATGCCACACTGTAAGTCCGCGGACTACATTGTTGACAAATCTACATGATCAGACCGACCAGCTCTTGCGAAATTTCTGGGAAGTAGAAGAAATCAAGGTAAAAATCCCTGAAAACCCGGAGGATGAATTTTGCGAAAATTTGTATAGAGAAAAGCACCATAGGGACCCGTCTGGTCGCTATGTTGTGCCAATTTTGCTCAAACCAGATCATGCCAAACTCGGTGCTTCGTATGATCTCGCCCTTTCACGTTTTTTGAGCGTCGAAAGAAGATTAGATAAAAATCCTGAATTGAAACAGTCATACTCTGAATTTATGACGGAGTATGAAAATTTAGGCCACATGGCTCCCGTACCTGCATCTCAGCAAGGAAAGGCGGAATATTATATTCCACATCATTGCGTCATCAAACCATCGTCAACTAGTACTAAAGTTCGAGTAGTTTTTGATGCTGGAATGAAAACTACTTCGGGCGTTTCGCTGAATGATATTCAATTTGCCGGGAAAAAATTGCTCCCGGATATTATTGATATTTTATCACGTTTTCGTCTTCACAAAATTGTATTTTGTACTGATGTATGTAAGATGTTCCGACAAATTTTAATTTTACCTGAACACCGAAAATATCAACACATATTGTGGAGAAGTGATAAAAATCAGCCCATTCAGGAATTTGAATTAAATACCGTTACATACGGACTTACTAGTTCTCCATTTTTGTGTAATCGCACGGTAACATGCCAGGTACCCGAGGACTACGAAGAAATATATCCGGAGGCGGTTGATACTTTCAGAAAACAAACCTTTGTCGATGATATTTTAGATGGTGATGATGATGTGCCCAAAGCCGTCAAGAAGAAAGACGACTTATTGGAAGTAGCTAAAGCAGTCGGCTTTACGCTACTCAAATGGGCAAGTAATAGCCCTGAGTTTTTAGCGACCCTCCCCCGGAATGCATTGAAACAACTTTTGATATCACTGATGAAAGTGATTTATTAAAACTCTTGGGCATGCAGTGGCAAGCCACACAAGATTTTTTTTCATTCAAATTCACTGTTTTGGATCCAGCGTATACAAAACGTGGAATTTTGTCCACATTTGCCAGAATTTTTGACCCCCTTGGGTTCCTTGCTCCTTTGACAAGCAAAATAAAAATTCTGTTTCAGAGACTTTGGATAATAGGTCTAGACTGGGACACGTCATTGCCCAGCACTCTGAAATTAGAGTGGAGCCAAATTTTTGAATCGCTTCCGCTCCTCTCTAAACTTCGGATACCACGCTTGGTGGTGATCCCAAATTATACCCGTGCAGATTTGATCGGCTTCTCGGACGCTTCATCGCTAGCTTATGGAACAGTGATATATTTAAGGACCGAAAACTTGGAAAATCGTGAAGTAAAGGTCTCACTGGTGCTAGCAAAATCAAAGGTAGCACCGGTAAAAACAATTTCGATACCTCGTCTTGAATTGTGCGGTGCTGTCCTGATGTCAAAGGCACTCGAAAAGGCTCATAAAATGTACAGAGATCAGATTGAAATTCAGAGTAATGTCACCCTTACTGACTCGGAAGTGGTTTTATCTTGGTTAAAAACATTACCTTGTACTCTAAAAACATTTGAAGCGAATCGTGTCACTTACATTCTGGAAAGGACGGAGCCGCAGATGTGGCAACATGTTTCGACCGACCAAAACCCAGCTGATATAATTTCGCGTGGGTGCCACGTTTCTGATCTCATAGACAATAATTTTTGGTACCAAGGACCAACCTGGTTGATGAGGCCCATGGATGAATGGCCCATAAAAATCCTTACTACTACGCATCAGAATGCTAAAGAAGGCTTGAAAAATAACCAGGAATTTACTTGTCTATCTACATTGCGCCTCCAGTATGATTTTTTAATGAATAACTATTCATCTTGGACCAAGTTAAATCGAATTACAGCGTGGATTTTACGCTTTTCAGTTAACTCACGTCAAATTGACCCCGAAAACAGGAAATCGGGTGAATTATCTGTCCTTGAACTAAGAGAAGCTGAATTTGCACTTGTGCGTATAACCCAAAAATTGTTCTTTGAAGACGAACTACGAAAATTGAGTAAAGGGCTAGTATTGTCTCGCTATTTACAAAAATTAAACCCTTACCTGGATGAAAAAAATATCCTCAGGGTGAGGGGTAGATTGACTAATGCAGATTTGCCAGAAGAGCAAAAGCATCCTATTTTATTGCCCAAGAAAGCAAAATTGACAGAACTATTGATTGATTCTTATCATCAAGATTATTTGCATGTTGGCCCGAGAACGCTTCAGTCGTTACTAGCTAGACGTTACTGGATAATTTCGGCCCGTCAGATAATTCGATCTCGTTTGGCAAAATGCGTCACTTGTTTTAGAGCAAACCCTCGTCCATTGAACCCATTGATGGGAGATTTACCGATAGCTCGTGTCGCACAAGGTCGTGCCTTTATATCCGTAGGAACAGATATGGGGGGCCCCTTTTGGACCAAAGACACGTCGCTTCGAAAAGCTAGATTTGTAAAATCCTACATATGCCTCTTCATCTGTCTTGCAACAAAGGCTGTTCATTTGGAACTAGTATCTGAAATGACGACACCAGCCTTCCTCGCAGCTCTTGATCGATT
Source organism: Bemisia tabaci (assembly GCF_918797505.1). Taxonomy (NCBI): domain Eukaryota; kingdom Metazoa; phylum Arthropoda; class Insecta; order Hemiptera; family Aleyrodidae; genus Bemisia; species Bemisia tabaci. Next base: position 21,822,665 of record NC_092799.1, on the reverse strand, counting down.
TACAGGTCGCCGTGGCTTACCACGTGATATTTACTCGGATCGTGGGTCAAACTACATCGGTGCTAGGAATTATCTGAATGATATTTCTAGATTCTACCGCAAACCTGAAAATCAAAAAGAAATTGAGGCCTACTGCTCTAAACAAGGAATTTCTTGGCATTTCCTGCCTGCCCAAGCTCCAAATTTTGGTGGAATTTGGGAGAGTGGGATTAAATCCACCAAACATCATTTAAAAAGAGTGATTGGAGATCAGAGACTGACTTTTGAAGCCTTCAGTACCGTTTTATCGCGAGTTGAGGCCATATTAAATTCAAGGCCCTTGTGTGCCCTCTCGGATGACCCCACAGAAATCGATGTTCTGACTCCGGGGCATTTTTTGATCGGGGCACCTCTCTTAGCACGGGCAGAGCGCGATCTCTCAGATGTCTCCCTCAACCGGCTGTCACGCTGGGAATTATTGACAAGACTTTCCCAGTCATTTTGGAAGCGCTGGCAGCGTGACTATCTCCACACTCTGCAGCAACGCGCCAAGTGGAATGTTCCCACGCGGAACCTGGCTGTTGGAGATATTGTCATTATCTTAGATCCGAACTGTCCTCCGACGCACTGGGCGCTCGCCCGCGTTCTCGAACTTTGTCCAGGACGAGACAATGTGGTCCGCGTCGTGAAGGTCCGGACGTCTACCGGCGAGTACACGCGCCCGGTGAACAAATTGTGCCCCCTTCCCGCGGCGACAACGGCCGAGGAGGAAAATGAGGAAACTGCCGCTGGCTGACTGCAGGTTGAGCAGTCAGTCTCCGCCTGATCAAAGATATCGGCTTGTAAATATTATTGTTGTACATGTAGCACACTGAAAGTGCAGTATATAGATTATTAAGGTTCACTTTAAAACAGATTCTTGATTACCATAGAACTACCTCCAATCAATATTGGAAAATTTTTTAAGGAAAATTTTGGTGAGGGGTATGTTCCGTATTGGCTATTTTTTCGATTGATATTGCAGCTGAAATTGAGAGCAAATAGTTTAGCTTTCAGCCGATAGATCGCGTTGAGATCGCCGGCCTGAGAGCTAATAATTTGTACCGTTTTCCTCATTGATTTTGCTCAATTGAAGTCATCTTTCCTGGACCTTGCTACTTGCCAGATAGATTGTTGGCATTTTTGACTAAGTAGCCTTTGATTTATTGTGTGTTGTATTGTTAGCACTAAGTTGTTCATTTTATTCGCGAGAATTGGCGAGCTTTAGTTTTTGGTTGCCCGGCCACTGATTCCTCCTAATCAGTGTCTCTGGGACGAGTTACGTAGAGCGAGAATCCCAACCCGGCGATAGCTAGATTACAGACAAGTTGCGTCTATTTAGCTATTGTCACCTCTTTTGAAGAGAGGCCCGGACCGGACACTGTTGCCTGAGCACGTGCTCCGTGTTTCGTCAGAGTTTTTGTGATCAACCTTGGAGTCCTCAAGCCAAAGCTAAAAAGGCATGTTGAGCCTATGGTTTTGAATCTATGAGCCAACTCCTCGGTGCGATCTTTTGTTGAGTCAATCTTCGAGAGACCCTTAAGACAAGACTAAAAAGGCTTGTTGCGCCTAAGGTCTTGAACCTATAAGGGATCACCTCAAGTGCGACTAAAACCCCCCTTTTTTGAATGCTCGCGAATTCTCGCGAGTGTTAACAGGTGAACCACGTTGCGGTCACCTATAGCCGATTTTTTGTATTGAGCTGCTAAGAAGAGAGCTAAAGTCCAGATAGCCTTGTTGCGGTTTCTGGCACTTATTTTGAGTTCTTATTCGTCTTAGTCTGGGGGAGGAAAATTCGTGTTTTTGAAGTTTAGTCAGACTGCCATGTTGCGGCATCTGACCCCAATGTCTTTAGTTTTTTCGGGTCGAGTGTTGCAACTATGATGATATACAATTTGATTAGTTTCGCTCTTCAATGCTACTGCAGCTAGAAGCAGCTTTTGTTCGTTGTTTTATTCTGAGTTGCAACCTCACCCATCTTATTGATTTTTGATCAATTTTGATTTAGGTTCTTAGCGAACATTTTCCTATACATTTTCAGAGACTTTAGGCGAAATTGCGAACAAAATTATCTGGAAAATTGTAAGGAAAAATATTCAAAAGTTTACTAGGAAAGTCGTGTTTTAACATAGGCAATCTGGCAACGCCTAAAGGTTCATACGGCGTTTTCCCTTAGCGTGGCAGTGTAGAACAGCGCACCACGGCACTTTTTTTGCCAACGCACGTTAAATCACAACCGAGGGGTATGATCCAAACGAACACTCTAGCGGCTGGTGTACGAATATTCCATTCCATTATTCCGCTAGTCGTCGCTCAGAACTCCCTCCAAAAATCCGCAGCAGGCGCAAGTGTTGAGGAGCGCGACGAACTTGTATCGGGGCGAGTGCAGGTGCTGGCTGAAACAAGTTAAGTGAAAAAATTACTCCGGAGGGTCGGAGGGTCCGTAAGCTCCGCAAAAGCAGCAGGCAGCCGCGGGGACCTTTGATTCGACTTGTTCATCGTTATTTAACTGATTTTTATCCCCTCCCCTGCCGTCCTCCTCATACCGACAGTTAGGTCGCCTCCCTTATCCGCGCCTGATTATGCCATGAACTTGATCTAAAGGAAATCACCCTGTGCACTTTGGTGAAGCACGCACATACCTAGCCCGAAAACAATGAGCACCGAGTTTGACAACAGATGTGGTATTCTGCATAGCCGAGGACTAACAATAGCGTCTGGGGCGGAATGGGCGAAGGGCCGGGGATTTGGGGTGGGGAGGCTTGAGCTAAAACCGCGCAAATTCGGGGTGGATCCCGGGCAGATGTGCGGTTTTCGCTTAGCGGGGTGGAAGGGTAGGCATGTGTGTGGAGGCATGCAGGACGCAGGGGATGGATGGATATGGATGTTGATGCGGAGGCAGCTGCTGAAGAGCACGTGCCTTCAGAGGGCGGTCGCGCGACAATCACTGCTCAAGCTCCCCTCCACCCCACCCCCCAGCTACCCTCGCGGGGGAGATCCATAACTGCTAACGGCCTTTTGCCGATCCGCTCCGGTGTACCGAGCACTCCGTCTTTAAAAGCTAACTCCTATGATCTGGTGCATACAGGGTGATTCGCTGGAGAATATGAGGATATCAAGGGTTCGGTACAAGCATCGGGGTGAGACATTGTGCGGTGAAATTTTGAAATTAGTAAAAATGGGAGTCTTCCAAGGTTAAAACCCTTGAATTCCAAAGAGAAAAAATTGAGTTTTGTGCATGGGCGGGCCCAGGGGGGTGCACGAGGGGCATAGGCCCTCTCCCCCCCTGTTCGCCCGAAAAAAAGGAGTGAGGAAAAGGAAACGGAGGAAAGAGGAAGAAAATAATGACGCTTCAACTTAGTACTTATTCGTGAATAATTTGACTCAAACTGCGAATTAGATGCTTCAAAATTTCGAAAATTTTCTGGGAAAGCCCCCGGACCCTCCTTACGCCCCCCCCAAGTTTTGAAGTGTCTGGATCCGGTTATGGTTTTGTGTAAATTTTGAAAAAATTTACATTGCTAGAAACGAACTGGTTTGGGGGACTAGGACGCCATCGCTCCCTAACCTTTGACCATAGGGATCCCTGGAGGGCTTCATATTTTGGCACTATTCAAAAAATCTCGCAGAGTTTCTCCTTTTTTAAACCTTTTTCCGCTTCACCAGGAGAACCCTAAATCTTATTTTTGCTGGAGTCTACTCCTGAACATGAATTCTGCCTGATTTTTTGGCGTTTATCCTCACTCGGTCTTTAATATAGATGAATCATCATAGGTGGCTGTCATCTTCAGCAATTTATCATCACGTAACTTTCTCGGAATAAAAGGTTTAATATTACGTGAGTGCATATTGAAATGATTTTCCAGGCACACTGACAACCAACTGTCTCGATTCAAGAAGTAATATTTTTTAACTTGCCGCCCAAAATGAGAAAAACATTCTCTAGAATCAAAAAAAAAAAAATGGTTGTATCAAGAAGAAAATTGCATGTTTCAAGAGGAGATCTACATGATTTGAGTGACCTTGTTTTTCAGTATTTCCTATTCGTTCAAAAGAGAACCGATAACTGTAAACTACTAACAACAGCAGGTTTCATCTCTATTGATCTAAAATTTTGCGAAAAATGAAAATAATAAACGAATAATGTTTTTTTCATTGAAAATTGTCGGTGGACGTAACAGCGAGCGGAAGGAATTCTATGCAAAATTTACAAGATAGAAAAAAAAACCTCATTTTAGAATCCGAGTCTTGTATCCTACAAATATGATTCTAATACTGGACCACCCTGTACAATCCTGCAAGTAAATCTCGACGCACACGCACACAGACGCAAGTACACTCACACATACGACAGTAGCTACGCCTAGCTCAGTCCGCTCCTGCTTATTTGTACGTATATTTTTTCTCTTCAACCTTGCTCTGAGCGTCGGCTTTAGATGCATCTAAAACATCACCTGCTCTTTCTCTTTTCACGGAGCGAGGGACCCTCCCGTTCCCTCTCTCCCTTGGCCAAGTGACTGCGAGCAGAGATTTTGAGTGTCGGCCGATGTCTCGCGGACAAAGGGGCCTTTAAACCGTCTCTATCACCTGCACAGGGCCACAGGGCCCCGGGGCCCGCAGGACGGGACGACAGGGCCACGCGCCAGACGCGCGCCGCGCACCTCCCCGACCTCCCCCCCTCCCCCGGGCCCGCCCGCCACCGCCGCCCGGGAAGCGGGGTGTCCCTGCCCGTGCATTATGTTCCGGCTCCTGAATAAGATCTTCGCAACCAAGGAAAATGACGAAATCCCGACATCAATTGAAAAGCGAATAATAACAATGATAATCTACGTACACCGGCACAAAGCGGGCGACTATATTTAATCACTTCCTTTTATTTAGTCTCTTCCTCTTACCGAAACCCAAAGTCACTTTTGCCCAACACCTTGGACGGTTGGGCAACGCGTCGGATCTTGAATTCGCGCCCGAGCGGAAACCAGAGACCATCGTCTCCGAGATTGAAAAGGCGACTCACACCTTGCGACGTGCTGGTTGGCCGCCTTCGTTCGGCCTCTGATGGATCGATTTTACTGACCAGCGGGCCGATCATTGAAATTGATAGAGAAGGCGATAGACAAAGAGGACATAGGGAGTATGGAGCTATCTTGCTGGCTGATTGTTGAAATTGATAGACAAAGCAATAGACGTAGAAGACAAACGGGATATGGGAGGATCCTATTGGTGGAAGCGGGCTGTTGCCATGAGAAAAGAAGATATATACTAGACTTACTAACGGCAACCCACGAGAGAAGCTCTGGTTAGTTCATCATCTCCTCTCCTAGTCTATAGGAGCCAACCCTTTAAACCAATAGGATCGCTCCATACTCCTTATGTCTTCTTTTTCTATTGCTTTATCTATCAATTTCAACAATTGACCCGCTGTTGGTTGAAATGGGTTGTTCCTATAGACTAAGGGAGAAAATGATGGACTAACTATCTGGTACCTCGTAGGTTACCATTACTTGGTCTATTACCTACCTTTTTTGTCCATTGCAACCACCTGCTTCCACCAATAGGATCCCTCCATATATCTTTTGTCATCTTTGTCTACAGCTTTGTCTATCAATTTCAATAATCGACCCGCAGTTACGCGGCACCCATGGTCATGCAAATCCTACCGCCATAGTGAAGAGAGCCGTAATAGCAAAAATTAAGTTTTAAGAAAGTGGGCCAGTTGATTGGGAGCAGACAATTTTATTGAAAGAGGCCTCCGTTCTTTGTCGAATTGCCACCGCAATTATCCGAAAGACTCTCAAAAATCGTTTAGATCACTTTAAATCGACCGATTTCATTTCAATTATATATACTCGTAAAATGATGTTATTCATTTTCGTGTTAGGTTAGTGTTCGGAAATACGACCGCAAGCGCTATCTTCTGCATGCATTCGTGGTTGCGTCTTGGACACACAACAAACACATTTTCAGGTCAGAAATCGTCAGGAAAGGGCGGCATTAAATTCAAAAAAGCCTTATTTTCATTGTCTCTCTTGAGGAATAATTCTAATTAGACGGCTGTCTTGACTGAAACTACGTCATTTGTTGCGCACTAACGGCCTCCTAATATGTCTCGCTCTCATTTTTATAAAAAATAAGACGAATTTTGCTGTTTTATAGCTATTTCCGTGATTTTATTTAAAAGAGATCAGACGAATTTTGAAAGAAACTCGATTTCAAAAATTTTACAATTACGGTTCTTTTCGCAATCAAGGCAGAATAGTAATAAGGGCTGTAAAATGCCTCCCTCTTAAATTAACATTTGAGATTATTTTTTCACCTTTCTTCATCCGCAGAATTCGTGAATATCCGGCGTGCATTCATTTAAAAAATTACTTTTTCTTAGCCATCGACGGGCTAAGTACAAAAGCACGTATCCCCCTCTCGCTGTCTCAAAATTTCCACCTCTACTTTATTTTTTTGAAGAGAAACAAGGCAACTTCGTAGTTTGAAATTTTTACACAGTATTCTGCTAACAGAGAAGAAGAATCGAGGAAATTTTCAATAAATTACGTTGACTAGTTTTTCAGAGACAAAATAAAGTATGACAGGTAGTCTGCATCGTCATAAATGAAGATACACGGTTTCTCACTTTGGCCATCAATATGATGCTCAATGTAGTGACGAGATAGAGAGCTACTAAGGCTCTCGAACCCGCACGGCTCTTTGATACCACTATTCGTGCTTTATGGATGTGCTTGAAGTATCATCAAAATTGAAGGCGAAAATGAGACATCTGGTATTGACTCCTTTATGTCACGCCTGTGGGCGAACTAAAACTCCCTCGATTTTTCTTGCTGGCAGAACAGTAAGACGGCGTTCTTCCTTGGTACGACAGTATTGTAAAATGTGATCCAACTATAGGACACAACCTTACGATTCAGTTGAAATTTTGATCCGGGGAAGGGTAAAAGTAAAAGCTGAGTGAAAGAGAAATTTGAGATGAAGCTACGCACAAAACATGACGATAGAAACTTACGCCACGTACTTCAAGAACTCCCACGCATGACCAGCACCAGACCGTGAGCTAATCCACCGTACTAAGTAAAAACGCCTTAAACGTTTGCGAATGTTGCCAGATTTTTTCTTTGAAAATATTTATTTTTGACGGAAGTTTCGAGTATTTTTCCCTGAAATATTCAGACTTTTTACATCAAACTGAGAACGAAATTCTGTGAAAAATTGGAGCAGTGATATCTACAGATTTTCTTGAAAATTGGTTTTTTGTCATAGGAAAATTGGCAACGCCTGATGGTTCATACGGCGTTCTTACTGAGCACGGCATTAATGAGATAATACAGCACAGCATAGCGCCAAGCGGAGGAGAGCAGGTAAACCTGCCCCGGCCCGGCTGGAAGCGAAGGAAAAGAGGTCTTTGTGACTGTCCGATGAGGAATGTCGCGTAATTCCGATACCTGCCGTGCCATTTACACCTGTCGCATTCTTCTCAATTTTTCAGCCTCCCAACCTCGGTCCAGTGGATTCTGATTCATTTCATAACCTTGGTGCTCTGCTGCGCTGGAAGTGGAATTGTCTCCCGGGCTCAGTGTAATCCTCTTCAACGTTCCGTTGGATCGTTGCCCTGAGTCTCCCACTCGCATATTTTCTCCACGGCACACAGTGGATTGAGTCAACTAAACTGCCGTGCAACGCAAAAACGCCGTAAACGCCATTTTACATTTTTTGGAAACAATGTATCGTAGCAGAAACACTTGTGTACCTTGGGACAATGTTTTTCCAGAATTCTTTCGCAAATACTATCAAGAACTTATCCTGAAAATTTGAGGTTCATGGGTAAAACAGTTTTTATTTCATAAAGTGTTAAGTTCCTAAAAACGAGGGAAAATTTTGATGGATTTACGGCGTCCTTGCTTAGCACGGCAGTAAAGAGGTCTGTCGTGTAATTTTAGACTACAACTGCAAATTTTGGTGTTTATTTTTTCACATTTCAAAAATTAAAGAGAGCCTCTAGTAGAAAATTTGACGAGGAAACCAATGGAACCACTTTTAGAACCTCAAAGTTTAGTATAAACGTAGTTATAAACGTTTAAAGTTTCCAAATTTTGTCCGACCTCTCCTATTGACTGGATACACTGTGCGGCAACATACGCAGGGAGCGATACAGAGATGCGCGGCTTCTTGCAAATCCTCATCGTGTGATCGTCATGACTTTGTGCCATTAAAAAGTCTTAACCTCTTTATCGGAATATCGAAAGGTCGAGTTGGTTTTTTTTCTCTGTATTTTTAGCTAGGGTATGATATGGTTAAAGTATCTTGGAGCGCATCCGCAGCCAATGTGGACTGCATATTGCGCTTGGGAGCTACTGTTTCTTGCTCATTTTGGAAACAACGTATGGGCCATTAGTTTTCCAATGCAGATCAGTGATTTTAAGGATACGTCGGAGATAGTAGCTCCTCATTGCAAAATTCAGTGCATTTGTCCTCCGAAAATTCAAGTGATGTGAGCACAGTGCATCTACTCGTTTCCACAAGCTCGTCTCGACAATCAAATTAAGGTTAACCTCGGCACTTGTATAAATAAAATGTTTTCATAAGACGTTGTCGCATTACTAAACGTCCAGTCTTTTCCGTCTGTCCTTATCTGCAGTACATCTGTTTGCCTACCTAGTGCTGTCACTGCGAAAAAATTGTCCTCATGCTCAAAGGTGACTATACTTCAATGATATTACTTTCCCTCCGTAACTTCGAATTAGGTTTATTTTAGAACGCACTTATATCCACACGGAAGTCATACCTGAATTTTTAAGAGCATGAGTGTAATAGTAGAAGGAAATGTCCCACTGATCCCCTTTTCCTCATGATGCTGCATTTGCGAGTATGTAGCAACTCTACCGAACATTTTTTTCACGCTGGCTCCAATTAAAAAAGATTGCTTTTTCGATTCAGACCATCTCTAATGGCCACTCGAAGCGTGTCCGGGAATGCAACATTGGTGTAACATTGTAGGAACATTACCATAATATGGGAATAAATGTCAACTAAGCGTGTTTAACGCGTTTAATTAAAACCCTCCCAAGATCTCAGTCCGAAGCATGAAAATGCGAGCGCACCTGTGGCTCGAACACATCTGATACGCATCGAGAATGGCGCTATAAAAATGTTGAATCCAGGCTACGGTGGTATTTTGAAAACCTGGAAGATATTGATTTCAAGGAGATAGTGGATCTAACATCGACCTGAAAACAAACGCTCAGGTCTATTTATTAGTCCTTCCCGTGCTCTAATACGTGGACCACAATAAATATAATCATTCCATTGATGTCGTCCTCTGATTCTTCCCCAGACCATTATTGTATTAAAAAAACATAATCATCGTTGATTCTTGAATGGTTTTTATTTCTTTAGCAAGTGTTTAGTATGTATGTAATCAGGGCTACAACCATAACGAATTTAATTGATCGATTAACAGTAAAAACAATTGAAAAATAGAAGGCAAAAAAGTCTAATTGGGCTACATTTCAAAATAACGAACCACTGTTCCTGTTCCATTTACAAAGGCATCTCCTGCATGGGGAAAATGAAAGTGGACGAGGCGAGAAAAGATTGGGGAGAAAAGGGGGGAGAGGAAAATGAATAGATAGAAGAAGAAGAGACAGGAGAGTTTCAATTTGACCGAGTTCATCAGAAAGGAACCAATCCACATTAAGTTGGAACTGAGAAAAAGAGGTATGAAGTTTTATTTCTCCATAAGACTCAATGTAGAAAATAACCTTTAACCCCTCGGGGGTCATATCGGAACCGGAGAGCCTGAATAAACGCCTGAAAGAGCTAAAACTCCCAGATCACCTTCTCCACACCATGCAGAAGTCGGTCATTCTTAGTGCCTGCAGTATAGTTAAGAGTTTCCTTAACTTTTGAGTACTTTTTCTATTCTTTCTCGTAGTTTTCTTTTCAATTTCTTGCATTTTTATCCTTTAAAATGCCAATGTTAGGACAGGAAAAGGGCCCAAGACTCTAGTCCTCGACTAGTCTGGGTTCTTAATACCAGGGAAAAATCCCGCGAGGAAAAAAATGAAAAAGATCCCTCTCTCTTTTATTTTTGACGATTCTTCTTGCAACTACTACGTGATGATTCGCAATAAAAGATACTTTTAACAGGCTTCCGTTTATTAGAAAAAAATTCACTTTCCTCCCTTTTCCCGTCATCCTTTTTTTAAGAGGGTGGAAAAGGCGACTTCAAGGACCTCGAAAATATGAAAAGGTCCCTCTCTCTTTTTTTTACGATTTCCTTTGCAACTACTACGTAGTGATTCGCAATAAAAGATACTTTTAATAGGCTTCCGTTCATTAGAAAAAAATTCACTTTCCTCCCTTTTCCCGTCATCCTTTTTTAAGAGGGTGGAAAAGGCGACTTAAAGGACCTCAAAAAAATGAAAAAGGTCCCTCTTTCTTTTAAACAATTTCCTTTGCAACTGCTACATAGTGATTCGCAATAAAAGATACTTTTAATGGGCTTCCGTTCATTAGAAAAAAATTCACTTTCCTCCCTTTTCACCCCATCCTTTTTTCGAGAGGGTGGAAGAAGGACGACTTCAAGGTGCGCGCCGAGGACCAAACTGAGCTCGCGACCGAATCCGAAACCTCTTAATCGCGTTATCAAGTCATCTGCGGCGGCCCGGCACCGTTATTCATCGGATCTGGATCTCGAAAGGCCCCCTTTAAGCTCACATTTGTGGGCGCGGCACAAGAGCGAGAGCTTTTGTCCCGCTGGAACAATCCCCGCTAACATCCTGTGCGATATGAAATAATAACTGTTCCGGACCCGTCTTTAATTTTTTTATCGGCATTACGGTGCCTTTGTCCGAGTGTGAGTGAGGGAGTGCGTCTTGGGGACGCGTGTGAGGCGTGTGGCAGACGGGCAGGAGCAGGGCTTTCTGGGGCGACGCGTCTCGTCGGGACATCTGTGGAGTCGGTTTCCGGCCGAGTACCGTTTCCTCAATGTGTCAAGTTATTTCCGTTCTTGTCGTCGACTCCCTCCTCAGCCTCCGGGACCGTCCCCGGAACCTCTATTTGACATCCATCCCTGTCGACGCATAGCGGCCCGCGCCTGCGCTCCCGAATCCTTCCGTGCTGAGGAAGAACGCCGTATGAACCTTCAGGCGTTGCCAAATTTCTTTTGGTAATTCACGAATTTTCGGGAAAATTTGCACTGAAAAAAATTCTCGGCGTTTTTACCACGGTCCGTTGGACCTTTACCATCTACAATTTTTACCAATTATTGGTAATTTTACCAAGACAGACTGGTAGCTTACCTAAAAAACCGTATTTTTATGTTTTTTTTCAGGCAAGAATACCATGTTATTGGTAATCAATTCCGGTAACTTTGCCATTTTATCTCGGTAATTCTACCACAGTCGATTAAAAATATTGGCATTTTACCAGGCCCAGTAAAATTATCGAGAAAGTTCGATAATTTTACCGAGATTTCTCGGTAAAATTACCAATCCTAAATGGTAATTTTACTAAGAAAAAATTGGGATCAAATAAAACCTGAATTCTTGGTAATTTTACCCTTTTCTTAGTAAATACACCGAGATTTTTTTCAGTGCAAGGCTAAATATTTATGACTTCTTCAAAAATAAAGATTTTCTAAGAGGAAATTTGGCAACGCTCGAATGTTCATACGGCGTTCTTCCTTAGCACGGCAGAATAAGCTGTAGCAAAAAAATCCCGGGCGGAGGGATTTTTTTCACGGAGAAATCTGATATCTTCACAAATCATAGGATGATGCGCGAGTTTGGCCCTCCCTTTTGCGTTCGGTGCGTCGCAGCGCGTGCCTTTGGTTTTGTGTGTCTGCGCGAGGCTCTTGTTTGATCAGGCGAACGGCTGTATATCGGATCAAAAATCAATCTCTCTTACCCTTTTTCTCCCTCGTTTATTTTTTCGTGATAATATGAATGGGGAAAGTGCTGATGCTGAGAGTTGGAGAACGCCTGTTTCAATTTGTGGCATTTAAGTTTTTTTCATTTTTTCCCTTATGAGGAACTTATCACTGGAAAAAAGTCGCCTGGATGCAGAGTTCAGACTCTTAATAACATTGACAAGAAAAAATACTCTTGATTCAATCGGACTTTTTGCTTGAGTCCAAAGGAAATCCGCCTAAATCAAGAGGCTTGGCTCCATGATTCAAGGAAAAATCTGATTGACTCAAGAGTATTTTTTCTTGTCAATATTTTTAAGAGTCTGGACTCTAGATCCACAAAATTTTTTTCCAGTGATGTTAATGTTTTGGGAATTCGCCGATTTTCTTCATCTTCCGGATGTCAATCTATAAAATCTCACGGAGGAACGTGAGAAATTTTGATAAGGAATCCAAACGAAAATGTTCAACAAATTTAAAAAATTGCAATCGAAATTTGTGTTTCCAACCGCTTTTTTCCATCTTTAGACTTGCTGTCATTATCCCTTAGTTTGAAATCAGAAACTCAAATCATCGAGAGTTACAAGGTCATTTGAGGCACACGTTAGATTAACATTTTTTTCACTTCAAACGAACGCTCGAATGTTCAAACTACGTTAATTTATTCAGAATGGACGTCATATTATCAATCCTCACTCTTCACTTAAGTCCTACATTCTTAATTCAGCGTTTAAGTCACTAATAAGAAACATAGTCCCAACGATTTCAGTTAGGTATTCCGTAAGAAAACTTCAGTTTCCTTCAAATCATTTCAAAATTGACATTTTTCTGGAAAACTTCAACTCGTCACTTGATGAACTTATTGATGTAGTTACAAGTTTTGACCGCAACTAAAAATGCCCATCACCTTTTTAAAAACCACCGTATCTACCTCCATCAAAGATAAAGTATTATACGCACAAAAAATGTGAGCCACGGCTGCTTTACGGTCTTAGCTTTTTCAATTTGTATTTACCGAAATATATGTCATTTTCACTTTTTACTGAACTTAACGAGGATAATTTGTGCTGTAAGCGAATGGGAAATAATAGTTCATGTGTGATTCAATAAATTTCCGTTCATTCCTGTAATACTCAAATGGAGATGATATTCTTCGAAAAGGGTTCAAATATTTCTTCCTTCAGCAGTAAAAGGCTAGAAGTTACGGCTCTCAACACTCACGGTAAAATGGTTCCATCAATTCATGATAAACGTTTCATGTTGGGTAGAGGAATGTGGCTGGGCCCGCCTGCATTTGTAGGGATACCTCAATCACAACTCTCAAGCTGATATAGTTGCTTCCTTAACATATCACTCGCGAAAAAAAATATTTTCGCGAAATATATATCTTCTTTCTCTTATTTTGTCCGTTTTCGTCCCCTTTCTGTTCCTGTATTCCTCCTCTCCTTCATCTTCTTACTCCTTCTTCTGCTCCTTCTTTTTCATTTCCCTCGTGCAGACAGGTGCTTTTATGGATGAGCCAAGCAGAGACGGCGTTTAGCAGGAAGGAACCAAGCCATATCAGCCATTGCCAAATTTAATGGGGAATTTAATTTCATACAAGACAACATGTGTGTGGGTTTATTCAAACATTTTAAAGAATTTGCCTTGTAATGTGCAGAAAATTCACCGTAATTTGCACAAAAATCAGCACAGCCGTTTTCAAGTACAAATTTAATCGCCCAATTGAATTCGGCAATAACTTGTGTGGCTTGGTTCCTTTCTGCTTAGTTTGCGATTTGACTGTTGATTATTACGGAAAAGTTCGCGAGGAACACGATGGTGGCACTGGTTTTCTCTAAAATCATCTTCCAAGCTCAAAAAAAGCTCTCAAGTTGAGGCCAAAATGGAGGGGATACCCCACGCTATCCTGAGAGTCCATCTCTACACCAAAACGGTTGACGCAATTTTGTGTCCCCTTCATAAACGAGGAAAATTTGCTGATAGTTTCAAGTTGTTATGGTCAGTGGCGTGGCGTGAATTGCGATGTATCGATTGTTATGCCATTTAAACCTATGGTAAAGAATCGACTATTTAAGGTGTTCGCTGCGAACACTCTGTTTATCGATCCTTTTTCATAGGTTTCAATGGCATAATAATCGATGCATCGCAATTCACGCCACGCCACTGGTTATAGTATTTTATCATCTGTCAAATTATGAAGATTGAGGAGAAATTAGGCAAAGTGAAATGCTGTTCGACTGATTCTGACTACAAACATTAATCGAAACAGCTCAAGGTTCCACCCGTTGTTTCTTAAACGCCTCTCAATAATAAGGCTACAACATTTATGGTAATGTTTCCCAGTCATCGGTTCATCTTCTTTGTCTATAGCTTTGTCTATCATTATCAATAATCAGCCTACAGCTCTTTTCGTAACACGACAGTTCACCTCGGACAAATCAATGCAACAGGAGCGCGAGGCAAACCTTTCATGATGGCGTCTGAAATTCTATTTGGAGGAGACATGGCGACCAACTGCCGAAGGTGGTTCGTCACTCGCGTTGCAGGCGCTCGGTCGTATTATTTACGATGCGAATAAAAATAAACCATGACCCCAGTCAACAAAACGGTGATTGCAGCCGTCGTGTCGCGTCCACGCCGTGGACTCCACGGTGCGTGGAGAGCGAGGTGGTGTGTGTGATAAAGGGCAACAGCCGCGGAGTGTGTACACCGGTCCGATATTAGGTACCTTCCTCTTGATTTTTGAATTTTGGCAGATGCTCTATTGTCGGATGACCCCAACGATTTGACTCCCTAAAATGATGCTCCTTCCACATGCCTATCCAGGCTCTGTGACATTAGACACCTAGCACACGGCACGTGCCCGGAGTTCTTTCAAATCCTAGGCCCACCTTTACGGCAATTTTTCTCCCTCTCCTTCGAGAATTACTCGGACTCCTGATTTCCAAAGGGACCTAGACAAGTTATGGCCAACCTGGAAAAATAAATGGACTATATTTTGCAATAATGAACTATTATATCGATGGTGTAAGTCCGTGACCACGTATCTCGGTTCGCGACGTGGCAGACTTCCTGTCATACTTTTTTTACATTGAAAACTTCCCACGGAAATTCTTAAAAACTGCCGCGATTTTTCTTCCCTGTGCGAGGAAAATTCTATGAAAAAGTCACCGATGATGTCGATTTGTTCTTTTTTAAAAAAAAAATGAATTAGGAGCGGAGATTCTGAAACACCGTAAACGAGATGCGTGGTTGCAGACTTACACCATCGATATGGACTGCAAACATCAACAGTCAAATCGCAAATTCCTCACACATGCAACATCTCCGTTGGCTAGATCCGCCAGTCACTTCAGCAAATCTTAAAACATCCAATAAAACATTAATACCGTCTCTCGAAAATGAACATTTCATCGAGAGAAATTTAGCAACATTAGAGGGCTCACATCGCGGTCATCCTCAGCACGACCGAGATACTCTCGATTTTGAAAAACTGCGATTATGCGTGCAGTTGGACGACCACGCTGCCCCGATCAACAAAAACAACGTAACTCTATCGAGAATGGTACGCACATCCGCGGTTTTTGCCGAGAGGCCCAGCGTGCTGCGTCATCTCTCACGACCGAGGCATTTTAAGTTTCGATCCGGAAGATGGTATCTGACTGCATCGAACTCGTGGCTGTCGCAGCTCTCAAATTTGCGGCCACTCTCGAAAAACAAGGAACCAATCCCACGTGAGGAAATGCGTGCAGGCGATTATTTCGTCGATCCTCCAACAAAAAGGAGTAACTCGAATTAAGAGTGAGCCTTGAATAGCACGGAGTTGTACGGTCGACAGGGCTCATCTCGAAGTGTGGTTACGTCCTTATGCCGGGAGAGCAACGATGTGAGGTGCTCCAATTTAGCTTTCATCGTGTCGCAATATTGGTCCTGTTATCATCAATTCATTACATAAACGTGCGAGGAGTGATATATCATAAATTAAACTGTAACTTGACTCGAAAGCTATGGGATAGCTTTTTCGAATGCATATCAGATGAGGAGATCGTTCTCTGGGTGGTGTTAACTTTCGATAACTATATTCTTTGGGCAGGTCTGGGCGCTCATAATTCAGTGCCTAGTTTTTTGGGTGCGGAACCACAATAAAGTTATTCCGTAGCCTCTCAAGCAATATCTCTGAATTTTCAATTGTTTTTCGGAAATCCCTCGCAAAAATTTAACGACGGCCATGTATTCATTTACAATACTTAATTATGGAATACTTAAAATGAACGGCTCCCTCAGAATTTTGAGATTAATCGCCCGAAAAGTTCTCAAAAGATAGATGTCTCACTCGAAGCGTATAAGCAGAACTCGACTGCTAATTTCTATTTATGGAAAATGATGCTCCGGATATCAAACATTTGAATTTCTAGGCAAAATTTTGATTGGTTCAAAAGGTTTTCAAGACACAAACAAAAACTAGGAAGAGAAGAACAATTTGTTGGTTTTACATAGACATTGTTTGAAAAAACTTTGACTGATACCCTCTTTCTTATGATCAAATGGGCCTGTATTGCACGCAAAAGATACAGCCGTGCGAATAGACTATTTAGTGGTTAAATGACACGAAAATTACGAGGCTCACATTAAAAAAGTCTGAAATAGACTCCTTACTGCGCAATTTGCGTTGTCAGGAACGCGCTTTTTCAAATTTCCCGCGTCTGGGGGCAGCTTTCTAATGAAACAGTTAACGGCAACTCGCGGCTATTTCCGGTCAACTAAAACTGACAACATAACCTAAAAATCGGAGCTCGTGATATCGTGAAATGAAATGTAGAAGGATTGCGTTGGATATTTAAAAGTTGATCGATTTGGTTACTGCGTAAAGCGTATATGGACCACTATAAGAGATCACGTTGGGTTTGCAAACAAACTGAAGGAAAAAATAACAACAACAACAACAACAACGACTCGACATCTTCCGGAAATCACCGAGCCTGCCGTTTGCTCGTTTCCGGTGATTAGAAAACTGCCCCCAGACGCGGGAAATTTGAAAAAGCGCGTTCCTAACAACGCAAATTGCGCAGTAAGGAGTGTATTTCAGACTTTTTTAATGTGACCATCGTAATTTTCGTGTCATTTAACCTCTAAATAGTCTATTCGCGCGGCTGTATCTCTTGCATGCAACAGGCCCATTCTGTAAATGCATACATGGTAAACAGCACGATTCGCCAGGTTGTGTTGAAAAATGTCTGAAAATATAGAAGTTCTCAATATTTTGATATTGCTGCAAAATTTTTCAACCAAAGACTGTGCAGTCAAAATTCGTACCAACTTTTCTCACCGTTTTTGAAATAAAATATTCTACTACTACGACTACTATCTTATTTGGAGTTTCCAAAAACGTGTCTTCTTGGATGCTATGTAACCTTGGCTACATTTTTGGTAAAAAGCGCGCGCTTTTCTTTAAAAACAACTTTCAGTCGATTACTTTGATCTCTTCCTCTGTATCCAAAAAATTACAATTTTTACCTTTAAACCCTACTGACCACAGAGCACCTCTTTAGTACCTACTCTGTAAAAAAAACACATTGGATCTAGAGTCCAGACTCTTGAAAACATTGACAAGAAAAAATACTCTTGATTCAATCGGCTTTTTGCTTGAATCAAAACGAAATCAGCGTAAATTAAGAGGCTTGCTTCTTGATTTAAGCTTAAATCTGATTGAATCAAAAATATTTTTTCTTGTCGATGTTTTTAAGAGTCTGGACTCTAGATCCAATGTGTTTTTTTTCCAGTGTACGTATTTGCGGTCCCCGCATGTTTTTTCCTCCCTTTTTTTATTTTTAATGTTCTCATATCCGTTGCACCTACGCTCTAGAATGGAGGGGGTAGAAAGGATTAGAGAGAAGAAGGAGGGAGGCAAAGGATAAAAAACGAAGAAAGGCTGGTTCGGCCCGAAATAATTTCAATTTCGTCCGTCGGGGAACTTGAGCTTAAGAGGGTCCCCATTGGAGTTAAGATAACGTAAAAAATCTCGCGGAGGGATCGAGGGAAATCCCGGTGCGCAATTGAAAAGGCCAAGACTCACCAGCTGTGAGTTAGTTTTGGATGGTTGGATCGCGATGGTTGGAGACCGGAGGTAGCGGGGGGTTGGCGGGGGGTTAACGATCCGATCAGTAGTCGGTATTGCACCTGAGAAGTGGCTGCAGGTCACCATTGTGAGACTACTTACAGGCGGATGGGTGAACGATTCGAGGAGCAATCCACCCGAAAGAGGGCTCAAGGCACGAGCTGGAACAATAGGGCAAATGCACATTTCTACCCCCCCCCCCCCCTTCCATGTCAGTCTTCACTTGGAAAGGACTATTTCATTACAGTGCGCCAGAACTTGGCCTCTACGAAATTTGAAGAAGAACTTTGTCAAAAGCAGAGCTTATGGACTTGAATGATAAATGAAGGAAGAGGTAAGAAAACGATAAATGAATCAGAGAGAACAAAAACACACCGACTCGGAAAAATGAAAATAATCAAGACACACACAAAACTGCAGAATAGGTTGAGAAAATAGTTTAAGAAAAAAAATTGCTGCCGAAAGACAAGCACTTATTGACACTTTAAAGGCCCAAGTTGGAACATAAACGCTAACTTCAATGACCTTCATGTAAATTAACTGTCTTCAATGGAAATAAGCATTTTCGAGTTACCGAGTTGGTTTTCGTTCTCACTGATTCAAATAAAGTTGTGAGCAAATCTAATGAAATTTACCGTAGTTTGAAAAGTCTGTTAATGGCTTCGGCCGAAAAATACGGGACTCGATTGCAACGTTTAATTATCTCAGATGCTGTTTTACTTCCTAAAAGAAAACTGCTGAGAATACCGTATTGATATTTCCTGTGAATTTTCTTGGGCTATGGCAGGAAATTCACGGAAAATTTTTAAAAAAATGTACATTTGATATTTTTTCAACAAAAAAATGTTGAAAAGGAAACTTGTAAAGTTGCGATTGGAAATACACGTTTCTCAATTATATGGATAGTAACATGATAGCTACTTTTTTATACGCTTCATACCGTACGTACCGGGGATGTATTAATGCTTTTTTATTCTTTGACGACATTTTATCACAAATGTGCTTCCAAATATTTTGTGTCTTGGTGGATCCAGACCCGCCTTCAAAGAAATGACAGGAAGGATGCGGGTTTATCCGGACGCGAGTCACGCGTTATTGTGAGTCTGTTGACACCGGTCGAAAATGCCTTCAATTCCGCGAGATACTTCACCGCGTACACCAGAGTTAAAATATTTGTATCAAAGAAATGACGGGAGGCATGCGGGTTTGTACGATCTGTCTACGAGGCACGCGTTGTTGTGAGCGACATCAAACTGTAGTCAGAAGTCGGAAATGCCTTCAGTTTTGCGCGACACTTCACCACCCACACCAGAGTTGACATATTGATATCTTAGGTTGGTCGTACAGAGTCCCCCGCTTTGAGAGGATTTGAGAATTATATTATCTCAAATTTATGTGAAGAAAACCGTAATGGAAACCGTTTAGCAGGGCCGGATTTAGGGTGTGGCCACATGGGCCGCGGCCCAAGGGGGGTGGGGGCCAATTTAGGGGGAGGGGCGGCAAATTTTGCAATTTTTTTAAATGTAGGTATAAAAAAAATTGTATTCCGAAAAAAAAATTACAAACTAGAAAAGGCGACAAAATCTCTCATTTCCTGAGAGTATAGTAATTTCTAATTTTGTCGTCTTCCGGTGATACAAGAGACAGTATCTTTAATTAGTCGAGTTAAGAGAGAAACCAAGCACCCAATTTGGCCTGGAATGGCGCGCAGCGCAGAGAGCAATGATGACGAGGACTTGAGATGAAAAGGAGAAGTCCTTGGCGCGGCGGTCTGCATGTAACACATATTAGCGCCTACAAGACTGCATGAATACTTCGCGCATTACGTCAGACACAGTGCGGTCAGCTGCAGCGGTCGGTGCGAAACGCATAGCGCCTACAAGACTGTGGGAATACTTCACGCATTGCGCTAAATACAGTGCGGTCAGCGCGGCGTGGCGGCGGAAGCTAGAATTATTAAACCACATTTATGTTAGTTCTTTCATAATTTTTTCGTTCAATACTAATAAATGGAAGGCCTTGTCCCCACAGAGTTGGGTTCACGGAACTTAACTTTCGCGCAGAGTTCCGTGAACTTCTGCTAGTAGTGTTGACAGGACTTTCTGTCCGGACGGAAAAAGTGTGCTGCTCTCTGATTGGTCGGCTTTTCTGGAGCCCCAAAGTTGGCCCAATGTAAACTAACCCCAGCCCCTCCGCTCCTAGTTTGGCCCAATGTAAACAAACAAGACGGCGACAAAGGTCTACAAAGTTCTAGACGTGATTTTGGACGTGATAGAAATGTTTTCATGATCAACCTCCGAATCGAGTTCGGATCGACTTTTAATGGATATTTTTGCCGAAACTTAACCTTTGAGTGTGATTATCATTCATTTCTCAGCCGTGCGTATTCCTCTGGATCGGGTTTGTTTACATTGGGCCTTTAAAGCTCCATGATAGCCTAAAACTGATGAACCAATCAGAGAGCGGCACAGAGATGGCAATACTCTCCAGCATACATGCACTCTTTAACCCCTGCCACTTTTTTCCGCGTACATTTAAGTACGATGGAAGGACCAACAAAATTTGGTCCCCGTACTTCCTGTGCCGCGCTCCGAGGTAAGCTGAGAGGAGACAAAGGCCCCAATCACACCTGAAGCGCTCGCTTTTGGCGCGACTTGGAGCCCCGAACCTCGGAGCCCAAAGGCAAAGGGCGCACGTTAATTTGTGTCACAATCAAGTTCACCCCTGCACCAAGCAAAAGCCTCCCTCCACCCGGACTCGAGCCCGTCGAGGCATCCCAGACGTGAGGGCTTATCTCCATTGCCACAAGAACCCTGTCATCCATTTAACGTTACGTTTCCCGGGGATCATGAGGAAAAAGAGATGAGCCTTTACGTCGGAGGAGCGACGACATCAACCTTGCTCTGTCAAAACCTGAGCTTGCAGTTGACAATAGCCCGGTCGAGCGTCTGCTTTTCATCCGGTTCAGGCACGAGCACCGAGATTTCGTCGGACCGCCAAAAAACGGCTTAACTGCACTTGGAAGTGAGTACCAGGAAGCATGGGATTATATAGACGGGAAGAGTCGTCTCAAAGTGGAGTTACGCCCTTGTGTGAGGATTTGTGCCCGTAGCCGCCACCCTGGCCGCCGAGGAGTGGAGGGGGAGGGTGAAGGGTGGCTCGTTCGCTATTCAACCAGGGGTGCCCGCAAGTGCGCCGCGGACCCCCGTCACACCGACGTTGCCACCTTGTGATACGGGAAAAATTTCGGTAACTAACCTGCCTCTAGGCAGAGTTGTACGGGTGAAATAAAGAATATGAAATATTGAAAATTCTCGTGAAATATTTTATGAAATTTCACAAATCTGTGAAAATTATGAAACATATTTACAGGGGCTGGGTATGCAACACGCACTAAAAAACACCAGAAGGCAAAAATCAATCGCATTTCTCGTAATTTTGCATTTAATTTCGAAAAATATGTTTCAATATATTTCATATGTTTCTGGAAATTCATGAAATATTTCACATTAAATTTCAAGATTTTATTTTTCATGAAAAATTGCATCCCTGCCTCTAGGTGCTAATCAAGCGCAAGCCTCTAATATTTCTCGAATGAATCAATGGCCAAAGTGCAAGAGCACGTATCTCAATTACGATGTTTCAAAATGCCCGCTCCTATTTTATTTTTTTGAAGGGAAACATGTCAACTTCGTACCTTTGAATTTTCAAATAATCACTGAAAGAAAGGATGGTAAAATCTACTACGAGTCTATTTGATTTTATACGTTTTAGTGAGGAAAACTACGATTACAGCAGTATTCACCAGAGCCCGGTATTACTTAACATAGTATGATAAATGCTACCACAGAGTCTGGTGTTGATTACCTTTTTCGGACTACTATTTTAGATTATGGTAAAATTGACCATATTTTTTATTAATATTAATATTCTGCTAGCAGAGAGAGAAAGTCAAAGACATTTTCAAGAAAATCCGTTTACTAGTTTTCAAAGAAACGATTACCTACATATAACAGAGTGTCTGCAATGTTTTGACAATTTTTAGGGCCTTTACAGGTATAAACTTTCCGATTAGATTCTCTCGGGTGGTTATCGATGTATAGGTAATATATTCGTGGTGATTTTATAATACGGGGTTACACCCTCTGACCGCTTTGCGGTTCAGCCCCCGAATCGCTTCGCACCTCAGGCGTTTTGCGTCAATCTTTACTCTTATAATTTTATATTACGTTTCTCCTTTACCCAAACTATCGATTTAATTTTTCTCAGTAAGGCTAGTGTAATAGAGTACCTATATAGCGAGAGTATAGACAGATGTGAAACTCCGAAAATCCATCAGGCCTTCGCAGATACCTCCGCGAATAAAGTTAGGGCTCAGAAATGCAGCTAACCTATGAATCTCAATTAGCCAACTTGATTTACTTATACAGTGGTAAGGAACCGTTTTTTATAAAGCACGTATTTAACTTAGTTTTTGCATTAAATTACTCATTTTTGCGGAAGAACGCTCTCATTAATACATTTCGCAGGCAATTAGTAATCGTCGGCAAAGTACGATCTATTCGTGTCGCATCAACAAATTACAAAATTTTAAAGCGAAAAAACAAGATTGGAAGTAGTGATTATTATGCTTTGAATTCAAACATACATTATCCCCTTCTTCTTGAATGCATGGTACCAGCTAGCACACTCGTGAGTTCGTGAAATGTAACCAACGATCTGCGTTGGCTCTAGTTTGGTTAAGCAACTAAACTAACTCCTCGGCAAAGCAGAGTGTATCGCTGAATTTGAAGGCGTTCCAAGCTGAGGTCGAGCCTTGAATTTCTTTGCTAAAGAAACTTTTAGTAAATCGATGTTATTATAATTGCAATTTGACGAATTGACAAGTACAGAGCTTGCAAATTGCCGGCGATTGCTAACTGCCTGCGACATAAACATTCGTGGCCATCTATGTTAGTAGAGTATATACCTAGAGTATGGCCACTGGGCCCCCATGGAGAGGCTTAGGACCCAAAAATGGCGGTGCTTTGTTTTGGTTTTTGAGGATGGGAGGGGGGTCACTGCCAACTTTTGCACTTGCTGCCAACCTTACTACATCCAAGATAATTTTTCTCGAAAATTGCACACGATTAGCCATAAAAATATGTAAAGAAGTCGCAAGAATGCATTTGAGTAAATTTCTCGTTACGATAAGCAAACAAAAGTACATTTTGAGTCATTTTGTATTACATCAACCTATGGCGTCCGCCATTTTTGGGTCCTAAGAGCTCTATTCAGCCTAAGATGGCTGAGCCAATCAGAGGTGGTAACACCAGTGGCCATCTCAATATAGGAACTCTATTTGTTAGAACTGAAATCTGCAGACTCTGCAGACTGGCAGTGAAATTGTGTACGTTAGAAGTTGATTAGAAGAATGGCTGCACTTTTAGGCCCTAAGCCCTCCATGAAGCGATCTGTACATACTCTCGCTATAGGTATTCTAGAATATGATGACTTCCGCGATGAGACTCTCGTCTTGGGAAAAATTTGGCAAGAGCGCTCGACGGCCCCTGGCGGAGGATCTGCACCGGCTCCAGCTCCCGGTGCTGAGCACCCTTGTTTACTCTGCCGTGCGCTGTGTGCTGTGTGCACGGTGTAAAATCTTGAATTACGCACTTCATAGATCACCTGGCCTGCCTCTACCGCACCACCACCGGCAGCGGCAGATGTGGCGGCCTTTGATTTCTTGCACCACGCTCCCGCTCGCTGCTTGCCCCGAGCCATAACCCCCACTAAAAACCGCGTATCCTCCCGGCGTTCCCGTTGGCGTTACGTGGTTCTTGAGCCGGGTCGCCGTCGCTACTTGCTCCCTGCCCCCGGGCCAACTCGTATCTTAACACTCCCTTTGTGCCTCAACAGTGTAACTTTCTTACGCCATTTACTTTATCGCTTGCCTCACTCCGGCCCCGAAAGAAAGGGAAAGAAAAGAGCCGTAACGCTCCTTTTGATTTATGCGCGGGCCGGGATTATATTCATATTTTGTGAGCCTCAACTGTCGATTACTAAGGAAGAACGTCGTATGAGCCGTCGGGCGTTGCCAAATTCCCCTCGACGAATCACGAGGTTTGGGGAAATTTGAGGATGGTTTTCTTCCGATTTTTGAGAGGATGTTGTTCGTAATTTTATCTGAACTGTCTGAAAATTCAAGGAAGACTATTCGTAGCTTTCTACGGAAGTAAATATTTTCTGAGAGGTACTTTGGCAACATTGGAATGTTCATACGGCGTTTTTTCCTCAGCGCGGGAGAATACGGCCTCCCGTTCATAATTTTATCGCCGGGGAGAATGGATCATTTCCACAAGAGCGTCACCCACGTCGCGTGGAAAAGGCGCACGCGCGGCTAATGGATCTTGGAATCCTTTCATCGACTCTGCAACCCAACGTCGAAAAGCGAATTGATATCCGGGGTTTATGTCCCCCCTCTTCACTGTCATAAACTCACGGATCGCTGATTCAGACAGGATCCTCGTAGTCAACTCCTGTAATCTTCCAGGCGCAACGCCGCGCAAACTCACTTTTCTTCGGAGACAATAAACTCTAGAGATCCCGCGCTAAAAATCCAGGCAATGCAACCGGAAAGAGAGACCAAGGGGTTGGTTCCAACGTGTGGACGTTGGAGAGTGTTCACCGTACAAACTTTTTTTTTCTTTCTTTCTTTTTTTTCTTTTCTTTTTTTTTTTTTCTTGTTAGTTACTTACCAGAAGTTTTAATCCATTTGAGGATTCTGCAATCTTGAATGAGCATCGAGTTAAGGTTAGTACACACCCATGCTCCAGGTTTTCAAATTTTCAGGGATTAAGGCCAACTGGAGTCTGTTTCTGCAGATCCACTCGTCAGTATCTTGAAAATTTGTCGCCACCACCGGGATTCGAACCTGAGACCTGTTGGTCTAGAGTCAGACGGGCTGACCGCTAGGCCAACCTCGGCTGAACTCTTTCATTTAATATCACTAGGAAACAATTGAATTATTATTTAAGATATGGCAATCATATTTTAATCATAAATATCTCAATTTTTTCAAAAAATGCAATTACGCGCCTTGTCCTCCAAACCCCTCAAATATTTCTTGAGCATATCAAGGATATGCTTTCTAAAACTCTACCATTATTTCGAATAATATTCTCGTCTATCAGGCAAAATGTCCAAAAATCAAGATACGTTTTCTTGGAACTAAGGGCCAACACTCAATTTCGAGGTACATGGCTTGAGAAGTGCTGTTTTCACCTATTTTCTGCAGATTTTGACTGAATAAAGACTCAGAATAGAGTTTAAGAGGACTTGTGTACTCTAGTCTGATTCGCCTCTTGCAAGGTTCAGTTGGTCCCACGGCTAGATGGCACCAGAGGCGGATTCGGCAACTTGGCAATACGGGACTCCCTCATCCCGTTTAAACCCATGTTAAATAATTGATTCTTGTCAGAGTGCCTGGCCCTTTCAAGAATCGATACATTTCCATAGGTTTAAAGACAGAAAAACAATGTTGCCAATTTGTTGGATCCGTCAATGGATGGCACATCACACAATGCAAATAATGTGGATTACTGGGAGCCACATAAAACTCAAAATTCATGAATGCACTGGCACAAGATTGAATGGACGAAGAGGGAATCGGTAGTTCCAAAAGTATAATTGTTGACAGAATCATCTTCCGAGAGGTTCCCAGGTGACAAGTCGCCTTCAAATACGCATGCACGCAACACTGATAACAAAAGGTTACTCGTGTTTCTTCTGACAGTCAGTCATCAGCCAAAATTTGACTCCATTTACATTGACACTTCCATTTACATAGCACAGAATTGACTACCTGAGTTTTGACAGCAACTTTAACCTTAATATAAGATGCCGAAGCCGTGTCAAATAGACCCGAACTATTAACAAGTAGCTTACGAGTTATATCGGGCCGGTAGGCACGGGCTCTAGATACAGGTCTACAAATTCATCGTAAAGAGAGAATCAGACAACAAACTGAAAGCAAAAAAAAATTGAGTGTAAGGGAATTTCTTTTACAGCTACCCTCAAAAATCCCAAATCGGGTCAAATTGAGCCGACTGCCTAGTCTGAGGGAGTTATGCTGCCGATGCATACTAGCTTAAGATAATACGGATCAAAAAATTAATCGTAAATTACGAATGGACCACTGGAGTACTGGACAGGGTACGTTTAAGCATTCTAATACATGTTTCCTAACCAGAATTACACGTAAAACACGCCTCTTGCATCGAAAAGTTTTGAAATCAACTCCTAACTCAGATATTAACGTTTTGCTTTTACATTGGTCACGATACATTTGAATTGCCCGGTCACAAGAAAAGCAATACTCTACGTGTGTAAAATTGCACCGTACAACGGCTTTGGCAACCGAGCATTGTTTCTCTCTCGCTCTTCATTGTTCAAGGTACAAACAATTTGCTGTGGCAAATTGTCAAGATTGGGGTTGCTATATTTTTGTATCGCAGAGATTGGGGTTGCTATATTTTTGTATCGCCACGGTAATGTTTGGTGTGCGGTTTGACTCACAAAGACCACTGAGTTTTTATGAGCGGGAGGTTTGAATTCACACGTCAAGAAACATTTAATATCTTGGTTAGGTGTCCATTTCTGTAAATTTCGTTTCGCGAAATGTGTTCTACGTGAAATTTTGAATAAGAAACATGTATCAGAGTGCTTAACTTCGTACCTCGTCTAATGGTTCATTAGGCATCAAACTGAAAAAAGAGAAAAAAATCGTGTGTCAACACAGCCGAAGATAGGACAGATATAATATGTAACCTCGATCTTTAACTTTTTCCTCAAATCCAAGCGACACCTTATTGGCAGCATGAAGCGGAGCATTGCGAGTTCACGCCTCAGGCCATCGCGCCTTCAGTTATGCAGATGCAACATGGGCATTCATTAAGCACGAATAGTGTTGTATCTCTTCGCCGTCGTCAACGCGCGTCCATCATGTCATGTTTAAATTGGACTACATTTTGCAATTAGGAACTACAATTTCTGGCTCATTTATAAAAAAAAAAAAAAAAAACATGTGTGCCATGAGTTTCCCTATGCATATAGGTGTTGTTAGGTATTAGCCACAAATCTTAGTTCCTTATTTCAAAATGTAGTCCAATTGAGGGGCTCGGAGGACAAAGCGCATGAGTGCAGTTTTTGCTGTTTCGAGAAATATGTGTTTGAAGTTTTGAAATTACATGGATCCTTATGGCGGAAAGAAGGTTCAAACTGACTTTTTGATGCTTAAAAATTTGAATTAGGCAGCAAATTTTCTACAAAATATGCATTAAGACTAAATTTACTTGAAACCTTTTATATCTCAATTTTTTTCGAAAACTGCACTTATGCGGCGTGTCCTCCAAGCCCCTCAATTGGTCCACAAGAGCCCCATGGAAACCTAGAGCTGGTGAACCAATCAGAATTATATTCACTTTGTCCTTACTCTCAGTATAAAGAGCGACTCTATATGACCTGATCACACCTAACCTCCAAATTTTTGAGTTTTCCATACTCTCCCTATAAAGGTGCTCTAGGCAGCTTAGACCTCGTTTGAGGAAAGATGGGTCCAGGTCCAATGAGGCGGCAACGATGCTCGCATCTGGGGAATACGCGCAGAAGCGTGAGCATTGCCGGCATTGCTGGTCCGTCGTGGCGTCGCGTCGTAATTTCAACTTTAATTAAAAATCTATTATTTCGCAGAATTATGTGTTTCAATTTACCTGTCCGCAACGAGGGGCTCTGCTCAATGCTCCCGACTCATTAGAAACCGCGTCTGCGAGTGTGAGAATTGAGAAACGGGTATTAATTTTAATCGATGACCAACCAACGGCCGACCGTGTGTTTACTGCCGCCGCCGCCGACGCAGCAATAGTACTCACCTGCTGTAGCACCCGCTACTCTGTCGTCCCATACGGAAAAACGCCTTAAGAGCATTCCAATGTAGCCGAATTTCCTCCTTTCAGGCGAATCAATGATATTTCTTAGACATGCGGGCTGACTATTCAAATTGATAGACAAAGCGATAGATGAAGGAAGCATAGGAAGCATGGAGCGATCCTATTGGTTGAGATGGGCGGTTTTTATACAAGACTAGGGGAGAAAATGATGGACTAACTAATGGGTCTCTCGTAGGTAGCCTTTAGTTAGTCTTTTACTTACCTCCTTTGTCCATTGCAACCACTCGCTTCCACCGATAGGATAGCTTTATTTTTTATTTGTCTTATTTTTCTATAGCTTATTTGTCTAATAATTTCCATATCTGACGGATCAGAAGTGTCCCAAAAGATATAGGGGGCGAAAAAAAGAGCGAGAAGAGGGAAGAGAGAGAGATGAAAAACGAAGAAAAAATTAACACTTTGAAGTTTATTTTGAATAATGAATGAGACCTGAGAAATGTTGGCGCCCCTACTGTTGGCATACCTGGTGAGTGTGTAGTTTTTACTCCTTTCCTTTGCCCTTTTATCTGCGGGAATTTTTTTAATACTTTTGATCATATTGCGATTCATATTTTCTGAAATATCCAGAGAAAAACATTCAGAAGTTTCCCGAAAAATATTTTTACAGGATGTTTGGCAACATTCAATGGCTCATACGACGTTTTTCCTGAGAACGGCAGTGCTGCTGACAGCCTCCAGGTCCAGCCGACAAGAAATTCACTCCAGAAGCCGCCGCCGCCGCCGTTAACGTCCAACTCGCCGCACAGTGGATCGAATCAATCAGAGAGGTCAGACATGAAATTTCCCACTAAAACTGCAAATTTTGATGTTTAATTCATCAAATTTTGAATTTTAGGGGATGTTTCTTGGAGAAAATTTCACGAGAAAACCAATGAAACCTCTATAAGAACCTCAACGTTGTATATAAACGGAGTTATAAGCTTTTAAAGTTTCCAATCTTTGTCCGATCTATCCTATTGACTCGACCCACCGTGCGCCGCATCGAAGCTCCGAAGCGCCACACGTCAACGGACCGCCTTCCCGTCCTGCCTCTCACTTCTCGCTTCGGGTCGTCACGTTTGACAAACGCATTTGCGTAACCGCCTCTCTCGTGTTACAACTTTAATGAGAACGGAAAACTTCTTCTTTGTTCATTCCCTGGTAGTGGCGATTCTAACACTGTTTTCGCTACTTTTAAATCCGTCATAACTATCGATTTTAGGCGATCAGGCTGCCTCGCCTGTAATCGATTTTTTTACATACATTTAAATGGACGGAAAACAGTGTCGGTGTATTGCAAGAATCAACATTGCTCCCTCGCTTGAAAGTCCAAGGCTGTCACAACTTGCTGCTTTCTTTCCGCCCGATGTAAGGCCAGTTTGCATAATACAGAATCCTGTTTTCAGGGTCGAACATTCCAGGTTTGCAAAAATGCTCAACAATTTTGCCATGCCAAGGAAGAACACTAAATGAGCATTTAAATGTTGCATATTTTCTCCAATAAAAAATGTATTCTCGAGAAAAGTTATGCAGTTATTGCGTTGATATTTGCAGATATTTTAGATTAAAATGCGAACAAAATTGTCAGAAACATTGGGAAAAAAACTATTCAGAACTTTTCCAGTAACTTGTTTTTTGGGGAGATATGGCAATGTCTGAAGGGTCATGCGGCCTTATTTTGTCACAGGGCAGAATGAGTCAGGCCTAAGAGTCTTCAAGGAGGGAAACATAAACAAAATGAGTTAATTACCCTACAGCTTAGAGGAATTAATTATTTCTTTGGCAAAGTCTCAAGATGAAAATTAATGCAACTAAATCTTGACTTATACCTTATCGAAAAAAGGTCCTAAATTTACAATAATGATAAGAAGCGATGCTGAAAAGTTAGCGGTTTTGCTTATCAATGTACAGAAGACTGATTCAGCTGGAGCCATCAACCATCGCATATACATGCAGATCATAAAGTGTTGTCACTAGATACGTTCGAAAAATTATATTTTTGAGTGGGAGGGATCCATGTCTATAGCATTTTTATGTTATATATTACGCATTCATGTTGCATACATTTAACATCAAAACGTATACTTTGGTTGGTATTTTTTCAAAATCTTTCTACCGCGAAGTTGAGTAGCAAAAAAACTTAAAAATTTGCTTTTGGCATATATGAGGATCCGAATCACAAGCCGTTAAACTCTAAAGGTATTTGTATTTTGAATTTTTCCAACAGAAAAACACTAGGTCACATCAAGTGTGAACCAAGTACAGAAGGTTTGAAGATTTATTCCTTCGTTGCACTCAATGTCCATCAAGGTTCAATAGCTATTTTCACGCGTATTTTATTTTATTTTCTATGTTTACTTTGATTTTTAGGAGAAGAGACTACATGACTGGTTAAATTGAGAGGACTGGGAGGACAAGGCGCATAAGTGCAGTTTTTGATTAAAATGAGATATTGATTATTTCAAGTAAAACTAGTCTGAATGCACATTCTGTGAAACGTTCGCTCCCAAATTCCAATTTTTAAACATCAAAAAGTTATTTTGAACTTTCTTTCCACCAGATGGATCCATGTAATCTCAAAACTTCAAACATTTATTTTGCGAAATAGCATAAACTGCACTTACGCGCCTTGTCATCCAAGCCCCTCCAATCATCCATTTAAAACTACTGTAAATTTTTTCCTTCCAAAATGTGATTAGGTTCGTTTCCGTTAGAATCTGTCAATTTCATTTCTTTTGACCTTATAGATCTTATTAAATTCATGAAGCGGGTGAAATTGTATCGATATCGATTGGTTCAACACGTGTAGGTAGCCTCGAAACTCAGTTTAGAAATATGAGGGAGCGGGTCTTATGTGATAGATTTTCAGCTCTTTTGAGTACCAAATGGCTTTAAAAAATGAAATTGTCAGGAATTTTCTTATTTTCAGCTTTTCCAACTTAAATCCCAAAATTTGTCTTCGAGGTTATGTTCAATCGTTTTGAGCCAAACGATACATCGAACCACAATCAAATACGATCTCTTTGCAGGAGTAAGCGAAGAACGTTGCCGTAAATGCGTATTTTCGAATGTAGAGATTTCTGATAAAAGTATAGTAATCACGTTGTTGTGGGGATTGTGTAAGGTGATTGTTTTATTAATTATTACTTAACAGTACTCCCCCTTCTTTAATTTGCCCTTCCTCCGGCTCGGCGCGGTTTCTCCACCAATGAGTCGACCTTGGCTCGAACGGAGCCCTCAAATTACCGAAAGATAAGGGAACTTGAATCTGGAAACGTCGAACTTGATCCGAGCAACGGAAATAACGCTCGCGGAACACCTTTCGAAGCTTACCCAATGGTACATAAAGCGAGGCCAGATGAGGAGTGCGCGGAACGTAGGAACGTAAGTCCGTGCTTAGGCAAAACGACGTACGATCAATCGGATGTTGCCAAGTTTCTTCAGATAAAATACATATTTCCTCTCAAACCTGTGAATTTCTTTCTTTGACTTCGTGTGAGAGCCATCCTCGCAATTTAGGCTATTGTTTTCCAACATTTCAAAGCAAAATATTCGCAACTCCCCTCGAAGGTAAATACTTTACCGAGGACAGTTTGACAACGCTCAAGTGCTCATACGTCCTTCTTTCTTGGTGATGGGATAAAAGTCGGCCGAAACATTTCAAATATTAGATAATAAGCGTCAGGTTGGCAAGCGGGCTGGATAATTACCAACCGAGGTACTCGCAGAGTGTTGCCTGATTCCAGCAATATCCTAGAAAAGGACTAACTTTGGATATTCACCTGCATTTCGAGGTACAATATGAGGAAGAAGGAGCTCATCAAAGAAAAATGTATGATCAGCAAAATCTGGTAAAGGCTGTTAAGAAGGGCTTTAGAAATTGTTAACTGCGCCCAAAAATCTTATTATCGTCACTAGATTCATCTCCCTCCGTCAGACTGTTGTGGTCACTGCGGTGGAAGATATGTACCACCGAGTTCATCAGATCGTAACGCCGTTAATACAGACCATTGTAAGTTGACATCACGAGTCTTAAATACCGTATGCACCCATATGATTACGTAAGACGTTCAAATAGCTCATTCATGGCATTTGAGGCGTATATATATAATGGAGATATGACGTTTTTACTTTGGACGGCAGAAATGGCATCCTCCCCATTTTTTCCCGTTTTTGCACGGTCTCCTCAGAGCTTGGCTTGTTTTTCGAGTGAGAGATCCAACCTTCCAGGAATATCCACATCTAAATAAATGCGTTTTTACTTCGGACGGCAGAAATGGCATCCTCCCCATTTTTTTCCGTTTTTGCACGGTCTTCTCAGAAATTGGCTTGTTTTTTGAGTGAGAGATCCAACCTCCCGGGCCACTGAAAAAAAAAACTCTCGGCGTTTTTACCACGGTCCGTTGGTACCTTTACCATCTCACTTTTTTTTACCAATTATTGGTAATTTTACCAAGACAGACTGGTAAGCTTACCTAAAAACCGGTATCTTTACTGTTTTCTTCAGGTAAGACTACCACTTTTATTGGTAATCAATTCCCGATAACTTTGCCATTTTATCTCGGTAGTTCTACCACAGTCGATAAAAAATATTGGCGTTTTTACCAAGGTCCAGTAAAATTACCGAGAAAGTTCAATAGTTTTACCGAGATTTTTCGGTAAAATTACCAATTCCATAAATGGTAATTTTACCAAGAAAAAAACTAAATAGAACCCTGAATTCTTGGTAATTTTACCCTTTTCTTGGTAAATACACCGAGATTTTTTTTTTAGTGTATCCTCCGTTTTCCCCCGTTTTTGCACGGTCTCCTCAGAGCTTGGCTTGTTTTTTTGAGTGAGACATCCAACCTCCCAGGAATATCCACGTCCAAATCGGCGGTTTGGGCGCCAAGAGCGGCAACCGGACGCCTACTGGACTTCGGGTCCGGCGCAGTGGCCGCGGGCTGGTCATGATCCGCCTGGGGGCAAAGCACCGGCTCCCGACTTCGCCCCCCCCCCCCCCCCGCTCCGAGTTGAGAAACAATGGCCGGGAAAGTGCGACCTTGGGATTGGATCCACATCGGATGCATCGGATAAGGATAGCGCCGCGCCGCGCTGGGCGCCCGTTGCAGGTTGCAGGTGCCGCGCCAGGACTTGGGCCCGAGGGCGCCGCGCCGCTCGGTCCTCCCCCTCCCCCATTTCTCCATCGCGCGCCGGCCCGTGCGACTTGCGCGAGCTTTCGGCTCCCGCGCATCCCGCGGTTTTTTTGTTCGACGCACGATACGCATTTCACCCAGATACAAGAGACCCGCCACTCGTATCTCGGTTAGGCCTTGTCTCCACGGGCCTTTTCACGAGATTTGTCCCAGGAAAAAATCCCACTTACGAAGTTGGGAAAAATATTGAGTCAATCAATATTTTTCCCAGTACCCAAGTATGGTCTGTTTACCCCCAGGATCCACTGAGAGAGAAAGAAGGAGTGTAAAAGCGAATTGTGCGATATCTTGTTGAATACTCCATTGTTCATGTTTGTCTAGTTAAAATAATGTGTCTAATTGTCAGTTGAGTGCAATTATAATTTTAATCCCGGTTAAATACTCGACTTGATCTAATTTATCTTCCCGCGCAAACTAGTCGCAGGACCGTATGAGCCTCGTCCCGTGGAGACAGTAACTCGGAAAAATCCCAGAAGTTTCATTCCTGCGATTCGCACTTGGGACAAATCCCATGAAAACGTCCCGTGGAGACAAGGCCTTACTTTCGAGACTTCAAACTGGTGACTTACTTACATGGTTGGTGTTGGTAGTTTCGTTTTGCAAACAAGCAGAAAATGGCCGAAGTTTGAATAACTTATTTGGCTCATGACGTCATCCGAAGCTCATCATACACCATGTAGGTAAGTCAAACAGCCGAAATTAGGGTGATGCTGGGGCCAGTGCAGGGTCTCTTGTATCTGATTTTACTGCGCCCTGAAATAACGTGGAGATCATTTGGACGTGTTTCTATCAAACGGACCTAAGCGCCATAGGGTGAGGAAGGTAGAGGGGGGCTTGGATTGACGGCGGAATCGGGCGTCCGGCTTATTCCGTCCTATACTCGCAATGCTGTTCCATGGCGCTTAGGTCCGTTTGACAGAACGCGCTATCCGGGATTCTAAATTCCTCAAAAGGAACTCAAATTGGCGCTTAGTTCCGTTTGATAGAAATACGTCCATTTCTTGAAGTTTTCACAAAGCTTTCTTTCGCTTTGCGATGAAAAATCATGGAAGATCCCAAGAATTGACGTTCAGTTGCCGCTTCGTAAAATGAAGTATTACTGGAAGTCTGCAACGTCGCAAATTGAGATACGTGGTGTGGTAGTCTCGTGTCGACATGCAGTTTCATATGTATTTGTAAAATAAGTCAAAAATGCAATGCACAAAACATGATTCCAACAGTAGAGCGCATTTAGTTGTTTTTTTCAAACTCTGCGTTAAAGTCTCCCAGTTTATATGAAAAATTTTAATGCCATTGACCGTTAATGTGGAACCAAAAACTATTAACGCAACTTTAAGGTTCCTTCGTGTTTTACTTCCCATATTGACACAAAATTCCTGGGGATGGGGGGGGGGATGTTGGTTGCCTCAACTAACCGATCAGTGTGCAGAAAATTACTGGGTCAACTCTTTTGTGCAGGGAAAACAAAGTTGAGAGAAATCAATTCTTAGAATAAGTCTGTCGCAAGATCTGAGAATTTTTTTTAAAATAAGACTTTCTGCAATCAATTTTAGCGAGAGACACGTTACCGAGTTTTAAAATGTTCAAAACCACTTTTTCGACAAAAAAAATGTCTTAAAATTGAAGTCATGGAGAGAGGGTCTCTCATTAGCGTGTAGGTCATGGTACGGTCATTTAATACCATAGGAATTGTTAGGGATACCTCAAATATCTGATCCTAACTGGAAAAAATTCTTATATATATGATAGCCGCTTTTATAGCGCTCTTTGGCGCTCTGCGACACCCAGCCGCAAAAGTCTCATATCCTCCTAAAGCCCCTCAGGGAGTTGGCACTCTCACATTTCTTCTAAAACTCCCTGTCGCCACCCTTTCACTGGGCGTCCTCTTCGTCTCCTCTTAGGAGGAACCAAATCAAGTATCTTTTTCGGCAGCCTCTCTTCCGTCACACGGTGGATCGAGTCAATAGGTAAGGTCAGACAAAATTTGGAAACTTTAAACGTTTACAACTCCGGTTATACAAAACTTTGAGGTTCTGAAAGTGGTTTTATTGGTTTTCTCGTGGCATTTTCTCGTAGTAGCACCCCTTGTACTTTAAAATTTTACAAAATAAACATCAAAATTCAAAGTCAAAAATTTCATGTCCGACGTCTCTAATTGACTTGAACCACTACGCGTAATCCTGTTAATAACATGACCATACCGAACAAGATGTTTGGTCATGACGTCAAATACGATGTCATTTTCGACTCCCATGATCTGACGCACTCTATATCATTGCAGGCCCGATCTCTTCCAGAAATGGAGATGTTGCATGTGTGAGGGCTTTGCGATTTGACCATCGGTTCTTACGTAGAAGTTCACGAGAAACACGATGGTGCCACTGGTTTGCTCTGAAATCATCTCCCAAGCTCAATAAAAGCTCTCAAAGTGAGTCCAAAATGGAGGGGATATCCCACCCTACCCCGAGAGTCCACCTCTACATCAAAGCAAACTCTCCATACATAGATAGGGAGCAAATACATTAGCAGGGTTGCCACTTTATTTGGGGACTCTAAAACTGAAAACACGGCAACCCTGCTAATGTATTTGCTCCCTATATCTTTGCATGGAGAGTTTGTTTTGATGTAGAGGTGGACTCTCAGGGTAGGGTGGGATATCCCCTCCATTTTGGCCTCAATTTGAGAGCTTTTTTTGAGCTTGGGAGATGATTTCAGAGAAAATCAGTGGCACCATCGTGTTTCTCGCGAACTTTTACATAAGAATCGATGGTCAAATCTCAAATTCCTCACACATGCAACATCTCCATTCTAGACCTTCTCCGCAGAAACCCATCTCTGAAAACTTGGAAAACATGGGCGAAAAAAAGCGACTGGACCCTGCATGATCGGAGAGCCGCGCAGAGAGGGGGGCGCCCGAGACAGCATGTGCGACGCGTTGCTGTTTCCCTGGGATTGTTGGGTAATATTTTAATTATTGTGGCTAGGCCGAGGGCGGTAATAAGTTTGAGTTGGGCTTGTTTTTAATGTTTACCGAGCGGATGCTCAATGCCTGATGCCTGATGCCTGATGCCTGATGCCGATCTAGAACAATACGGTCGTGACTTGTCCGCTCCAGCACCGATCTCGCTGATGCCTGCGCGGCCGCAATCTCGCCACCCGCCCGCCGCACAGTGGAGGGACTCAATTAGAGAGGTCGCACATCCAATTATTGCCAAAAACTGCAAATATTGATGTTTCTTTCGTCACTATTTAAAGTTTAAGGGGTGCTTCTGGAAGAAAATTCCACGAGGAAACTAATGGAACCACTTTTAGAACTTCAAAATTGTGTATAAGCGGAGATATGAGCGTTTAAAGTTTCCAAATTTTGTCCGACCTTTCCTATTGACTCGATCCACCGTGCGCCGAGGCTGCGGCGGCGGTGGCGGCCGGCCCCTATTTCGTATACTATTTAACTCACTTCACCTGCGTTACGTCAAGGGTGTCGTGGTAAACTTGCGATCCGAACTCACTGCAGCATCGCTACGCCGCGCAGTGGATCGAGTCAATGAGAGAGGTCGGACAAAATTTGGAAACTTGAAAAGCTCATAACTCCGTTCATACGAAACTTAGAGGTTTTAAAAGTGGTTCCATTGTTTCCCTCGTGAAATTTCCTTTTCGAAACGCTCTTCAAAATTTAAAATGTGTCGAATTAAACATAAAAAAATTGCAGTTTTAGTTAGAAATTTCATGTCCGACCTCTTTGATTGATCGATCCACTGTGCGCCGCATAGTGAATCGAGTCAATCAACTGATATAGTGGCTACGTCATTCGATATAATATCGAACCCTTGGTTCAATTGTAAACAAACATAGAACTTTGTTTCTGATCCGCGACAATACGCGCGCATTCGCGCCCTTGGCATAATGGTGGTAAATTTGTCGCTGCTCTGACGTAAGGGCGTATCTCTAATTCCACATGAGCCCCGGAAAGCATAGGATTATACGGAGAACAGGGCTCACGCGGAAATCGAGATACGCCCTCACGTCAGAGCATGCGACGAATCGAGGGGGTCGTTTGACGATACCAGTTTGGTAAAATGTCGGTGCCAGGATGATACCATGTTGAATTCAACACGGTCCAAGATTGATCATGTTGGTAACAACATGATCTCAACACGATACAGCATGACTGTTTCTCGCAGGGTTGGGCCTCGGAGTGAAACGCGTTTCCTACTTCACCTGGATATTCCAGATAGACGCATTTAGTGTGACGTCACACCCTGCTAAAAATTTTTCATGGAATTCCATGGTATTCCGTGCTGTTTCTCATGGAATCCCATGGTGAAGACACGGAACTCCATGGAGACTCCATGAAGACTCCATGGAGGAGGCACGGAACTCCATGGTGACTCCTTGGGTTTCCGTGGAGACTGCATGGGATTCCATGGTGGCAGCAGGAGATTCCGTGGTGGCTACATGGAATTTCAAGGGAGCGTAACGGAATAGCAGAGAACATGCATTGGAACACTGCGAAACACTAGAGACCACCACAAGAATAAACATGGTAATCTGTAAGCCTTTGATCAATGACAATCAGCAACTATTTGCTGTTTCGTTATGCATCATAGAATTAAGTTGAATTACTCACCGAAGTTCACAAGTGAGGGCCACTAAAATGTTTCATGTCATCAGTTATCACAGAATAAGTCTTCATTAGTGCACTGAAATTTCTACAACCATGGCATTCCCAAGACAATGCCCACTATTTAACGATAATTTAATAATTGTACCAGTAGGTAGCAATTACTTTCTGTACGGAGAATGTTTTCATTTAAAATATGATTAACTCAGAGATTTGCTATGGTTGACAGAGATGTAATAATAATTTGCTGCTTATACTCTGTTTAAGACAACTGAAATAACCGCAATAGTTTGTCAAAAAACAGAAAACACGCAGCTTCTTCGAACCTGTAGGTACAGCTTTAAAGTCTGTCAATTAGAGACCAAACGTCTGTGTTTTGCAAGATTAGTTTAGACACTAACTATTCAATAGGATCGCCTTTACTGAAGCTCAACCGTCATACTTCCAAATCTCCTGTGTGAAACCAACATTGAATTGTAGAAAGAACCGAATAGCGGTAATAGCAAAACCAATGAGAATTGAGTTGTATCTATCAGAATTTTTTCATTCTATTTCTACGCATGGCCAAAATAAAAATTTGAAGATCGATTACCAAGAGTCCATCGCGATACACTGCTGGCTTACTTTCAGGTTAATCAAAATTCACCAACTTCGAGGTAACATTACTTTCGTAACGAAGAAGACTCGAATTCGAGCTGATACTAATTAAATCACATAAAAAAATTAAAATTTGCATTACTGGCAGTGATAACCAACAACTCATCTTGTGTTTACAAAGTGATTCAGTTCCGACTCCAAAACAAAACCTGCGTTGCAATCCTGCCGGCCTGCCCTGTTTCATGTTGAAATTGTATAAAAATAAAAATAAAAGCAAGAATAGAACGCAAATGTTAAAGCGTGTGAAGTATGAAACATTATCGGCGTTACGCATTTCAGTAATAAATAAGCGAATGAGTTTTTATAGATCATGCAGATTTAAATAAAAAATCCTCAATTCAATTCGGCAAGTCAGGAGATGTGCCGCCCCGCCCTGCCCTGTCGGTATTTTGAGGTTAGGTTATCAACGAGGCGTGAATCGTCAGGCTCAATGAAGCTCTCGCAAACCATACAGTAATTCTCAGAAATTTATATATTTCTTGACTTCCTGCTTTCGCTACATCACGCCAAATCCGAGTTGAATGCAAGGGCCTTGAACTGAATCTAGGTAAGTCATGAATAACAATGATTAGCAATTCCTATTACTGAATGTAGGCATAGGCACCAATAGTGATCCATCAGCCACTGATCTGTAACCTCTCCATAGAATCATAGCATTACATTTATTTCTGTATCTTGATAAACTATTCTAACATTCTTTGTTGAATAGTAGATTCGTATGTGCTCATCATTTTCTCTATCTTCTCCTTGGTCACTCCTCCGAGTCTGCACCCCAAACATGAACCGTGATCGAATATTGGTTACAGTCTCCCTTATCGTGTTTTCAGCACACGGTTAACATTCTAACTGCATTCCATTCCTAGCTGCTCATCAGCTCATGTCATCGTCCTCCTCAGGGATAATATCAGATATCTGTCAGATCATACGAGATCGCCATTTCCTATCGTTTGCCGAAACCCATATAGACTGTGAATAAAATTCACAGGTGAGAACTACTTAGGACTGAAAAAGAAACCTTAAATACAGGCCCTTCTAGATTTTTTTGCTGTGTGATGGAAACTAAAGCCCACCTCAGACAGTCTAGCTTTCCTCCACTTATACCGAGTGAAAAGTTGGATCGTTTGATACGGACATGAGAACATAGAGCTCGCTCATCGTATGTTGAAACAAATGTTTCTCTCCGATTAGCTCTGAATTCGCACCACTCAACAGGTAAATTCATGTAGTCAGGTGGCACCACTGGTGAATGGTGACTTAAACAATACTTTTGACGTTTGTCTCAACGTATGATGCGTGAGCTCTAACATTTGTTTGAGAAGTTGAACGGAAACCTTGGTGTGACCTGACTTTCAAATTTTTGTTCAACCTCTCAAATGATCGTTGTGTTCTCGTGTTGTATTACACGATCCAACTTTTCATTTGACATGAGTGAAGGAAAAGTGACGTCTGAATTGAGCCTTAGCTATTACTTGGTATTTTTATTCAGAAATGTAAGTAGTGTGAGAGATATATCTGAAGTTACAGATGAGGCCTTAAACTTTTAACTCTAGAGGGCTAAAACATCACATCCTTATCAACGATGTTTCAGTGAATTATCAGATGTCCAATAATTTACTTCCTATTTTTATGGCTACCAATGCAATAATTGCTTTTACACACAATTTTACCAATGCTTTTTCACAAGTATTTTGTCCTATTACTAAAAATTATTTGGCTATCCTCAGAACTTATTTTAACTTCTCAAGAAATGTTGGTTGGCTTCACCTTGATATTGTTTTAATTTAGTGCTGATCATTGGTTGTACTCATGGTTTTGATGCGCTGTACATTATTCATTTTTCAGAGCTTTCATAAAAACACACCGAGACATTTACCTGCCTTGTTCAGCTGCAGCAATCGCCATTTGTTTCCTATCATCTGGCAGTTCCTTTGATCTTATTGAACAGCCATTCGCAGGGAATTAGTGGCAACCTTTAAACCATCTAGATGCAATTAAGCTTCCCAGACAGAAACCAAAATCTACAGTTCATATTTCACTCTCTTGGCCTCTAATTTGGATAGTGTTGTGATAATTTTTGGTGCTGTTTTCCGTGCTTATTGTGAAATAATTTGAATATGTTTTCACATTGTCAACTGAATGAAATCTTATTTGAAACGTTGAGCGTGCAGTATGTGACGCGAAGGTACAGTGCGGTAGTTTCTCAATTGTTAAAAGAATTATTACATCTCTGTCAA
The DNA here is from genome assembly GCF_918797505.1 of Bemisia tabaci. Lineage (NCBI taxonomy): Eukaryota > Metazoa > Arthropoda > Insecta > Hemiptera > Aleyrodidae > Bemisia > Bemisia tabaci. The sequence continues at coordinate 21,781,943 of NC_092799.1, read as the reverse complement.
GTATAGTTGGTACTATGTGTCTTCAAGTTGGTGAGTGTATCATTTTCATTTATTTTGATTACAAGGAAAACTTGTAAATTATCTAATTAAATACTAAAAAAACCAGCAACATTGAGTAGAACAGTTCTATGATGACTTAAAGAAACAACACCATGGTAACTTGATGGTGGAAACCTGCATGAGACACAGTGAGTGCTGTGGCAGGTTTCCACGGTGAGAATTTGCCGTGGAGAAATTTTCCATGGAGAAATTTTCCATGGTGACATTTTCCGTGGTGCTTTCCGTGGAGAAATTTTCCATGGAAAAATTTTCCGTGCCCAATTTTACGTGGAGAAATTTTCCATGGAAAACCAGCACGGAATTCCATGAAAAATTTTTAGCAGGGCATCTCGATTTAATTTCAATATCGCGAAAGTCGAAATGCACCCCAACAAACGAACACAAACTTCGTCCGAAGACTAAGTACTATGCCACGAGCTTCTTATATTATCAATTCGTGTGTATGTGGTCTCAAACGTTTCGGAAAATAACTAGCTTTCATAATTTTACGGTCTCATGGATCAATGTTTCAGTTTTGGGCTAGTTTTAGCATTCTTTCATCGATTGTTCATTTTGGAGGTTACGTTTGTTTGTTGGGGCACATTTCGACTTTCGAGGTATCGAACCAACAATATCGCTCCGTGACGTCAACACTAAATGCGTCTAAAGTCAACGGAGACCCCCCTCTGAACTGGAAGCTCCCGAGCTTATCGCGGCGACTAGGGCGTGAGCCCGAGTTCCACCGGTTCGGCGATCATGACGGAAACGCGATCGAGGATTCGGGTCCTGCCCCGGGAGGAGAACGAGCCCGGCTGCCGGAAGTGTCGCTTGACGAGCCGGAGTCGTGGGGGCTCCGCCGAGGTCGGCTACAAGTGCGAGGTGTGGCGCTCCTGGCCGCCGAACGGGTGGACGTGGACGTGGACGATACGGCCACGGCCGGTCCGAGTCGGTCGGTGGCGTGAATCAAGTGTTACAGAGTTGAGGCCGCGGATGCTGATAGTGAATCAAGTCGTCGCTCCTCCGAAGAAGGGCGTATCTCAATCTTCGCGTGAGCCCTGTTTCTCATATATCTTTGTGCTTTCCAGGGCTCATGTTGGGGAAAAGATAGGCCCTAACGTCGGAGTCGGTGCCCGGTGGCCGCCGGTCGTCAATCACCCGCTCGCTCTGACCCGGGTTCACGTCCTATACTCTCCGCGCCGAGGAAATACGCCGTATGAGCCTCCAGGCGTTGCCATATTTCCCTCGATCAGAAACGAGATTACCGGGAAAATTCGGGGTATTCCTCTCCCGTTTTCTCGGACGAATTCGCTCGTAATTCTATCTAAAATATGCGTAAATCTCGAGGAAGAATATGCGGAACTTTTCTAAAGGAAAAAAATATCTTGTCGGGAGAAATCTGGCAATATTTAAATGCTCATACGGCGGTTTGTCTTAGCACGGCAATGCTCTCTGAGCGTTTGAGTTTTTACGCGGTTACGTTACGTACGACGGTATTCTCGTACTGTCGTGCTAAAGAAGAACGCCGTATGAACACTCGAGAGTTGCCAAATTTTATTTGATGAAATGTTTATTTTTTAAGAACGTTATGAATATTTTTTCTTTAAATTTTCAGAATCTTTGGGTGAAATTGTGAACTGAATCATCTGAGAAATTCGGAGGAAAATATTCATAAATTTACCAGGAGATTCGCGTTTTATCGAAGGAAATTTGGCAACGCCTGGAGGTTCATACGGCGTTCTTCCTTAGCATGACAGGACTCTCTTCGCCCATCGCGGATACGTTAACGTGAGTTACGTTACGTTGAATGCGACACTTGGGTCTTGAATATTTCATCGCCGAGTCGGACAAGAGACAAAATGTCCCCGCTGACCGGGACTCAGGATCCCCGCATGAAATTGTCCGATCCGCTTCCCAGAGGGCGCCACCAGGGTAAATTTATCTTACAGACTTCGCACGACAGGAGGTCGTTTTGGGAGGTTAAAGGGCCCTACACGGTTTGGATGTGATATTTTATTTAGGTGTTTTTGGCAATTTTCATCTCCTCCCGTATGTTCCTTACCGGAATTGGAGAGGAATGTTGGAACATGTTTGACATTTCACAAAATTTGAACGGAATTTCATGAACAAAATTCCACGTAAAATAGAGGGATGCATTCAATATTTCCAATTTCAACGCATTGATGAGAAAATAACGGTTTTATTAATGTATTTCTCTTTTTCTGCTCGAAAAAAAAGAATAGAACGGATAGTCTATTCGAGTCAAATCGAGAACTAATTTAATTTCGCTGTTCATTACGAAGGAAACATTTTGGAGAGGAATGGTTGGATGAGGAATTTCCTCAAAAGCGTCAGGGTACCGCAGCTTTGATCGGAAACACTTTTGGCATAAAAATTTATCTCAATTGTTTACAATGAAAAGATTTATATCTCGCTTGAAAGCTAGAAGATTCTGTGTAATGCACTCGATTGGAAAGATACTGCAAATCTATTCTTCAGGAGTTCTCAAACAGGACTAAACTGTGCGTCTCTCATTGAATGTTCCCTTTAGGACACTCGCTATCTCAATACTCCTATACAAAGCTTCTCGTAACAAGTGTGGCACGGGGTAGGTACACAGTACACACCAGCGCACTGCCCCATGATCAAAGTAACGAGAAAAGCGCGGTGGCCACGGATAATAGGACGTACTTGAATCAAAAGGAACTGTATCCGCTCTGACATGAGCCCTGAGATTCGTAAGAAGACATGCGTGACAGGGCTCGTATTCCAATGAATTGAGCTCTTTTTGATTTCGATGCGTCCAATGGGCGCCGTCCGTCCGCAGCCGCGCGACGTCAAATAAGATGAGTCGAGGCAGCTGCTTTCTAAGTGTTCCCACGGGTGTTCAACGACAGCGTCGGCACGTGACCGCCACCCTCATCCACCCCGTTCACCCCAAGCAAGCACCACCCCAACCCCAAAGCTAACGCCACCCGTAAGTGCATCGCTCTCATCCCGCCGCGCCGCCGGCAAACCCCAATTGAAACCCTCACTGCCCCTCCTGCCTCATATAATCGATTATAAATATCCTCCGTTGACAAGTTTCGGGGAAATTTACGGGCCATGCCAGGACGCCATTTTCGAGTTCGCACCAACAAAAAATATCGGTGTATTTACTAAGAAAAGGGTAAAATTACCAAGAATTCAGGGTTCTATTTGATCCCAGTTTTTTCTTGGTAAAATTACCATTTGTGGAGTTGGTAATTTTACTGGACCGCTGTAGAAACGCCGATATTTTTTATCGACTGTGGTAAAATTACCGAGATAAAGTGGCAAGGTTACCGGGAATTGATTACCAATAAAAGTGGTATTCTTACCTGAGAAAAACAGTAATAATACCGGTTTTTAGGTAAGCTTACTAGTCTGTCTTGGTAAAATTACCAATAATTGGTAAAAAAAAAGTGAGATGGTAAAGGTACCAACGGGCCTTGGTAAAAACGCCGAGAATTTTTTCAGTGCGGACGGCCTCGGAGCCTAATTTTCCACACCTCCAACGTAGGGGACTCTCCTCGAAAATTTTCGAAATTTCGAAGTATTTGACATTCAGTTTGAGTCAATTTATTCGTCAGGAAATATTATCAAATGAGGGGCTTGAAGGACAAAGCACTTAAGTGCAGTTTTTGCTATTTGGAGAAATACGTGTTTGTACTTTCAAAATTGCATGGATCAGTGACGGAAAGAAAGTTCAAACTGACTTTTTGATGCTTAAAACTTGGAATTTTGGAGCGAATCTTTCACAAAGTATGCATTGATACTAGTTTTACTTGAAATCGTTGATGTCTCGATGTTTTCAAAAACTGTACTTATGCGCCTTGTCCTCCCAGCCCATGAAATATAAGCGTCCTTCCTTTTTCTTTCGTCCGTGCATCATTGACGGGAACTGGTTTATCAAACTGTATTTTTGAAATTGATGGCGTTTTTCAATAAGACTACTCTCGGCGTAATACAGACTTCCGGGTGAAAACTGCGTTAATTACTGCTTACACGGACCAACAATGGCGATTTCGACACACATTTTGCAAAAAGGAACTATCTCTGCAGTTCATTTTGGAGAACAACATATAGGCTATTAGTTTCTCTTTCTCCATGCAGATATGCACCATCATGAATGAGAAAGAAATTGCAGTACCTCGTTCCAAAACGTAGTCTTCTTAAAAATTGACTGTAATCTACCTCTGTGGCAAAGTTCATTAACTACTATATTAACCCAAACATCGACTTTAAAACGCACCCATAACGCTTAATAAATAACGTCACTCGAAAAAAAAAATTGCCAATATAAATTTTTCAGTTATATCACGATTCTCGGTTAAGTGCTGATTTACTTTCGTGTGTCTCAGTTGAGAAGACTTCAGTGTGGACAAAGAAACAATACACAGCCATAAAAGAGATTCATTTCGGCAAAATAAGTTTGTTGCAGTTCTTTCCTCTATCAATCTGAGACTGCGTGAAATCTGCTTTTTGACTGTGTGAAAAGGTTGTTTTATGATAAATTTGGCAATGCGGATGCGCGGGCTGTTTTCCCGCGCTTAGCGCCCCTCCCCATTTGACCCGCTATTTTTATCCCATGATTTGTCGCACTAGGACTGTAATTGTCAAGAAGTATTCAATATGTTTTTCCATCCATCCATGGGTCATTGAATCAGTTTTTTCTCCATTATTTTTCTAATGCACCCCTCATCCCGAATCAGCATCCCAAACAAATCCGGCTTTAATTTTTCACTCGCAACAACAAATCACTTAATTTTAATGCGCTCACCGAAAACCTCAGTATTCGCGTGGGAATTGCTCTTGTGTTTTGACTTCAGTCTCATTTGCGGTTTATAGATCGTATTCGATACATCAAACGGGTGAGATTGTATCGATATCGATTGGTTCAAAACATGAACATACACTGAAAAAGATCTCTGCGTTTTTACCAAGGTCCTTGGTACCTTTGCCATCTCACTTTTTTTACCAATTATTGGTAATTTTACCAAGACAGTCTGGTAAGCTTACCTAAAAACCGGTATTTTTACTGTTTTTTCAGGTAAGAATACCACTTTTATTGGTGATCAATTCCCGGTAACTTTGCCATTTTATCTCGGTAATTCTACCACAGTGGATAAAAAATATTGGCGTTTTTATCAAGGTCCAGTAAAATTATGGAGAAAGTTTAATTATTTTACCGAGATTTCTCGGTAAAATTATCAATTCCATAAATGGTAATTTTACCAAGAAAAAACTGGGATCAAATAGAACCCTGAATTCTCGGTAATTTTACCCTTTTCTTAGTAAATACACCGAGATTTTTTTCCAGTGTAGCCTCAAAAGTCAAAATTGGGTAATTTGACGGAACGGGTTTTCTGTGATATTTTTTGATTCGTATGAATACTAATTGGCCCAAAGTAGTATAATTGCTACGAAATTTATCATTTTCAGCTTTTCTGACAAATATCCTAACATTTTGGTTTGAGGTTATGCTCTATTGTTTTGAACCATACGATACATCGAACCACTATCGAATACGATCTATTATCGAGGGGCGACTGTATCACTATCGGTGTCCCCTGCTTCAGGTACGATTCGTAGATTCGTGAGCCGCGACTGATGAACCAATGACGTAACGAGGGCAGCGGCGACCAATCAGATCGGCCGATGGACGGCGCTGCCGGGTTCAATACTCGTAATAATGGTCCAGGTCGGGCACGACCCTCGGACGTGATCGATAGGTCCAGGACCCGAACAGACGAGTATCATTTTGTGAGAACTCGAAAATTAATTTCGTTGCGAAGCAGAGGAAATAGCGATCGGGATCGTGGAGCCACAAGTGACTCATGAACCTTCAGACGCTGCAAAATTTCCCTCGGTAAAATGCAAATTTACATGCGAGCTTCCGAAGATTCGTCCTTCAATTTGCCATCGAATTTTGCTCAAGGTTTAACCTAACGCATCTGTAAATTTCGAAGGGGTGTATTTAATACTCTGCCCCTGAAAAATTATTTTGGTAGGAGAGATTTTACAACGTCCGAATGTTCTGATGGTGGTTTTCCTTAGAATGGTACCTCGGTGCACGAGCATAAGGAGCCACCCGTCGGGATATTAATAGCGACTCGCGGTGGCCGATCGAAAAAGCACTCCGTCCTTCTTTTTCCGCGTTCGAGCGCCTTCGTCGGTGAAGGATGGAGAGAGGTGCCGAAGTTACTTTATTGGTGCGTCCTGCCGTCCTGTTTCTGCTCGTGCGTACAAATAGAGGAGGAGAGTAATGCTGCCTCGCTAAAAGAAAGGATGCCACGACTGCCGTGCCAAAGAAAAAAGCCGTATGAACCTCCAGGCGTTGCCAAATTTCATTTGATGAATCACGAATTTTCGGAAAAATTTGTAAATATTTTCCTTCCAATTTTTCAAATAATTTTGTTCGCAGTTTCACTTAAAACTCCTGAAATTTTCAAGGGAAAATATCCTCAGCTTTCCTAAAAAAATAAATATTTTATCGAAGGAAATTTGGCCACTCTCGAATGTTCATACGGCGTTTTTCCTTAGCACGGCAGACGAGTACTCAAATGTTGCCGAAGTTTTCCTCCAGCAAATCGCCATAAAGTGCATCTGCATAGTAAAGGTTTGATTGCGAGAAGTACTTCGAAAGCACTATCTCGGCTTGGAACGCCTTCAATTCGCCATGATACTTTTTGCTTTGCCGTGCAGTCAGTTCAGTTGCCTATCAGACCAAGACCACAATGGGACTAATAATAAGGGAATAGACACTCACACGCAATTGTACCAGCTGCTACAATGCATTCAAGAAGCGAAAAAAGTCTGTTTCGATTCGAAGCAAAATGACTGTGCTGAGAAAGGAAAATTAAGCTACATCAGCTATTGCCAAATTTAATTTCTCAATTTAATATTTTAAATTAAAGCGGTTGTGCGAATTGTCAGTGAATTTTCTGCATAATAGGTAAGCAAATTTCTTAAAATTTTCAGATGAATACGCAGAAACGTTCTCTTGTAAACATTAAGGAGCCCAGTTAAATTTGGTAATGTCTGATGTGGTTTGGTTCCTTTCTGCTAAACGCGGTCCACTTACAAGTTAATATTGAAATTTCTGAACACGCTCAACGTGTTTTGTTTGAAATTTTGACGAGAAAATATATGCTGATGGTGCTCAATTTTCACCCTGTCCACGCACTGAATTTTTTTTTTGTCGTTCGATTATAAATACCCTGGTAACAATGGCCTTTGAAAAGCATTTTTCAAAATTTCTTAAAAAAATAACTGTTAAGAACTACTTTCTTCGGCAAAATTCTTGGGTTATTTTTTAAGTGAAATATACATCTCATAAAATGTGATTGAAAAAGTTTTTTGAGAGGTTTTTTACATTTGCTTAAGTGTTAAATATCTAAAGTAGATACAGAGTTTTATGAAACATTCATACTTAAATTTTATCTCTTTCAACTGAACAATTCGTATATACTTGACATTTTTAGATGCGATGGATTGAATTGCGAATAAAATCCTATGATAAATATTTGTAGGAAAAATTAAAAAAGTCTTCCAGGAAATTTGTAATGAATGAGAAGAAATTTGACAACTTCCGAGTAATCATGGGATATTATTTCCAAGCACGGCAGAATTGAGTGACTTTAAAGTCCGCCGTCGCACAGTGGATCGAGTCGCAATTAGAGAGGTCGGACATGAAATTTTTGACTAAAACTGCAAACTTTGATGTTTATTTCGTCACATTTTCAATTTCAAGGAGTGTCTCTGGAAGAAAATTTCACGAGGAAACCAATGGAACCCCTTTAAGAATCTCGAAGTTGTGTACGAGTATAAACGGATGGAGTTATAAGCGTTTAAATTTTCCAAAATTTGTCCGATCTCTTCTATTTACTCGATCCCCTGTGCGTCGCCCATGACTCAGTCGTGAGCCACGAGCTTCGAGCGATGGTGCAACTTTCACATAGAAAACTGTATTTTTACCGTTATTTGATACATTTTTTTACAGTATATGGCAAGGCCCATTTTGTGAGTCGCAGACATGAGCGAAATCGGTTTAGATTGCACCTGTTTTCTCCGGATCTCGTCCAATGAGTCACGACGAAAACAATAATCAACCCTCCTTTCCGGGAGCCACTGGCGATTTTTCAAGCTAGCAACACTGTTTTTCCTCCATTTAAATCCATTAAAAATATCGATTTTAGGTCAGACAAACTGCCTCACCGAGAGTCGATTGTTTTACGTACATTAAATATGGAGGGAAAACAGTTTTGCTAACCATGTCTCGTTTCTTGAGAAAGAGGTTCGGCAATGGGAACCTTGGTTCACGATGCTGTTAGTGACGTCTTTGTCTTCATTATTATAATATGTAAAGTAATAATAATAATATTGCATCGAATTCCAAAATTGACTCAAGGCAAATTTTTTAATTAAATTCAAGAAAATGACATGCACTACACGAAAGGGGGAGGGGGTGTGTAAAACCAAACTCCACCGTAATTATTCATTTGGACGCTTGCACGTCTTTATCTTGAAAATAATCATGTATCGATTGAGGGGCTTGGAGGACAAGGTGCATAAAAGCAGTTTTTGAAAAATTGAGATATCAATGATTTCATGTAAAACTAGTCGTAACACATATTCTGTCAAAATGCGCTCCCAAACTCCAAGTTTTGAGCATCAAAAAGTCAGTTTGAGCTTTCTTTCCGCCACAAGAATCGATGTAATTTCGAAACTTCAAACATGTATTTCTCGAAATAGCAAAAACTGTACTTATGTGCCTTGTCCTCCGAGCTCCTCAATCAATATATTTAATCAAAAGGAGGTATGATTTTCAAATTTGCGTGCTTCATTATGATTTTTTGTTTATTCATTTTTTTACATTTTTTTTTTTTTTTTTTTTGAGCATTAAGACATCCAATTTTGGATCGAGCGTAACGAATGGATTGGAGAGATAGTTAATTACCCCGGAAAAACAGAAAAGAGGGGGAAATGAATTTTACCAGAAGGCTGTTTTTGATGGTGCTCCGTTTACTTTTTTATCTTGGCGTTCAAGTCTCTAAAGATGCCTTAATCAAACTGTCTGTGAGGCAACGGCCTTGTTCACATTCAATCCAGAGAGGCAGATTCCGAGAAAAACGGCCGGTTGGTTTCCTTTCAAAAAATATAAATGAATGGTTGCAACGTCGAAAACAAAGTTGCGCATTGGTCGGCTATAGCCATCAATTTTCTGTCCGTATCCAGTATAATGAAGAGGAAAAGAGAGAAAATTAAAACTCTCCGTTGATTGCAGCTTCAGGAGAAATCTGAGCGATTCTGCCGCGACGCGCCTTCATTTCTACGCGACACTTCCCGCATCGTTACGAAGTTGATTTAGTTGCGTGACCTAATCTAACCTAGCTCGAGTCTACTGTTGGCGGTTCTACGCTTTTGCGAGCGATTTAAATCTGCCGGGTCATGATCATCAATTGAAGTAAATCAATACCGGAAGTAAACAAACCCGTAGATACAAACTTTACGAATAGACTAATGGCAACTCACAAGAGACCCTATACTTAGTCGGGGCCACAAAAATAAATATGCTGTCCCTCGTAAACTGTATTTTTGAACTTAAGGCTATACTTAAATTAAGCACAAAAATTACTCCATCAAAATTCACGTAACTCAAGTTCACACGCGAGGCGTGAATGATCTATTGTTGATATTTTCCTATTTGAAGCTATGGCAAAGAATCGATTATTAGGATGTTCGTTGCGAACACCCTATTTATCGATCTTTTTCCATAGGGTTAAATGACAGATCAATCGATATATCGCAAAACTTATCACATTAAAAATGTACAAAAACCCAAAAGTGAGAAATTAGCATCTGTGCCATGATTATTTTAAAACACACCAACCCGATCAAAGCAAACATGGAGGAACTTCCTTTCATACTGTCGTGCTAAGGAAGAACGCCGTTTGAACATTCGAGAGTTGCCAAATTTCTCCGAATATAAGATGTATTTTTGAGGACAGTTATGCCTATTTTTCCTTGAAATTTTTAGATATTTTGGATTAAATCCTGAACAAAATTGACTTAAAATTTGAAGAAAAATATTCAGAATTGTCTCAGTAAATTCGGGTTTTCTTGAAGGAAATATGGCAACGTCTAAAGGCTCATACGGTGTTTTTCCTTAGCACGGCAGCATACTCCATGACTCATCGCGGTGGCGGGAGCTTTTTGACAGGTAAACATTGCGCAGAGATGTGCGCGAAGGGGGGAGGGAAGGGTGCAGAGCTCTTTAACCTACCCGCATGAAGCAAGTGAAGTAAGAGAGCACATTAGAGCGGTGCAGGAGCCGTTAGGGGGGTCAGGGACGCAGGTTGCACGGCTATTGGCTGTGTCGGAGGGTGGCGCGTGCCTTTTAATGAGGGAATAAGTAGATGGCTAGTTCTCTCATAAGTTCAAAGGCTCGGGCGCCAGTTGGGGTGGGAATCTCGGGAGCTCGAACGCGAAATCGGACACGACTGGCAACAGCCCCCGCTGGATGCGGCTGGACCATCGTGAGAACTTGGCACCCTCCTCCACCCTCCCCAACGGTCACACGCCGCCCCCTACCCGCCACCCTTGTTTGGTTTTGATAGCTCCATTGTGATGTCGTCGCACAGATTATGTTATTGTACTATCCAAGAGGTACTTGTTGGACCCGGTACTGATTCCGATGATCTCATGACTCTCTCCTCCCGGTCACAGGTTTTAAGCCCCAATCCAATTTTACTCTGGGAATGGGTTCGGCATGCGATAAATCTGATAACGGATTCAATGACTGTTGCTGTTCAGGATAGGATATCTATGAGAGAAGACAAGTTTTTTTTTTTTTTTATTCTTTTGAAACAAAGTTTATTTAAGGAAGAGTCGCATTTTGTGTGTTGTTAATAAAATAAGATAAAGGATTAATACCTTTACCACAACACGCATTTTAAAAGATAAAAACTTAGCGTTAATTAAAGTTTATTTAAAAAATTAACGTAATTACTACATGAATAAGTCTTGTACCCATCTACATGAACTAAAGTGAATTAAATAACTTAAATTGAATTAATCAAAAATATAAAGTAACGTTAGATAATAATACAAGTATCTAAAAGAAGAAAAATTATAAAAATCTCTGTCTTTTTTTTGAAAAATTAAAGTAATAAGTTTACTAGTTTAATTATTTAAAACATTATTCCTTTCAGTCTTCACTCATACTTTTTCATTTATACATACAATATAGAGACAAGTCAGCAGTAAGCGTAATTTGAAGTGAGGGTAAAAGCAAACCGCCGCATACTTTAATATATAAGTGCATTTTTCGAGGGCAATATACTTTTTACACATGTGTAGTAATTTTTTCTTCTTCTATTTCACTATCCTCCCACGATTATTTGGAAGAGAAAGGGTCAAAATATACCCAAAAATAATTATTTTCTGACAAAAAAAGGAGACGCGGTTTGATAAAAGGTACCGACCAAATTCAATTATAAAGGAAAGTCTTTCGCTTTGTAACACTAGGAAATTACAAATATCACCTTTCCAACTATTGATGTTTCTCCTTAACATCCCATACCATCCCCCTCCCTTCTAAAAAGAAACACCAAAGCCAATGCTGCTTCGAAAATTTCGCCTTGTTGGTTAAAATATCCATTTTAGTGAAAAATGTCACGAGAGAAAATGTTTCGGAGGGCAAATATATTTGAACATTTTGAGTTGTCCAAAGTTGCAAATGCATCCGTAAACCTAATCCAGATGAAAAATATTAGTGGCCCATGAGGGGATCGAACCCGCGACCTTCGCGTTATTAGCACGACGCTCTAACCAACTGAGCTAATGGGCCGCTGTCGACAGTGTGAACGATGTAAAAACCAAGCGGGCCATTCACGTGAAGTATTTCTTTGTCGAAACTAGGGACTAAGAGGGGTAGTTCTATCTCATGTTCTTCAGGGTTGTGCCTCAATGCCTCAAACATAAACAGTGGCGTGGCGTGCTTTGCGATATATCGATTGATACGCCACTCAAACCTATGAAAAAAGATCGATTATTAGGGTGTTCGCAGTGAGCACCTTACTAATCGATTCTTTACCATAGCTTCAAATGGCGAGATATCGATAATCGATCATTCACGCCACGCCACTGAACATAAATGGACCGCGTTTAGCAGAAAGGAACCAAGCCACATCAGCTATCACCACATTTAACTGGGCAATTAAATTTGTTACAAGAAAACGTATGTGCGGATTCCTTTGAAAATTTTAAGGAATTTGGTTTGTACTATGTAAAAAATTTACTGAAATCTGCACAAAAATCTGAATAACCGGTGTTACGAAAAAATAAACCCGGTTTAATTTGGCAATATCTAATGTGGCTTAGTTCCTTTCTGCATGCTTAACGCGGTCCAAATATAACTCTAGAGAATGAGAGCACATGTTCATACCAGTTAGAGAGAAGATATTTCTATTACTTAAGTGCTAGTTTACATACAAATGATCATTTTTTGCACCGTCGTGCATCGAGAATACAAAAATTCAAATCGGACTGGGACTTTAAAAAAAAAGAATCAAGGCTGCGTGGTAGATTTTCTGAAAGAAAATCATTTCATTTTTTGTTCTTTCTTTTTTTCATTTCGGAAAAAACAAAAAGGTCTACAAAAGGTCTTGTAAAGTCGGTTAATAGCTCAACTTTTGTTTTCGCACTATGAGTAGCCGAAAACCGAAAAATCTTGCTGTTCAGAGTTTTCTAGAAAATCCGTACTTTTACTCATTTTATTTTTTTCTGCGAAGGAAAAGGGCACCCTGGTAAAAATTTGCGATAGGAGCTGCGTTTCAAAATACCATAGAAATTCTTATGGCCGGCCAAAGAAGGCAATAGAAAATCATACAGCTGGCTGTAGAAAGCGGAGCAAATCATATAGCCGGGCTATACGAAGCGATAAAAAAGTACACAGCCGGGCTATAGTTCCTATCGCCGGGCTTTACACTTTATCACCATCGGCTTTAAAAGGCTATGAGAAATTGTGTAGGAATTCGTGTGATTTGGAAATCATTAAGTTTGATACAGAACCACCATAATATTTACAAAACACACATTACATTTTCCTTTAATACAAATTTTTTTTATCAATTAAAATGAGAATAATCCTCACAGGATGTGCAAACATTTCAAAATCATGAGTTGGAAAACGCTGACTCCGCAAGATTATATATAGGAGCCTAACACAGAGCGGAGCGGCGTGCTGCCAGCGATAAGCGCACACCAGCGCCCACAAACCTAACAGGGATACTTCACGCATTGCGCAATGCGTGAAGTGTCCCTGTTAGGTTTGTAGGCGCTAATGCGCTTTTCGCGCTGGCTGCCCGCCCGCCGCGCCGCAGCGTGCCGCGGCGCTTGATGCAACTGTTTCACACCAGAGGTATTGCACAGTATCATACGAAATTGAAGGCGCTCCGACATATTAGGAATGGCAGGCATCCTTCAAAAACACGGAACTTTCCACGCAATATAAATCAAGACACTACGGCCCAAAAATAGAGCGGTAGTCCAAAAACTCACTAAGTCCTAGCATCCGTAATTAGTAACATTTAGCATACACTTTATCGCCTGGCTGTTGCTTAATCGCCATCGGCCATACAAGACTATAAGAAATTGTGTAGCCGGCTATAGAAGCTATTGAAAATCTAACAGCCAGCTTTAGGTCTATGGTATTTTGGAACACAGATTCTACTGCCAATTTTTACCAGGGCACTGACAAAAACAAGAATTGAACTAAGCAAGGAGCTTTTTCAGCTCAGTGTCCTGGCACCATTCTCTTTGAAGGTCAGTGCACGGTCCTCCATAAAGATCCTCAGGTACCAAGAACTAACCAAACCAACCTCCAATTTGAGACCCCAAAGCACTCACTTCGCTAGAATGCCCGAAGAAGAGTGTGTCCCACTGTCTCAGCCACAGAAAATTAAAATTTAGGACGGTATTTGGGTCACTACTGTATCGTAATTTCACAAAGACTGTTACAGGACAGCAATATAAACATAAGCAAAGCTTACAACTGCCCAGAACAGTTATTTTAAAATTGCATCTAATGTCATTAGATTGACAAACAAGAATAAATTTGATCGATTCTGTAATTAGGCTGTGAGAAAATAAAAGAAATAAATTAAGCTCAATTTTCAAAGCAAAATCATATTCCAATGACAGTAAGTATTTGCATAAAATAAAGTTAGGCTCCGGTAGCGGGGTGATTATAAACATGAAAGCCACGTTGCAACGACTCGTTTCCGATATTTTTATCAACGAAGATGAAGGCCGAATCCGTTATTATGCACCCACGATTTGGCAACAGTTTGTGAGAATAAAGAAGTCACGACTAAGATAGTGAGGCCACGCCTACGCCATTAGCAAAATTCAAGGTCCGATTCGCCGCGACTGCCAAAGGGTTGAAATTTCGACGGCTTATCCTCGTGCTAGGGGAAGAAAGCCGTATGAACATTCGAGAGTTGCCAAATGCCCCCCGATCAAATAAGTATTTTTGGGGAAGGTTATGCACGTTTTTTCTTGAAATTGTCAATAACTTTAGATTAAATCACGAACAAAATTGTCCAAAAAATTAGAGGAAAAATATTTAAAACTTTCCCTGTAAGTTCGTAATTTCTCTGAGGAAACTTGGCAACGTCTAGAGGTTCATACGGCGTTCTTCCTGAGCACGGTAGTATCGTAGGGAACGAGCAAAGATTGAGGAGTTTCCCGCATAAATAGGCAATCTACACCGCAGCAATGCACCAACTTCACCGGGAGATTGTAAATTAAGAGCCGCATTATTTTTGTATCGCTAATCTAAATCAACAGAGTTGCGCTTCGGCTATGTTCAGAAAACGAGAAAAATCTGAGCCAGTAATTGCGGCGATTAAAGGTTTCAGGGACAACGCGGCCGAAAGTGAAGATTGATGGCCACTATTATTTTCTGTGCTATGTCACGGGGAACAAAATCTGATCTAGAAGCGGGAAGGTTGGACCAAATCATGTTTGTCTCCAGGTAAGACAGTATCGTATCATATCTGAAACTCGTTCATGTTGCGTTGCCTATTAATTCTTGTTTAAAATAACTCCGGTCAGTTTGAGCAGAAAAGAATCAAATACGAGGATTCTGAGATACTAAGCTTGGATTTCAATGAAAATAAAATCTCGGTGTATTTACTATGAAAAGGGTAAAATTGACAAGAATTCAGGGTTCTATTTGATCCCAGTTTTTTCTTGGTAAAATTACCATTTATGGAATTGGTAATTTTACCGAGAAATCTCGGTAAAATTATTGACTTTCTCGGTAATTTTACTGGACCGCGGTAAAAACGCCGATATTTTTTTCGACTGTGGTAGAATTACCGAGATAAAATGGCAAAGTTACCGGGAATTGATTACCAATAAAAGTGCTATTCTTACCTGAAAAAACCAGTAAAAATACCGGTTTTTAGGTCAGCTTACCAGTCTGTCTTGGTAAAATTACCAATAATTGGTGAAAAAAGTGAGATGGTAAAGGTACCAACGGACCTTGGTAAAAAACGCCAGAGAATATTTTTTTCAGTGCAGTCAGTTTGAACGAAAAAGTATCAAATACGAGGATTCTGAGATACTAAGCTTGGATTTCATTTCGTAAAATCAGGTATTTTTCACAGGCGTAGCCGGAAATAAATTTCTCTTCGTGGCCTAGGCAAACCCCTTCTTTTTCAAAAGAGCTCGGGATCTTTCTAATGCAAAAAGGAATTTTAGGGAGATTTCCCTTGGAAACATTTAAAAAGTTGAGCTCTTTTGACCTCTTCAATTTTAGGCTAAATTCTCAGGCGGACTTTGGCTAAATGCAAACTTCAGTTTCAATTCTTTGAGGTAAAACCTGGATCATATTTTCGAAATCAATAGAACGAGCTAATCTAGAGACAGTTGCCTGTCGATAGCCGCAAAAACCATGAAAATCGGCCCGGTAGAAACGCGGAGCTAAGCGTTACTAGAGATGAACATTTAAGAGGCCTGAGAGCTTTTAGTATAGATTTGCCCTTCTTCCTATCGGATTATGCCTTAATGCGAGAAAAAGTATACTGGTTTTGGGGCAATTTTCATCGTTATGATTCTTCAGAGAAAGAGAAAACAGATGATGATACTTCAAATTCTAGGGGATGGGGTGGGTCCTATCGAGCCTGGCTTCTTGAAACTGTACGCTCATGGTCCTCTTGGAGAAATTAAGTAGGAAATTAAAGTTGTGCTGCATTCAATTTATTAAAAGATCTACCTAAAAAATTCATTTCTAGTGTTCCCAATTTTTTAAAACGTAAGACGTAGTTTGCCGTAGGGAAACCGCCTTGTAGGCATACTTGAACGTTGCCAAATTTTTTCAGATAAAACACAAGCTTTCTAGAAAACTTTTAAATATTTTCTCCAAAATGTCCAGGGAATTTTATTTGCAGTTTAAGCTAAAATTACTGGCAACTTCAATTATAAATATTTATTAAATTGCTCAGAGATAATTTTTTTATTTAAGAAAATTTGGTAAACATGTTCATACAGCGTCTCCGCACTGAAAAAAAAAAGTACCTTGGATCAAGCATGATAATTCTTGAATTTGCCGCCAAGAATTTTCTTTATATTGCTTTAAGCTGACTTTTTCTTGATTCAAGAAAAATAATGCCTGGGTTAAGCAAAAAAAATAGCTTATATTAACCAGCAAAATTCTTGATTTAAGAGGAAATACTTCTTGGCGGCAAATTTAAGATTCTTTTTTTTTCCAGTGCGGTTAGCACAGCGGTGGTTAGAGCCAGCCTATGTATTAACCAGTGACGAGGCGAAGTATCGATATTTCCTCATTTGAAGCTATGAGCCTCATTGAGGTGTTCGTTACGGACACCCAGTTTATCGATACTTTTCCATAGATTTAAATGGCAGATCAGTCGATATATCGCAAGCACACCGCGCCATGAAGTCATGATATTAATGTCGAATCTCCTCTGGAACGCATGGGAAAATCTCTATCCCATGCAAGGTATACGTGGAGTTGCACAAGCCTTAGTATGCAGTGAGCATAAAATAACTTATCAGAAAATTGCAAGCGCTCTCAAGATTAGGAGAGAGCCAGCGGCGTGGCGTGATTTGCGATGTATCGATTGTTATGCCATTTAAACCTATGGTAAAGAATCGATTAATGAGGTGTTCGCAGCGAACGCCCTGTCTATCGATCCTTTTCTATAGGTTTAAATGGCATAACAATCGATAAATCGCAATTGGCGCCACGCTACTGGAGAGAGCGATTGATTAGAAGCGAGCGGATGCCGCGGGTTAAATTCGTGGCAAGGCGCAAAAGCCGAGTGCAGAGGCGGATCCAGCAATTTGGCACCACTGGCAATCCTCCATTTAAACATGCGTTAAATAATCGATTGTTGTCGTAGTGACGAGCCCCTCCAAAAATCGATATATTCCCGTAGGTTTAAACGGAGAAAAACAGTGTTGTCAATTTCCTGGATCCGCCAAAGTCCGAGTGAAATACTGGAGCGCCGCAGGATGATCCGTGACAAAAAAGAACGGAGTTAATGCTAATAGAGAGTGTCAGTAAGAGCCATAAAACAGTAATTGAGTTAGTGAGTTAATTAAAAACGAGAGATGGGGACGTGCCGGGGTGGTATACCGGGGGAGGGGGGGGGGGGGGTAGTGCATGTATTTCAGTAAACAACACTGGACATCGGGAGCTGAGTAGCATGCAAGAGGCAGGGCACGGCATCGGAGAAGGAGAAGGTGATAGTGGGTGTGCCACGGGGTCCACCGGTGCCCAAGATTTCGCATGTTGCGTACATCGGCGCGCAGGCGCAAATGCGCAATGCGGTACAGGGGCAGTCGTATTGGACGTATTTCTGTCAAACGGAACTATGTGCATTATGACGTGAGCCCTGTTATGCATGTATGCTTATGGGTCACAGGGCTCATGTCTTGATGCACATAGTTCCGTTGGATAGGAACACGTCCTATTGGCAATCCGAATCGCAGCCAGTCCTGTCGGCGCAACGCGGTGTAGCGCGAAATTGTACAGCACATCTCATTGTTGAGCTAATAACAAGAAATAATAATGAACATAACATTAGAACAACTATCTATTAAAAGATAATGTCAAGATAGTCGGGGAACGGTGGAGGTTGCCAAGAGTTGTGCCCGAGCCCGATAACTTATCGCTTGACCTTTTTTTCCCTCCTTTTCTCCCGTTCCTTTTTCCCCTCTCGCGCATATGAAAAATGAGAGTGCTATAAAACTCTCTCGCCCGCGACCGAGAGTCGAGATTGTGGATTGACCCGAACTTTATCCGGAGTCGATTTTGGAGTGGCGTCCACGTCTGCATGGAAATAATAGCGGAGTGATTCCAACTCACCAACCTCAGACTTGCGTGTTTCGCGCGCGCGGCCCGCGACTGGTAACCTTTTGGCTCGCGCCGTCGAGCACTTGCAATAAAATTCGCTGGAACTGATACAAGTAGTGTTGATCAATTAGTCTGAATACGTACCTATGTCCTCTCTGTTTGATTGATCACTCCAATTGACTGCCAATGTGAGAACGTGCGCAAGAGCTAAATAGAGCATGTAATGTAAGTTTCGAGATTTTTTCAATCTTTTTAATCGTCCGACAAGAATCGCAGATTTTTATCTCTGGCATGAGAAGAAAGCTCTTCTTGGTGTTTGAACTAGGAGAGCCTTCATATCGAACGATTAAGGGCTCTCTGTTATATCTTCAATTCGAAATTGTGAGAGATCCACCATCTGAGTGCATTACTACATATCAAGCATACAACTACTTTAAATTCCGGGAGGGCTTTTGGCCTTTGCAGAAAAATGGAAAGTGAAAATGCGCACTGCTTCTCAGAAACCATAATAGATACACATCTCAGTTCTTTACATTCACAATCCACCATCGATAGGAATGATTTTATTACTGTCAAGCATGCAACTATTTCAACTCCCGGGGTGGTTTTTGGCCTACGTGCGAATATGAAGGCGCAGAGTGGAGGAAAAATGACCATCCAAACCCCCCCTTCCCCCATTTCAAACTTGACTAGTTGCTCGTCTTCAAAAATGGCTACTGACACCACTGCTTTAGGCTAGGCAAGTTCAGTTGGTCTCACAGTTGAATGAAACATCGTACGTTGCGAACAATTTGAATTACTGAGTGCAATGAAAAAACTCAAAACCCATGGTTGTACCAGCACAAAATGGAATGTATGAAAAAGAAACCAGCACCAAGAAGCATTGTTATTGACAAAATCATCCTCCGGGAAGTTTTCGAGTGGCGACTGACGAGTCGCTTTCAAATACACATTTGCGCAACGCTGATGAGAGAAGGTTACTCTCCTTTCATCTAACAGACTGTCATCCTCATCAGCCATATATATGTAACTTAAGTCCATTTACTTGGGCAGGCTTGACAATCTGGGTTTTGATAGCTACTTCAATTCTTAGGTGCCGAAACCGGGTCAAATTGACGCGAGGATCTCTAGACACTCGTGGTCCGCGGGATGTACGCGGCCAGTGCATGCGAACTTTAGCAGTGGCGTGGCGTGCTTTGCGATGTATCGATTGTTATGCCATTTAAACCTATGGAAAAGGATCGATAAACAGGGTGTTCGCAGCGAACACCTCGATAATCGATTTTTACCATAGGTTTAAACGGCATAACAATCGATACATCGCAATTCACGCCACGCCACTGAACTTTAGATATGCTGCCGTGCTAAGGAAAAACGCCATCTGAACCTTCAGTCGATGCCAAATTTCCTATAATAAATCACGACTTTCCAACTAGACTTGTGAATATTCTTCTTCCAGTTTTGCAGATAATTTTGTTCGCAATTTCACCCAAAGTTCCTGAAAATTTCAGGGGAATATATGCATAAATTTCCTCAAAAATAAAAGTTTTAGTGAGGGGAATTTGGCACCTCTCGAATGTTCATACGATTTTTTTGCTTAGCTTGGCAGTAGGGGTCTACAAATGCATTGTAAACAAAGAATTTCAGACATCAAATTGAAAAAACAAAAACAAAATGATTTTCTGAAAGGAAATCTATCATGCAGATTCAAAAACATCAATCTTTAAAAATGCTCAAAATTCGATCTAGAGAGGATTCTCTTTGCGAAATTTTCCGAGGCCGCTCAGGAGACCCTAAATTCTGCATCGCCAACGTCCGCCCCCCCCCCCCTTCCCGAGCTGTCACTGAATCCGCCACTGCGCGGGTGCCTCCCTCATCAGTGACATAATTACGGGAGGAACCAGGAGGTCCAGACCCCCCCCCCCCCCCCATTGCCCCAAAAAAGAGAAAAAATAAGAGAAATCAAGGATGAAGAAGAAAATTCGGGTGGAGGAGAGAACACGACGATATTTTCGTCTAGAGGAACGAGTGGAAGGATTCGAAGTCGGACGAAAGAGCCTCGAGCGTCGCCTCAGAAGCCTCATTCTTTTTAAGGAAAATAGTGGATTTTTTTCCATTTCATACTTAAAACGAAACGTCCCATGTGGTCTTGTATGAACGGTTTTCCATTTTTTTAAAGTCTTTCAGGGGAATAATAGTAGAGAGGTTCTTATCACTTTTCATGACTGAAATTGTTAAAATATGGGGCTAGGTTAGGTTAGGTTAGGTTAGGTTAGGTTAGGTTGGGTTGGGTTGGGTTAGGTTAGGTTAGGTTAAGTTGGGTTAGGTTGGGTTAGGTAAGGTTAGGTTAGGTTAGGTTAGGTTGGGTTAGGTTAGGTTGGGTTAGGTTAGGTTAGGTTACGGGGTTAAAATCCTGAAAATTTTCCGGTGGCGGCCCCCGGACCTCCCGCTGAACCTAGGAGGTATCCCATACCCCCCAGACCCCCTGGTGGGATATTTGTCCTCCCCCAGAACCTTATCCTGCACACGCCACTGTCCCTAGTACAAGCGACCTTCAGCTAGCAATATCTAGGCTACTCGCATAGAAATATAGGTACGCTATTAGAGTAGCCGAGTGCCTAGGGACAGGCTCGTGCGTTATTCAACCGCAATATCGACCACGGCCGGCGTGAGGGCACGGACCCCGGGCAAGAGGCATCACCCTGCGCTTCGAATGGCACTCTTTCGCCGCGTGCGTCGCGTCGCGTCAGCGCACCGTCCAAATCTCCGATTCCGCGGGCTTTTCCCCGATGCAAAATGCGGATTTTCCCGCTCGGAACGGCATCGGAGGGCGCCCGAGTGCCCACCACCTACACCTGCCCCAGCCGCGGCTTCGGCTGTTAATTGGGAGTTAAGCAACGCCATTAGTATAGTTATTACAATGGACTCCCCCTGCCCCCTCCGTTGATCAGGTTGCCCTGGCTGCCGTAATGTCACTCACACAAAGGAGAGAGTTGAACTCCGACCTCGGGTCTATCAATCGTCTTCAACCGTTCCGATATCCTTAAAGATAACCTCTTTCTCCGCGCGCGACTCCCTCACCACCCCCCCCCCACTCCTTTTCCACGCTCCTCAAGCGACGGCGCAACGCGGTGGTGCTCTCATTGTCGCAATAGAGAATTTGCACAAAATTGTTTTATTGCCTCATCATTTTTGAGTAGAATACTTATACGGGGAACCTAGAGTCCCTTCATAGGGAGAGTTGAGACAACACGGCTTATAGATGACACAAACGGGAATAAAGATTACACAAATCGGACTTTTTTTGTTATCTTTGATCAACCCATTCCCGAATTCCTATTTCCGTTCCCTTTCTAATTCCATTTGTTCCTTGCCGTACCTCCAATGCCCCGGTCCATTCTGGTTTTATGATCTTTGAAATTAAAGCATAATCTTTATTCCCATTTGGGACACTGTGAAGGCTTAATATACGGGAACCAATCAGAAGTGGATTCGCATTGTCTTTATTCTCAGTATAAAGGGACTCCAGGGGAACCAAGAGACAAGAGAGCCTCCACTAGTATCTTAGCAATGGTGGAAGCTTTTACTTTCGGGACTTCATCATTCTATTGTTGACATACCTACATGGTTGACGATTAAGAACATGTCGGCAGTTTCGTTTCGCAAGTTCCGATACCCGGATTATCGTTTTGCATAGTTCATATTCTTTTGTTTTGTTCCGTACCACTTGTTTATTTTTAATCCTCGTATGAAAACCACCCACTTGCTAAATACAATTCTAGCTGCAGCGCACTTCAGCTATGCATTCACCACTGCAAAAATGTCAAAGGAAATCGACAAGCCCAGCAAGTATGGAGACTATTTCAATTGTAATCATCCGTCACAATTCTAAGGCGCAATGATACAACTATTTGAACTCTCCGGAATGCGTGAGGTATCCCGCCGCATTTGAAGGCGTTTTCAAGACAGCTAAATTCCGATACCCGGATTATCGTTTTGGAAAGTTCTTATTATTATGTTTTATTTCCTACCATTTGTTTGTTTTCAATCCTCCTATAAAAACTACTCATTTGCTGAATACGCAATTCCGGCTGGAGCGCATTTTAGCTATGCATTCACCACTGCAAAAATGTCAAAGGAAATTGACAAGCCCAGCGTGCATGGAGGCTATTTCCATTTTAATCTTCCGTCGCATACCCAAGGCGCAATGATACAACTTTTTGAACTCTCCGGAATGCGTGAGGTATCACGCCGTATTTGAAGGCGTTTTCAAAACAGCCAAACAGGCCGAGGTTTGGGAACATGTTTGGCTCATGACGTCAGCCGAAGCTCATCATCCACCATGTGGATAGGTTAACAGCCAAAATAAGAGTGGTGACTGTTGCTCCCTTATAAATGTCCTTAAGGAATTGTTGAGTTCCCGGAAGTAAAAGCTCCCACCAGTCGCCAAGAGGCCAATGGAGGGACTCTTATCTCTGGGGGAACCTTAAATGTCCGTAATTTTGAAGGTTGGATCATGGAGCTTTTAGGGCCCAAAAAGGCAGTCAACGGCAACGAATGAACTCCAATGGAGAATTTGCACACAAAAATTTTAGTACTTCGTCTTACAGTGCCTAATGAGCAGAGTTTGTAGAATTTTTCATAATATTTTTCCGATATGGGGGATAGCAAAAAAGTATATATTCAAAAGTGAGAAAATGTTCTGCTTTGTGACGTCATTTCCAATTATTTACACACATGTATTTTAGTAGATAACGTTATTCCGTCATATTCCCTCTAATAATTGTTCAATTTGGAAACCGAGGGTATCCTCGTGCTCAAAGTTGCCATAGGAAATCATTTTCAACAAGAAATTTACAAGATTTCAGACACCTGCAACTTCTTCATCGCTGGAAAAGTGAATCGCCAACGCGATCTGGAGAGAAGTTGAAAGTGTGAAAATCAAGTCCAGCGGGCTGATTATCGAAATTGATAGACAAAGCAATAGACAAAGAAGAGCAAGGGGAAATGGAGCGAGCATGTCGCTAGAAACGGGAGGTTGTTATTGACTACGGAGGAAGATGATGGACTAGTTATAGGGTCTCTCGTATGGTTGCCGTCAGTTACTCCACCACCTACTTCCTTCGTCCATTTGAACTATCTGCTTCCACCGATAGGATCACTCCATTCTCTCCATGTCTTCTCTGTCTATCAATTTCAATAATCAGCCCGCAGACGTCTGATAAAGCAAGTTGAATTTTCGGGTAATCTGCTGATTTCTGGCTGATTTCATTTTTTTAGAGGGTCGCTGCATCCAAATCTGGATTCGCCAAACACCTATCTGATGAGCATTTGGGGAAAATAGCCTGAGAATGCGTGTCTTGGAGTTTCGCCGAACCGCTTTTCTGAATCGGCTTAATTTTCCCCGGAAAAATCGAAATTTTCCCGAAGAATCGAGCTTCTCCAGAGAAAAGCCGATTTTCCGCTGAAAATTTGTGCACGGTGGAGGAAAAACTAAGGTCATGCATTTCCGGATTCAGCAGTCAAATTTGCAATAGAAAATCAGGTATTGCATGCCCATAGAAGTTTTTCTTTAGTTCCTAGTATCGAGGTATTTCCAGTCAAGTGCTCCTCTCTGCCCATTGTATAACATCATGTAAAGCTCATCCGATTGTTTTGCGTCGGAAAAGAGAAGAAAAATGTCTTTCTCAGGTATTAAGAGGTATTCCACTCAATTTTTTCCGCTTAAGCCAAAAATAACCCTCTTTTTCCCTTAAAATCTACCAAATTTTGGAAACATCAATTCCTCAAAAAATTCAGTTTCTGTTATTCCGCTTATAATCCGCTCCTTCAGGAGACTTGATTTTCCAAAGGTTTGGGAAGAAAACAAAGGTAATTTCCGGCTTCAGAGGCAAAAATCGAGTGGAAATATCTCCACTTGGTACTTGAGAAAAACATATTTCCTCTCCATTCTGACGCAAAATAATCGGGTGAGATTTACATGGTGTTATATGGGCGGAAAGGAGCACTTGTTCGAAAAAACTTCGACATGAGGAACAAAATTGAAAACTTTCATAGGCATGCATTGCCTAATTTTCTATGTAATTATGATTGCTGAATGCGAAAATTATCTTAGTTTTCTCTATCTTACACAAATTTTCCGGAAAATTGACTTTTCTCTAGAATAGTTCAATTTTTAGGGAAAATCCGATTTTTCGAGGAAAACTGAGCTGACCCGGAAAAACGGAGGAAATTTTGAAAATCACCCGAACTCAGATAATCCGTCGTTTTCCGCAAGAAGGCACGTAAATAAATTCCAAGGCTGTGAAATTGATTTAAACAATTTAATATTTTACGATAATGTCCTAGCGCAATTTTTGTTGAAACTTAGGAAGATTTTAACATTAGAGCAGAAGGAGAATCACTAAAATTTTCGGTTGGAACTTATCCTGGTAAAAATGAAATCTGCGCGGAGAAATGTGGCAACGTTGAAGTGTAGTTACGTTCTTTCGTGAGGGAATCGACAATTTGCATGCGCATTCCGGTTTAAACCGTGTACTTAACCATCCGAATAATTTCTGAGAGTCTTGAGTGATTATTGACAATTTTATGAGTAACGGCGGAGGGTTCGATGACTACAATTTTCCACACAGACGCACTGAAAAAAAAATTCTCGGCGTTTTTACCAAGGTCCGTTGGTACCTTAACCATCTCACATCTTTTACCAATTATTGGTAATTTTACCAAGACAGACTGGTAATCTTACCTAAAACCCGGTATTTTTACTGTTTTTTTTTCAGGTAAGAATACCACTTTTATTGGTAATCAATTCCCGGTAACTTTGCCATTTTATTTCGGTAATGGGCCTGTTGCAAACTTTTGCTAGAGCAAAAATAAGAGTTGTTTCTTATAGATAATGCCTCAAAAATCACGATGAGCGCATCGGCAAAGTCTGAAATGCACTCATAACTTCACAGTCTGCGTAAGAAATTTGCGGTTTTTTTGAGCTTCCCGCTTCAAAAACGATACTACGACATAGGTGAACATTTTGTAAGAGGAGTCGCTCCATCGTCGGCAATAATCATCATGGCCGACGCCAATCCGCCGAAACACGTTTGATGGGACGAGATATAACACCTGAACTGGATTAGACCGGATAACAATCGGTGTGTTAACGTTCATATTTTCCACGCCCGAATTGATTGACCTTGAACTCTCCTTGAATCACGCACGGAACTGCGAGCAAGCGTCGGCCATGATGAATATTGGCGACGATGGAGCGACTCCTCTAACAAAATGTTCACCTGTGCCGTAGTATCGTTTTTGAAGCGGGAAGCTTAAAAAAACGCAAATTTCTTACGCAGATTGTGCAGTTATGAGTGCATTTCAGTGTTTGCCGATGCGCTCATCGTGATTTTTGAGGCATTATCTACAAGAAACAACTCTTATTTTTGCTCTAGCAAAAGTTTGCAACAGGCCCATTCTACCACAGTCGATAAAAAATATTGGCGTTTATACCAAGATCCAGTAAAATTACCGGGAAAGTTCAATTATTTTACCGAGATTCTCGGTAAAATTACCAATTCCATAAATGGTAATTTTTACCAAGAAAAAATTGGGATCAAATAGAGCCCTGCATTCTTGGTAATTTTACCCTTTTCTTAGTAAATACACCGAGATTTTTTTTCAGTGCGCTACCAAAACTTCAACTTCGAACTTCAAACTTTCCTATTTCCTCAAAACTTCATTTTTACACTTACTGCTCGCTTCTGTAAGCTGGCAGGAGCGGGACTGACAATAGACGAAGCAACGCGTCTGGAGCTCGCGATTCCCATTTCGGGGGATCTGGCTGGCCGGGACAACCGCCGAGCGTTTTCGCATTCCCATCCGTGCGCGTCAATTGTAAATTTCGTCTCGGACATGTTCGCGATAAAGGAATACAAGAAATGTGGGTGAGATATACGGCGTCCCTCGGCAAACATCTTATCTTCGCCAATATGGGTGACATGTTTATCCAGCCTCGTCGAGTCTGTCACAAGTCACAACCCATGTTTTCCAACCGTCCGGCAATAACCACCTCCATACCGCCGCGCTAGGTAAAAACGCCGTATGATCATTCCAATGCTGCCAAAGTTCTTCTCAGAGAATATTCATTTACGAGGAAATTTATGAATAGTTTTCCTTGAAATTTTCAGACTTTTTCGATCGAATTACCAACGAAAACCTCTGAAAAATCGGAAGAGGTATATTCACAAACTTTCCTGAAAAGTTGGAATTTGTCGAGGGAAGTTTGACAACGCCTGGCAACTTATACGGCGTTCTTCCCACAGCACGGCAGCAATCGCGAAACTGGGAAGTGGGGACGTCCGCTCGAATAGACCGTATTCGATAACGGTTCGATGTATCGTTTGGTTCAAAACAATAGAACATAACCTCAAACGAACCTGAAAGGATTTAAGTTGGAAAAGCTGAAAATGCGAAATTTCCTGACAATTTCACTTTGCATTGGCATTTGTTACTCGAAAGAATAAAAAATCTGTTGCAAAAGACCCGTTTTCTTAGATTTCTGAATTTAATTTTGAGGCTATATTTATGTTTTGAACCAATCGATATCGATACAATCTCACCCGTTTGATGTATCGAATACGATCCATTTGCACCGAACACAGAGACCAAAGAGAGGCCACGCGACCTATGTGTAAGGTCGATCCTGCCATGCTTTCGGAAAAGCACCGTATGAGCCTCTAAGCGTTGCCTTACATCCTCTATTAAAAACGGAGTTTTTAGCGAAACGGAAGGACATTTTCTCTCAATTTTTTAGAGGATTTTTATCGCAATAAATTTGAAGGATCTGAAAATTTCAAAGGAAAAAAATCATAATTTTCCCTTGAGATAAACGATTTGTCCGGAGACATTTGCCAACATTGAATGTTCGAATGACGTTCTTCCTTAGCGCAGCAGGATTGATGACCGATTCCGGCTCCGACTTCCCCTCGTTCACCAAAAACAACGTAACTATAACGAAAAACCCTCTACACTTAAGCGGTTTTGGGTTCGAGCTCCTATGCAATATTCCACTATTGTTGCTCTGCTATTATTAGTCATAATACAAATAACTCACCGGCCGCCACCTATTAAAACGCGGATACCGCATATCCCGCTGGACGTGGGAAATTATCCTGGCCCCTATCTGGGTCACACCTGGAATTTATTGCAACGCCACAATTGTGGGTGCAATGAGGTTTTGCATGATATCTCAATGACTCAAATTTTGAGAGCTTATCCCTGTACCGAATATATACGTCGCAGTTTTGCGGTGCTTGCACTGGAAAAAAATAACACATTGGATCTAGAGTCCAGACTCTTAAGAACATCGACAAGAAACAGTACTCTTGATTCAATCAGATTTAAGCGTCCAAGCATCTTAATTTAAGCGGATTTCCTTTTGATTCGAGCAAAAATCCGATTGAATCAAGAGTATTTTTCCTTGTCAATGTTTTCAAGAGTCTGGACTCTAGATCCAATATGTTTTTTTTTTTTTTTTTTTTTTCTAGTGTGAGAAAAACACCTATGAGCCTTCAGATGTTGCTACTAAATGGGCTCAAATGGTCTTACTGACTTTTTGACATTCAAAAGGAGCAAAATGCGATTTGCAAACCAGTATCTATGCAGATGCAGTTTTCTACAGTTGCAGTTTTCTACAGTTGCAGTTTTTCTACAAAGAAACGGTCAAGCCGAGTCTTGAAAAGAACCAGGGTATCCTGGACCAAAAGTCTGCATTATTTAATGATAATTTGTTTACTTTTTACTTTTTTTCACTCGACTTCAGAAGGACACAAATTTTGCCGTCTTGTGAATTCATTTGCAGGTAATTTCAGACAAAAATTCGAATTTTTCAGTCTCTAATAATTCTTTCGAGGCTTTGTGCGCTGAAAATTGCAGATCCTTATCCTTTCCTAACGGTTTTCATCAACAATTGGGCATTTATGGCGCACTACCAGGTTAAAGATCACTTACAGGGCAGTGTTGACTGAAGAAACCAATGATTTGCAACATTTTACTCTTTTACGTATGAGAGTAGTTCCTGGGGGAGCAATTTTATTTCTAAGTAAATATATCCGTGGATACTCCATTCTTTTGATTTTGGTTACAGAATAATGTCATTAAAGCCAGATACGCAATACAAATCTTTCACGTAGAATTCGATGTACGTATCAAAAATTACCGTATTCGGACCGAGTTTAACAGAAAGGAACCAACCCACATCAAGTTGAAACTGAGAAAAAGAGGTTTGAAGTTTTATTTCTCCATAAGACTCAATGTAAAAAGTAACCTTTAATTCCTCTTTCCACAGGCTAATATTTTTTTTCGACTTTGAGTTTTGGGCTGGATATAATATAAAACTAGAGGAACTCAAAGGATTTTTGACTCGATTTTTTCGGAAATATGGGTTGGTTGCCTCTGATGGACTCGGTCCATTTGACTCGCAAGAGCGGAAATATCTTTTTTTGTCAACATCAACTCACACTTCCGGCTAGTATAATGTCTTCTTGAACCAAATCGAATGACAAACTAATTTTTATCTGTTTTACGGTAGAAGAATTTCCGCGTGTGTTTTAGTTTATTTAACATGTTTCTGAGGTTCTTCGTATCAAGCGAGGAAACAATAACTGCGCATAGTTCTGTGGAAAGCAGTGTTACCTTTCCATTTCCGTCAAAAGCGCAGGAATTCGGAAGATTTCTCCCACCCCATGATCGTCAAAAGTTCCGGGATTCTTTTTAGATTTTTTCAAAAGTTCCGAGAAAGGTCCGGAAAATGCGAAAGATCCGGAAAATGCGAAAGATCCGGAACATTTTGGCAATTTTAAAAGTTCCGGGAAAAATTTAGAAAAATCTCAAAAGTTCCGAAATTCGGAACTAGTTCCAGGAAATAGGTGCACTGGTGGGGACAGAGGAGACCTAAAAGGGGACAAGAGAGTGGAACTCATCCCGGATTTCATTCCAAGATGTCTGACAAACCTCTTCGTAAAATCAGTGTTCCCCTAGGATATATGCAAAGTGCGTTACTGCTCTGATAGAAAACAAAGCTGATAGTGAGCGTGACACGTGCCATAGCTGACGTAAGCTGCGAAACAAAAACGATCTGATTATTGGCGCAATGAGAGCTGGAATCAAAGCGAAGACCGGACCGGACAATGGTCGATTTCAGCGCCCCCTTCCCTCCTCTCCCCCCCCCCCCCCACGGGTCGAAGTGGACCCGGACCCAGGGCCCCGCGGGCAGTCCCTAGGATTTACGATCGAAATCAATAAACAGAGCAATGCAGCCATTCATTCGGTGCTTTCCCTGCAGCCAATTGACCGGGCCTCGTGCTATGCATTGTTGACATTTACAGCTCAATTTGTGAGCTACATTCTGGAGCAGCTTTTTTACCTGATCTTAACTGTTACTCCCATGTCACCATTAAAAGCCGACAACTCGAGCGGGGAAACCCGACGGTGCTTTTCTCCTCCGCGGACCGCTAGCACAGTGGATCGAGTCCATAGGGGAGCTCGGACAATATCTGGAAACTTCGAACGCTTATAACTCCGTTTACACAAACGTTTGAGATTCTAGAAGTAGGCTCATTGGTTTCCTCGTAAAATTTCCGTCCAGAACCACCCCATGTAATTTAAAATGTGACAAAATAAACATGAGAATTTGCAGTTTTAGTCAGATATTTCATGTGCGACCTCTCTCTTTGACTCGGTCCACTGTGCGGCGGGTCGCTTTATTGCACTTGCTCGAACAAGGTGCTGGGCCTCGGAAACCACTCTTGTTCCTCACCGTGTAACCCACTCGCAAATCTCACTGCGCCCCGCTTAACTGTAACTCACATGCGTAAGCCGTAAGGCGTAAGCGTAAGGCCCTCTTCGAAATCAACGCACGCTTATGCCAAACCTCTACTAATTTCCCAAATTTCCAGGCTCGTCGTGGGAGCCGCAAAAAGTACCCAATCACGCACCGAAAAAAAAATGAACTTGATTTAACATTCTGGACGTGAGTAAAGTGCGCGAGAACTTATAAAATGCTGAGTTACCCGCCACAGCAGTTAGTTTTACATCTTGGCACTGCTAATGTAACTGCTTTAGCGGGTCATTCAGCATTTTATAGTTGTCGCACACTTTTTTTACATCCACACTGAAAAAAATAATATGCTGTTTTAGCATCTAGGATGTCAAAAATGTGTCTGGTGATCCCAAGATGCTGCCTTTACTGCCCCCGCAGTTAATTTTACATCCTGTGAATGCAAATTCAACTGCGGGGGCAGTAAAGGCAGCATCTTGGGATCACCAGACACATTTTTGACATCCTAGATGCTAAAACAGCATATTATTTTTTTCGGTGCAGAATGTCAAATCAACTTCACTTTTTTTCGGTGCGTGTTCTGCCATGCTAAGGAAGAACGTCATATGATCATTCGAAAAATTCCAGATTTCCGTGGATAAAATGGGTATTTTTGAAGAAAATTGCGCGTATTTTTCTTTTTAATTTTCAGACATCATCATTAATCATCATTAATATAAACTTCGAAGGATTCAGACTTTCAGCGATTCTACCTTTTTCTATTTCACTCGAAAAGTTGCCAGACTGTGCGATAAATGTGAATATTTTACATGGATTTGAATTAGGAAAAGTGCTAAAAAGGTAACTTATCTGGCAACAGTAGAGTTTGGGAGGGACGAGAGACTGCCTTCCTGGAAAAACCCATGATTTAGCCGGAAATTTCATTAAAACAATTGTTTCCGTTTGAAGCATCAATTGTATACTAGGGGAAAGCTATTTTAAAATAATAATTGTAAATGGACACAGATGCTACAGAAAGGGAGACGAAATGAAATGAGGATATGATTACTAATATGCAGTCAGAGAGAATAAAACAAAAACATCAGAGAAATTTATATGCGATGAAAGTATAAGAAAAAAACCCGAGTGGGCTCATTGCGATTCGGAATTCGAACTATACTATCGTTGAGTAGTTTTTAGACTCCTACGCCACCGACAATCTTCTTAAGAGGTAAAGATGAACTTTTGCTACTTCAGCAAGTCAAATCGCGGAAGAAGATCCATGGATTGTCTTTTTCCGCCACCCGATGGGATGACGTCCCAGTCAAATGCGTTTTTGAAGAAATTATCGATCCCCATCATCGCTTCATCTCCACACATCTATTCGTGCAAATGATGGCATGCTTCGGCAACAGAGTTCGGTGACGAAATCATTTTTGCCTCCAGAGTCTCCAAAATGTATACATCTTAGTGATCAAATGTCCAATCACTGAGAAAAATGGCTCGCGGAGCGAGCCGCATGTCACTCGTGTAGCGAGTGATCGGGGGTCCAGGGGGCGCAGCCCCTTGGCTGGCCGTGACGGACGCGCAAAGCGCGTCCAGAACGGCTAGTAATGGATAAAACTGCGTGCAAAATTTTCAACAAAAATTGAAGAAGAAAAAAAGATATAGACTTTTCCCGGTACATTCGGTTTTTATTGATGGAGACATAGCAATGGCTGAAAGTTTGCACAGCACACAGTGAATCGCGTCAATGGAAGAAGTCGGACAAAAAAACTTTAAAGGCTCATAACTCTGTTCATACGAAACTTTGAGGTATTTAAACCGGTTTCATTAGTTTTCTCGAGAAATTTTCTTTCAAAAACACCCCTTAAATTTAAAATGTGACGAACCAAACATCAAAATATGCAGTTTTAGGTAATGCAGTTTTCATTTCCAACCCCTCTAATTGACCCAATCCACTGTGCGGCAGTGTAGTAAGACGCCTACCGAAGTGGCGTTAAAATTAAAAGTTAAAAGTAAAATACTTGCCCCAGAAATCAAATTTCTGCAATGAAATGCATCTTTGATATTTTTGAAGTTGGGTCGTGTTTGATCTATACGATAATTTTACCATGGTCTTTTTTCACATTTCTCTTACATTGATGAAAATACAGCTTTTGAAACACACTACGCGATCAGATTCATTGGGACAAGGATAAACGTTCTACGTTTCAGAAACAGAACGTAATAAATAATAAAAAAGAAAATAAAATACAGACGACAAAACAAATATTTACACAAACGTCGTGCTCTGATGGATCCTTGAGCGTTAAAATCAACAAAAGGTGTTTCGGAGTGCAGAATAAATCGGCTTAAACTTCATCGCCTAAATTTTTCCTCGTACATACTCGAATATTTTCTTCTTCCTTGGTCCATTTTTCATGAAATACTGTATCCTGGCATAAAATCCATTTCGATGCAAATGCGCAACGGTTGTAATGAAATTTAGCCGTACATATGTTTCATTAACCTAGCGACAGTTTTACTGCCGTGCTCAGGAAGAACGCCGTATGAACCTTCAGGCGTTGCCAAATTTCTTTAGATAAAACACGACTTTTCCAGTGAAAGTATGAATATTTTCCCTCCGATTTTTCGGATAATTTCGCTCTCGGTTTCAACCATAGTCTCTGAACATTTCGGGGAAAAATATTCATAAAGTTCTCCGAAAATAAACATTTTAGTGAAGGAGATTTGGCAACTCTCGAATGTTCATACGGCGTTTTTCCTTAGCACGGCAGTTTAATGCATATCTAAATACAAACCTCAGTGATTTTTCTGAAATTTCTTTCGCCTTGTTATTCGATTGACAAGCAGACACGTAATAAAGACTCATTAAAGCGTCGAGAATACAGCCAAGTTGAGTGAGCTCAAACGGTCTGTTTAGCTCGTTAAATCGCCGTGCTACATAGGCATTCAATGCATGCTCGACCTAATATTGCATACTTAAACTTTTGAAGGCAATATCACTTCGTTGTTGACATCATGATCGGGATCGGAAAAGAGAACATTGTGATGTTTTCTTCTCGTTCTATTTGTTCTGGGCGAGCTCTGAACCTATTGAAAAGGACGCCTAGAGCGTTTAAAACCAGTGTTTTTGCCGGGCGGCGTGTACAAAACTAACTTTAGTCAAAGTCACTACATTTTCGGCAGAGGAAACTCATGAAAGCTATTTGGTGATTGTAAAAATGAATCCTGTATTTCAGAAGGGGCTCAATCGATACACAGTGACCAACTAAAAGGAAGAACGATTAATGAATTAAAATGAGAGGGAAGGAGAGCCCCCCTCCCTCTCAACAGCGAGGATGAGGAGGAAGAGGGTTTGAGGTTTTGACAATGGTGGAATCTGACTCTGATGCGAATCAAATGTCAGCGGCAATTTGAGCTTTACTTTACATGTAAATATTATTTAATTTTTTATATCCTACACGATTTACTAACTGCAAACCGTTTTTGGGAAGATTTTTGTCGATTTTTTTTTTTTGCATCAAAACCACTGTGCATAATGCACATGAAGAATATAGAGGCGTAATGTAAATGGGAGATCTGGCACCACGTTCTGGTGAATGAATCCGAGCCCTGTGTGCGCTGAGCGGGAGTCAAAACGCCTTCAATTTTTTGAACGCAATACGGACATCCGTCAAGGTTGTATCGTTGTATCAAGGCGCCGTCACTAACGCGTCACATTGCTTATCGTTGTGAGCGACTACGTTTCTCCATTTGCGACGTTGCAGACTTGATTATAAATTTTATTTTTCTTTCGAGAAGCTGGTGAAGCGCCTTGATACAACTATACAAGTTGTATCAAGGCGCCGTAGCAAACGCGTCCCATCGAAATAATAAAATAGGAGCGGAAATTTTGAAACACCGCAATGTAGATACGTGATACTGTACTCTGACCATCGAGATGTGATACGAACATCGGTAAAGCTTGAATAGGCATCAAGGCGATATCTTGTCACCAACGCGTCCGTTAATCAAGCGCTGCAGTCAGTGCGCTGAAATTCAAAACGCCTTCAATTTTTTGAACGCAATATGGACATCCGTCGAGGTTGTATAGTTGTATCAAAGCGCCGTAGCAAACGCGTCCCATTGTTTATCGTTACAGACGAATATAAGTTGAGAGAGGAAAGTCATAATGCCTTCAATTTTATACGTATATATTTTTGGGCGAAATGAGAGACGACGTTTCTCCATTTGCGACGGTGCACACTTCCTTAAAAATTTCATTTTTCTTTCGAGAAGCTGGTCAACATAAAACTTAAATTCTCCATGATTTTTCGTATTCGATAGCGGAAGATTTGGTTCAAAATCTAAAGTCGTAAATTTGCAGGCGTATTGTAAATGGGAGATCTGGCACCATGTTCTGGTCGACGTATTCCGAGCCCTGTTTACGCTGAGCTTTGGTCACTTTTTCGATACATGGTCGATGTAAAATGGCGGTGTGATACACGCGTAGTAGTTCGTATCTTCTTTGTTTACAGTGGATAACCGGGTCCTCTTGTATCAGAAATGATCGATTATGTACTGAAAAAGTGACCCAGCGTCACACAGGAGTCTCGAAATTGGGGACCTGGAAAATGCTTAAAAGTGGCGCCAGCTCTCCCACTTTCATTACGACTCTATGTGTTCTACGAGGGGCGTTCAATAAGTAAGTATCCCCCCTCTCTAAAATCCATAAGAATGGACCAATTTTAAAAAACTTGGGCTCAAAATCTATCTTAGGATATTTTGAGTTCAACAAAACAAACCGCAACAAAATCGGACTATGTGCGGCCGAACGCGAGCCGTTTGAACGCGCCGAGGTGCTCGACGCTCCCGCCGAATCCGCGAGGATTTGAAGTCCGCTACAGGAGAAGAGCTTCTCTGCCAAAGCCTCAGTCGTTCATCACTGACGAAAAATCAAAGAAATTTTTGTAGAATAAGGGGCTTACCTCACTTCTCCACATAACCAGCTCGATCCAAGCAAGTCTGATACTGAGACTAAGACTAAGAGAACAGATTTTGGATGCCTCGTGCGTGGAAGTCTTTCAGCTGACCGCGGATGAAAGAGTGGACGGCTTGTTTGACCTCTTCCACTGATTCAAAATTAACTCCTCCGAGTTCAGATTTCAGATACGGTAATAAATGGCAAACCAGACCACCATTTATTCCCGTTCCTGAAATCTGAACTCAGAGGAGTTAATTTTGAATCAGTGGAAGAGGTCAAACAAGCCGTCCACTCTTTCATCCGCGGTCAGCTGAAAGACTTCCACGCACGAGGCATCCAAAAGCTGTTCTCTTAGTCTTAGTCTCAGTATCAGACTTGCTTGGATCGAGCTGGTTATGTGGAGAAGTGAGGTAAGCCCCTTATTCTACAAAAATTTCTTTGATTTTTCGTCAGTGATGAACGACTGAGGCTTTGGCAGAGAAGCTCTTCTCCTGTAGCGGACTTCAAATCCTCGCGGATTCGGCGGGAGCGTCGAGCACCTCGGCGCGTTCAAACGGCTCGCGTTCGCCCGCACATAGTCCGATTTTGTTGCGGTTTGTTTTGTTGAACTCAAAATATCCTAAGATAGATTTTGAGCCCAAGTTTTTTTAAAATTGGTCCATTCTTATGGATTTTAGAGAGGGGGGATCCTTACTTATTGAACGCCCCTCGTATGATAATGCCTCCCATCACGAAGACCAGTAATTCGAGACACTTGAAAAGCAAAGATTCGCCTTCGTTTTCGAGTGATACTACATCACATTCGACGTCCGAATTATTGTGCGCTTAATTTCCACATATGCAACGTTAGTTGCGAGCATAGCATAACGCCTTGATTCAAAAACGACGTTAATTCGAGACAGGTGAAAAGCTACAGTTTTACTTCATTTTTCCTTGAAATCACATTACATTACTTCTCCGGAGTTCAAAAAGTTGCGCGCTTGATGTCTGTTTTGATCGTTTTCAGCATAATACTTCCGTTCATAAACGTCGCTAATTTGAAACTAATTTATAGATGCGAGCACAATGTCTACATAATCAAGAGGCAGTCATTTCAAATAAGGTTAAAGGTAAGATTTTCCTTCGTTTCCGAGTGATACCACATCTCATACATACTCCGTAATCGGGACGGCTAGGCGCTTGATTTCCGAACTTAAGGATGCGAGCAAAATGCCTACGTGCATGTTCATGAATGTCAGTAATTTGGCATTGGCGAAAGGCTAAAATTTTCCTTCATTTTCGAGTTATACCACATCCGATGTCCGAATAATTGCGCGCTTTATTTCTGCATCATCGTTGCGAGCATAATGACGCTGCTCCTCGAGAACTAACGAGAGATTTATGCTGCATGAATACCGTTTAATATAGTTTATTATAGTTTTTTATTATATAGACCAGTAAAATATCTCAAACAAGGAATTTTCAGTTTTTTTTTTTCAATGGATATGTTCGCGGCAATGGAAAACTTCCGCGGAAGTTCGATCGTCAAATTATACTTAAGAATTTTATTGCATTTACGACCGCCTTAGAATGAGTTGCAGTCTTTTAAACGACGACTCAGAGAGTGTTATCGGGTTGCACCCTCTTTTTTGAAATGAGACTTACAGAGGAAATCAATAATTTTCCTCAAATGTAAAATAATGTTCTTAGTAAAGTTTTCAAATTTACAGCCCAATGTAAAACTCGTAAGACTTCGAAGTCTTCGGTAATTAACATCACTACACATGGCCAATAAGATAGGATTTAGAGGAGCGCCTTCAAGATACTGTGTAATCTCAATGTAAAATTAAGATACCACTATTCGTGCGTGTCACGACAGTCATTTTGCATAACCGACCAATTGAAGGCGATTCTTTGGTTTTCAATTAGCCAGCACGCAAGGTACAAATCTAAGTTGTTTGATACATGTTTCCTAACCAAAGTTCCGCATATTTCACAAGCAACAAAAAATTCCGAAAATCACGACGGTCATTTTGCATAACCGGCTAAGTGAAGGCGATTCCTCTGTTTCCAATAAACCCGCAAGCAGACGCGATTCAAGACACGAAAATTACTGAAATCAACTCCTTACTAAGATATTAAAGTTTTCAGTTCACATTCGTCCCAGGAATTTTGAATTCCCTGCTTACGAGAAAATAATGGTCTACTTGAATCTAATCGCGATTAGTGCGCCATTTGACTCGCACAGACTTTTGTTTTTCCATGAGCGAAAGGTTTGAAATGACGCATCAAAAAACGTTTAATATGTTCACGAAATTAATTTCGGAATTTTTTGTTGCTCGTGGAATACGTGAAACTTTGGTTAGGAAACATGTATCAAACAACTTAGATTTGTACCTTGCGTGCTGGCTAATTGAAAACCAAAGAATCGCCTTCAATTGGCCGGTTATGCAAAATGACTGTCTTGACGCACGAATAGTGGTATCACAATTTTACATTGAGATTACACAGTGTCTTGAAGGCGCTCCTCTTAATCCTATCTTATTGGCCATGTGTAGTGATGTTAACCGAA
The DNA here is from genome assembly GCF_918797505.1 of Bemisia tabaci. Classification (NCBI taxonomy): domain Eukaryota; kingdom Metazoa; phylum Arthropoda; class Insecta; order Hemiptera; family Aleyrodidae; genus Bemisia; species Bemisia tabaci. The sequence goes on along the minus strand of NC_092799.1, from coordinate 21,744,172 downwards.
GACTTCGAAGTCTTAAAAGTTTTACATTGGGCTGTAAATTTGAAAAATTTACTAAGAACATTATTTTACATTTGAGGAAAATTATTTATTTCCTCTGTAAGTCTCATTTCAAAAAAGAGGGTGCAACTCGATAACACTCTCCGAGTCGTCATTTACAGGACCGCAACTCATTCAAAGGCGGTCGTAAATGCAATAAGTTTCTTAAGTATAATTTGACTTGGTTTATGATTCCAACACTGCACACCTCCATCAATCCGACCGAGAGTAGCAGAACTAGACGGTTGTTGGGTACAAGAACTTCTATAAATGATCTCGGTCCTTCTCCATCAAACACAAGATATTCGGAAAGACTTCTAAGAGCGGAAAATTTAAAACTCATCAAAAAACCATCATTATCTTGGATTGCATTTGATTTCAGTTATGCTTACCTTTATTATTATCATCATTCTATGTACGCTAACCGCATACGTTTACACTCCAGTTTATGAAAGCTCGAAAAAAGGGGAAAAAGGAACTACTCACTACGCGATCAATTTTTAAGAACATATCTCTAATGAGGAATGTGCACGCAAATTTTTTATAGCTCCAACTGAGAGTGCTTGGAACTGATTTCGCAGTATTTTTTATAATTTTTTCTGATATGGGAAATGGAATGAAAATAGATTTAAAAGTGAAATATATGCACCGCCTAGTGACGTCATCTAACGTGTCTCCCATTTAAACGCATGTATTTTACATAGGCGGATCCAGACACTCCGAACGGGAGAAGGGGGGCAGGAGGGTATCCCTAAAAACGTGCTTATTCAAAAGAATTACTCCCTAATTACCATAATTATAACCGTCTCCCTCTCCTTTCTTCCGTTCCATCGTTCTTTCTTTCTTCCCTCTTTCTTCATAGGCGTAGCTAGGGGGGTCCTGGGCCCCCCCAGAAATCTCGTGCCCCCCCCCCCTAGAAAAACGGGATCCTCCATTCCTCACCCACCCCCCGCTCTCTTCACCACGAGAGGTGGTCCCATGCCCCCCCCCCCCTCGAAAAATTTCCTAGCTACGCCTCTGTCTTTCTTCCTCCTTTATTTCGGGCAAACAGGGAAGAGGCGCACACCCCCCCCCCCCCCTCCGGATCCGCCTATTGTATTTCAGCAAATTAAATCATTTTATCGTATCTCTCCATTGTTCAATTTATGAACCAGGGGTATCCTCGTGTTCAGTTCACTCTGTATTTCCCACTTGAACATAAAATTCATCATATTTTTGACACCTGAAATTTCTCTATTCCTCCTACAAGTTAAGTAGATTGCAACGCAAGATAACCAAAATCTAAGCGCAGATTCAGATTCCTCGTCGAAAATTGATGGAAATTGATGTAGCATACGTCAAGAGGAAGAAAAATTTGTGGTCACAGAGATTCTTAGGGACAAAACCTAGCTGTAGGCGCCAGGCGCCAATCTAAGCGCCATGGCGCTTGTGCTGGCAGACTGTTCTGGCAGATTGCAGCAGATTCCGAGAATTCCGTTTGATTCCGAAAGGCGGCGTAAGATCAAACGTTTCAAGCTCGAGCTCGCTGCCGCTAGGGTGCGTGAACAAACGAAATGAGAGAGATACCACTGAGCCAATCAGCATGCAGCACGCAGCATCGAAATCTAATATTTTTCTTATCAGTTTTTAGGTTAGATTCGTCATGTTTTCTTCTTTTTTTCTTGTGATATCGAACGAAATTCTTGGTTTTGCTGACTGTGCGATTGTTTCCTTCACGATTTTAAGCCCCTAATATGTCGCGGGAAGTCAAGATTTTTTCCCGACCACGATATCCATATTTTACGGCACATGGCACTTCCTGTTGCCTGCTCATTTCAAATGTACTTTACCACGTCGGCAAAGGGAACTTAAATCTATCATCCATGTAAGTAGCACTCGTGATATCGTTCGTGCAAAAGAATCAAGATATTTCGGGTAGCAAATACCCACTTGGCTGAGTCTAAATTTATTGCCCTCTATTCCTCAACAGTAGGGTGTCCCACTTCCGAGGTCACCTTCCAATTTTGATGATGGTGTCCCCTAAGCAAGACCAATCCACACAGGTCAGTCATTGCGCATCTTTTTGAGAGCCACTTCCCCGCCCGGCCCTAACTCGGCTGCACTCAATACTATGTCACAATGGGTGCTCCCATAAGAAATACATTGCTAGCACTCAATACTACGTCACTGCGCAGTAGAGTACCAAAACTCGTCCACGGGAATGACTGACCTGTGTGGATTGGTCTTGCCCCTAAGTAAATCGTTGACCCCACTCTAGTAGAAACAGCATCATTCCTTTCTTCTTACATACTTCAAGAGAAGCTTTGTAGGGAAAGAACAAAAACTGATTGAATATACTCCAGACAAACAAAGATAGCTTGTATTCACGCCTCTAAAAATGACAAGTTTGAATAAGTAAGTTCCTGTTTTGAAATAGAACCTGCACATCGTTAAGACATATGTCAAAGTATTGTGTATGTCATTACTCATCGGTGGTGCCATCTGACTGCATGTGCTAATTCAGGGCTAATTGGAGATTGACGTTTGTCTCAACAAACGATGTGCGAGTTCCAACCAGGTAGAACATAAAAAAGTCCATGTGCGATTGTGTGGGGTCTTTTGCCCCAGAAGTAAATGTGCTATTTGACTGTTGACTTAGACAGCCACCATTGATTATGCAACAAGTATCAGAGATGATCTCAACTTGTAAGCTGATCTCTGTTGCGCTGCTTCTTGAATGCAATCTCTGTCCTAAGAATTTATTCATTCATTTTGCCCTTGTACGTAGGTACACTTGTAGAGCCATGAACATTCATACTTCTCTTTGCTACTCGTAAAACACCAAATACTTTATGAGTTATCTCAATTCAATCCTTTACATAATTACCTGGCCCTGGTATAGTTACCTTGTTTTTGGTTACCTGGTTTTTGGTGTAGGTAATTGTGTTGAAAGTTTACGGGAGGACAGTCAGATTGTGTTTGGATAACTTTTAAAGGACTTTTTCTCCTTATGAAAGTAAATTTTTAGGAGAGATGCTATTTAGAAGTAAACTTTTAAGCAAGATAGATGTAATGAGCAGAATTTAAGCGGCTAAATCATGTTTTAAAAGGAAGAGAAAAAATATCAAGGTAAAAATACACAGCCAATTTGAAGAAATTGGATCTTACTGGTACTTACAGGAAGGGTTGAACGAGGTAGGAGGGGTTGGATCGAACTTACTGGCACTTATAAGAAGGGTTGAAGGAAGTTGTAGTTCCCAGCTTTAGCACCTATTGGCTTGGAAAGTTTTTGACTAGTTTCAGCTGAAATTGTCATTACTTAAGTATTCAATTTGGCAAAGGATTTTCATGTTGAAAAGGTGTGTAACGCTGTAGAAGGTATCGATTATTCACTGGTTTTTTATCAGAATATCCTGATTTTAATTAAGATGTATTTTTCCTCAGATATCCTGGAACTTGATTCATCTGCAGGGAGAAAGCCATGTTCAAAGGTTGTACCATTTGTTGCTCACCATGTGATCTGTTGCATCCGAGTCCAGCATCAATGAACTAAACAGGTCCACTCCATCTCTCTGGATGTATAAAAGTGTTCTATCTCCCGAGGTTATCACCGTGACTTTCTTCTTACCTTTCACATCTCCGTAGAATGAGAAGATCAAGGATCTTTGAACATCAGATCCCTCAAATCCACTTGCAACCTTATCGACCAATTGGAAAAGTATCCTGTCAGATTGCAGTCGACTGCAAACTTGCTGATAGTGATGCGCCACAGGAACACTTAAGGATTCAGCATGCAGACATGAGCTACAGCAATCTATTGGCTTGGTATGTCACACCAAATTAATTTCTCAGACAATCAAAGTCCAACGAACTGCTGTAAATAAATATTCTACCAATTTTTTCAACTTACCTATAACAACATAAAGATATTTTACTCATCTTACACAATTTGCACATGAGAACTGATTGGTTGTGCCACAGGTCATGAATGAATCAAAACAGAAAGGAAAGCAGATTACTTTCATAGCAACTAACTGTACATAGATTTACAAAACATACCGTGGATCAGTCAAGTTTTCAACAGGGGGCATTTAAAAGTTCACCTAAATTATAAAAGGCTTCAACAATGCAGAGTTTTTTTAATTGGATTATGAATTTATTAGTAGGATTTGGTAATTTGGGGGGGGGGGGGGATGATAAGTCAGGAACGGTCTCTCAGCGGTTTTTCTTTGGATGGTAGTCAGTGCACAGGTGGAAATCTTTATTTTTCTAGTTCTTACTACCCTTACCTTGATATCTGTCACTATAAACTATATAGTAAGATGTTTCTTGCTAAATTTCACAAAAATGAATAGTTTCAACAATTACTTCAAGCAGCTCAAGCCACTTGTCATAGGGAAAACAATTAAAAAAGGGAGGAGAGGTCCCGTTGGCCACTTGAATGTGTAGTCTTTGATGTGAGCTGCCGGCATTAGCTGGAAATAGAGATCATAACAGGAAACGGTGTTATGAAAGAAAAGAAAGAAAGAAAAAAATACTCATCGTTTTTGGTTTACTACAAGTCCACATTTTTAAGGATTTCTTTCTAAAGTGTCAGTAAATCTCCAACTTAGGTACATACCTCAGAAGTTATATTTCAACTAATGCAGGTTTCACTTTATCCTTAATGTAGAATCAAGATTGGAAGGAAGTGACGAAATTTCACATTTCGTACGAAACATGCCTAACAAGAAAAAAAAATATAGGAAGCAAATTTTATTTTTCTCTTGCAGGTTCATGAAGGACTAAGTCTACAGATTTGAGCCCATCT